>NC_060069.1:7148382-7462647 GCF_922984935.1 Meles meles
CGTAGGGGGTCTGCTTTTCCCTTTCCATCTGCCCCTTCCCCAGCTTGTGCATGCTCCCACTCACTCGCTCACTGTCTCTCTCAAATAAAATCTTTTGAAAAATTTCAATTTAATTAACATATGCTGTATTATTAGGTTCAGAGGTAGAGTTCAGTGATCATTAAGTACATACAATACCCACTGCTCATTATATCACGTGCCCTCCTTAATGACCATCACCCACTTACCCTATCCCCTCACCTACCCACTTCCAGCAACCAACTTTCAGTTTGTTTCCTGTAGTTAAGAGTCTTATGATTTGTCTTCCTCTCTGTTTTCATCTTATTTTATTCTTCCTTCCCTTCTCCTCCTTCATCTGTTTTGTTTCTTAAATTCACGTAAGAGTGAAATCATATGATACTTTTCTTTCTCTGACTGATTTATTTCGTTTAGCATAGCACTCTGTAGTTCCATCCATATTGTTGCAAATGGCAAGATTTCATTCCTTTTGATGGCTGAATAATATCCCATTGTGTGTGTGTGTGTGTGTGTGTGTGTGTGTGTGTGTGTGTACACACCACATCGTCTTTATCCATTCACCTGTCAGTGGACATCTGGGTTCTCTCCATATTTTGCTGTTGTGGACATTGTTGCTGTAAACATTGGGTGCATGTGCCCCTTCAAATCACTATGTTTGTATCCTTTGGATAAAAATACCTAGTAGTGTAATTGCTGGGTCATAGGGTAGCTCTGTTTTTAACTTTTTGAGGAACCGCCATACTGTTTTCCAGAGTGGCTGCACCAGCTTGCATTCCCACCAGCAGTGTAAGAGGACTCCCCTTTCTCTGCATCCTCGCCAACATCTATTGTTTCCTAAGTTGTTAATTTTCAAGATCAACTCTTTTTTTTTTTTTTTAAGATTTTATTTATTTATTTGACAGTGGTCATAAGTACATACAACAAGGCAGAGAGAGGGGGAGGAAAGCAGTTCCCTACTGAGCAGAGAGACTGATGTGGGGCTTGATCCCAGGATTCTGGGATCATGACCTGAGCCGAAGGCCGAGGCTTTATCCCACTGAGCCACCCAGGTGTCCCGAAATCAACTCTTAATTACAGGGAATTGGTAAAAAAGAGCCACACTCCTTCCCCTGGTTTTCAGAGCATTCTGTTTCTTGCCTTATCTTCCCTTTTTAGTTTTATATTTTCCATTGTACGTTTCCTAATATTCTGCATTTCATCCAATCTGGAATTCCTCTTGGGTCCAAAGACACAAGATACTTTAATGCCCTTTGATGTAGTCTTCTTTGGATCCCCAGAGAATTTTATACTTACCTAACGGCACCTACCACTGCTGCCTTATATTTTTATGCATAAGTCATTCTTCCCAGAATGGGCAGTGGAAATTCTGCTTTACTTATTTTCCTTTAGCAGGTGTTCCATAGTTATAGAATTGAAATTGATGTACATATGTATACCTTTTGAGTCACTTATTTTAAGAACATTCACCGCGGCTATGTTAATCTTATCTCCGGAGAGCTGTGTACTTGAATGTGTAAAAGAATCCTGAATGGGGGCGCCTGGGTGGCTCAGTGGGTTAAAGCCTCTGCCTTCGGCTCAGGTCATGATCTCACGGTCCTGGGATCAAGCCCCGCATCGGGCTCTCTGCTCCGCGGGGAGCCTGCTTCCTCCTCTCTCTCTGCCTGCCTCTCTGCCTAGTTGTGATTTCTCTCTGTCAAATAAATAAAAATATTTAAAAAAAAAAAAAAAAAAAAAAAAAAAAAAAGAATCCTGAATGGCTCATACAGACTTCTTACCCTCTTTATTTCCATGCTGAGTCTCACATTTCTCCTTGTTTCACTCTCGCAGACTTTGCTTCAAAGATTTCATCTCTTTTGACTACAGTTTTATTTATGAGTACATTTATTAATTGTTGTGCACTGAGGCTCCGCTCTTAACTGTCAGATACATTGCATAGATGTCTACTCTGCTTGCCTACCTGGGGCCCATGTTTCTGAAAGCTTCAGTGCAATCTTTGATCTGTACTTTTCTTTAGTTCTGCTGTTGAAGTAAATCTTAAGTCAGTGTGAAGATGCAACACAGTTGAAGACGACAGGTAGAATATCTGGTTTGGGGAAAACAGGATTGATTTGATATGAGTCATGTTGAATTCAAGACGCTAATGGATGGGATGTGGGTCTGGAATTCTGAAAAATATAGAAGCAGGATATTAGAAATTGGACATGAGCTACATTAAAGTGGAGATTGAATGAACAGGAGGGTTTGATCCCAGAGGTAGTGAATATATAGAGAGAAGAAGGCCAAGGGAAGAATATAGGGAATATGTAGTTTCAGTTAGTGAGAAAAGAAAGATGAACAAAGGATTAAAACAGAAATTGAATGCTGTGTTATAGAAGCCAAGGAAAGAAATAGTTTCAGGGAGACTTTAGTTTATAAACATACCTGCAGTGGTCAGAAAGGATTAGGAAATTATTGAGGGCATTTGAATGAGTGGATTTAGTAAATCATTAAAGATAGATGTGATTATTATGGGCTCTGTGGGAGATGTTAAAGGGGGGGCAATATGTAGATTATACTTTGAAGGAGTACAGCTATGAAAGAGAGTGAAATGATCTTGATTTGATGGAATGGCAGGATTAAGAGAGGCCTTCTTTGTGTTAACTTTTCCATTTTGCCTTTTTTTTTTTTTTTTTTAAATTGGTTCTTTGTAGGCCAGAAAGAAAGAGATTGGACATGTGGTTTTTGGGGGGAGGTCCAAGAGATGATTGGTGAATGGGCTCAGGAGGTCCCAGTTAGAGGTATACAGGTCTCGGCATGGGAAGAGGAGTACCTTTCTTCTGGGATGGGAGTAAAACAAGAAATAGAAGGAGAGAAAAGATGCAGGAAATTCTTGAAGAAGGATCTCTCATTGGGGTAACTTCACTAGGGTTCACAGAGTGAAGGGAAGGGACAAAGAGTAAGGAAGACTGAAATGTTTCCACATTTGGGAAAACTATAAATCCACACAGATCTAAGAACTGAACAAACCCCAAATCCAAGAAGTGAGAAGAAACTAAACGATAGTGCATTATAATCAAATTGCTCAAAACTAGTGATAAAGAGAAAATCTTAAAAGCATCCAGAAAAAAAACAAAAAACAAAAACATGTTACTACGCAAAGGAACCAAGAAAAGGATGGCGGGGCGCCTGGGTGGCTCAGCGGGTTAAAGCCTCTGCCTTCAGCTCAGGTCATAATCCCAGGGTCCTGGGATCGAGCCCCGTGTCAGGCTCTCTGCTTAGCTGGGAGCCTGCTTCCTCCCCTCTCTCTTTCTCTCTCTCTGCCTGCCTCTCTGCCTACTTGTAATCTCTATCTGTCAAATAAATAAATCTTTAAAAAAAAAAAAGAAAAGAAAAGGATGGCAAAGGAACCAAGAAAATTGGAAGCAGTGCAACAGAGAAGACAGTTAAACATTTTAAAAGTACTTTTCAGAAAAAACCCTGCAAACATAGAATTTTGTACCCAGTGAAAAATATCTTTCAAAAGTGAGGGGGAAATAAAGACTTCTTTAGAAATACCAAAGCTGAAATAATTGTCATCAGCAAACCTATATTATGAAAAATATTTAAAAAGTCCTTTAGGAACCAACGATACCAGATGGAAATACAGATCTATACAAAGGAACAGAGAACACCAGAAATGTTAACTATATGCATAAATATATGTCTTATTGTTTAAATCTCTTTAAAAGATAATTGAATACATTTCAGTGCCCCCATTGATAAAATAGAAAATACTTAAGGATGTAGATTTGAATGATAGTATCAACCAACTTAATCTAAATGACAACTACAGAACACTCCACCCAACAACAGCGGAATCCATATTCTTTTCAAAGAGTACGTGGAATATTTACTAAGATCATATTCTGGGCTTTAAAACTAGTCAGTGAATATAAAAAATTCAATTCATGTGCTCGCTTCGGCAGCACATATACTAAGAAAAAGATTCAATTCATACAAATAGGGTTTTGTGAACACAGTGGAATTAAATTAGAAATCAAAAATAGGAATCTAGAAAATACCCCAATATTTAGAAACTAAATAATACACTTCCAAATAACCTGTGTATCAAAGAAGAAATCAAAAGAGAAATTACCAAGTATTTAGACTTGAATGAAAAAAATACTATATTTCAAAGTTTGGGGGAATGTTGCTCAAAGGGGAATATGTATACTATTAAACACCAATATTAGAAAAGTCTCAAATCAGTGACCTTAATTTTTACCTTAAGAAACTAGAGAAAGAGCAAATTAAACCACAAGTAGGTAGATGAAAGAAATAATATAGATAGAAGTCAGTGAAATATGAAATAGAAAAACAATAGAGAAAATCAGTGAAACCAGTGCTTGTGAGAGTACTATTTATGATAAATCTCTCACCAGACTAAGCAGGAGAAAAGAAATACGTTGCAAATTAACTGTGTAGTGAATGAGATAGTTGATAGCATTACAGATCTTCACAGGTATTTGGTAGTAAGATTATGAACAACGTTTTCCCAGTAAATTCACACACTTAGCTGAAATGGACAAATTCTTTAGAAAATAATTTTCAGAGCTCATTTAAGAAGTAGATGATCTGAATAGCCCTGTATCTGTTAAAGAAATGGAATGTTTAGTTAAAAACCTGCCTGAAAGAGAAAACTCTTAGGGCACTGGCATTCCAAACATTTAAGGAAGAAATAATATAAATTCTGTACACTTTCCTTCAGAAAACTGAGGAGAGAATACTTTCTAATTGATTCTGTGAGGTCAGCACTACTTTGAAATAGCACCAGACAGAGAGAAGAAAACTATAGATCATTATTCCTTATGATCATAGATGCAAAAATCCTAAACAAAAATTTAGCAAATAGAATCCAAAGTTTATTTTTAAAATCGTATTTGGGGGCGCCTGGGTGGCTTAGTGGGTTAAAGCCTCTGCCTTCGGCTCAGGTCATGATCCCACGGTCCTGGGATCGAGTCCCGCATCGGGCTCTCTGCTCAGCAGGGAGCCTGCTTCCCTTCCTCTCTCTCTGACTGCCTCTCTGCCTACTTGTGATCTCCGTCTGTCAAATAAATAAAGAAAAATCTTTAAAAAAAAAATAAATAAAATAAAATCGTATTTTGGCCACATAGGCTTTAACCTGAGAATGCAAGTTTGTTTTACCTTTTGAAAATCAAGCAGTGCAATTTACTGCATTAATATACTAAAAAAGAAAAACTATATGATCATCTCAGGATGCATAAGAAGTATTGGGGAAAAATCCTCAATTCATTCCTAATAGAAATTTTCAGCAGTGTAGGAATGGAAGAGAGCTTTCTCAGTCTGATAAAGGGCATCTACCAAAACCAGAACACCTGTTGCTAACATTATACATAATGCTGAAAGACTGAATTATTTTACCTAATAACAGGAACAAGACAAGGATGCCCACTCTCTATCACTTCTCTTCAGTGTTGCATTGCAGTTCTAGCCAGTATGCTAAGGCAAGACAAGGGGGGAAAAAAAGCGAACAGAAAAGATTGGGTAGGAAAAAGTATTTGTGGACAACGGATCATCTATGAAGAAAATCCAGTGTGATATACAAAATAGTTACTAAAACTAATAGAGTTTAAAAAGATTATAGGATACAAGATCAATGTTTAAAAATCAGTTGTATTTCTATATACAAATAATGGAAAGTCAAATTAAAAGGTTTTTTTGGATCATTCTTATTGCATATATTTGACATATAACGTTGTAAATTTAAGGTTACAGCATGTTGGATACATTTAAATATTGTATATACTATAATTATAGTACAGTATTATTGTCTATATTATATTATGCATTAGATCACTGTGGCTTATTTACTACTCATTGCAAGTTTGTACCCTTAAACATCAGTTTTATCCTCACCTTCCTCATCCCCAAGTAACGACCATTTTACTCTCTATTTTTCATGAGTTTCTTTTTTAGATTCCACATACAAGTGATACCATATTACTTGTCTTTCTCTGTCTGACATCTCACTTAGCATAATATGTTCAGGGTTTATCCTTACTGTTGTAAATGGCAGGATATTCTTCCTCATGGCTGAGTAATATTCTGTTGTGTATATACTACATCTTTGTGTGCATTCATCAGTAGATGGGCGTTTAGGTTATTTCCATATTTCCATATGTTGTGAGTAATGCTGCAGTCAACATAGGGGTGCATTTATCTCTTCAAAATACTATTTTTATTTCTTTTGGGTATATCTAGTAGTGGAATTACCAGATCATATGTAGATCTATTTTTAATTTTTTGAAGAATCTCCATATTGTTTATTTCCCTAAGTTTTTTAAAAACATAAAAGCATCCAAAGCTATTTCTTAGGAATATATCTGACAAAAATACGAAATATCTACACAAAGAAAACTATAAAGCATTATTGAGAGAAATTAAAGACCTGTATAAATTGAGAGCTATACCATTATTTATTGATCAGAAATCTCAATATTAAGATGTTAGTTTTCTTCAAGTTGATCTATAGTTTTTAACATAGTCGCAAAGAATATTTTTGCAGGCTTTTAATTTTGGGGGTAGAAATTGATTGACAGATTGATTCTAAAATTGATATGGAAATACAGAGGACTGTAATAGCCAGAACAGCTTTGAGGAAAAAAGTTGGAGGTCTGATTTAAAATTCCACTAATCAAGACAGTGTACTGTTGGCATGAAGGTAGACCAGTTAAACAGAACAGAATACCTAAAAGTTGACCCACGTTATGTATGGACAGTTAATTTGCAAAAAAGTGCAAAGGCAGTTTGGTGGAGAAAAGATTATCTTTTAAACAGTCCTAGAACACTTCAATATCCAGCTACAAAAAAATGACCTTTGATCCAAACCTTTCTCCATATATACAAAAATTAACTCAAAATAGATCAGAGATTTGAATGTGAAATCTAAAACTATAGCACTTTTAGAAGATAACAAAGAAGGAAATCCTTTGGAAGTTTGTGTTAAGCAAAGATTTCTTGGGCCATCAAATCAAGATCCCTGGAAGAACAAATCAGGCTATCAAAATTTAAAACTTGTGCTCTTTGAAATATAATGTTCAAAGAATGAAAAGACAAGTCACATTCAGAGAAAATATCTGCAAATCATATACATCTGATAAAGGAAATACATACAAAATATATAAGGAATTTTTAAAACTCAGTAACAAAAATGGAAAACATATTTGAAGAGATGCTTCATCAGTGAGGATATACAGATGGCAAACACATGAAAATATCAAATTCATTAGTCATGAGAATGCAAAGTAAAACCATAGTGAGAAAACATTACATACCCATTTGTACGGCTAAAATTAAAGACTGACGTTCCCAAGGATATGGAGGAACTGTAGCTTTCTTATGCTGTTTCTGGGAGTCTAATAGATACAGTACCTTCACTTTGGAAAACAGTTTGAGAGTTTCTTTTTTTTTTTTTTTTTAAGATTTTATTTATTTATTTGACAGAGAGAGATACAAGTAGGCAGAGAGGCAGGCAGAGAGAGTGAGAGGGAACCAGGCTCCCTGCCGAGCAGAGAGCCCGATGCGGGACTCGATCCCAGGACCCCGAGATCATGACCTGAGCCGAAGGCAGCGGCTTAAACCACTGAGCCACCCAGGCGCCCCAGTTTGAGAGTTTTTTAAAAAGTTAAACATATCTGGAGCACCTGGCTGGCTCAGACAGTCAAGCATCCAACTCTTGATTTCTTCTGGGGTCATGATCTCAGGGTTGTGAGGCCCAGCATGGAGCCTACTTAAGATTCTCTCTCTCCCTTCTCCTCAGCCCTTCCTCCCCGCAAAAGTTACATCTGCCATATCCAGTTATTTTGCTCCTAGATAAATGAAAGCATAAACCCTTACCAGTACTTGTACACAGATGTTTATAACAGCTTTCAGTAACTAAACCTGGAGATAATCAAATGTCCATCAACAGGTAAATGGATAAACGAGCTGCTGTATTCATATAATGGACTACTATTCAACAATGAAAGGGATGAACTCTCAATGTGTGCTGTGTTATAGATGAATGACAGAATCATTATTCTCAGTGAAAGAAGCTAGGCAAAGACGTGTACTGTTCGAGTGATTCCAGTTATATAAAATTCTAGAAAATGCCAACTAGTAACAGAAAGCAGATTAATGGTTACTTGGGAATGGTAGAGGTGGCAGTGGGGAGGAACTGGAGGAAATTATTCTAGAACAGGAAGAATCTTTTGGAGGTGATGGATATGTTCATTATCTTGATTGTGGCAGTGGTTGCAGGAGAGTAGACATATATCAGGTCTTATCAAATTGAGTACTTTATGGCATTTTATTGAATATCAGCCATACTAAAATAGAAATAAAAACTATCTTTGTTTTCTGACTAGTCCTGCTAACATATCTAAGATTAATTTCTAAATTTGCTAGGTCTTAACACTAAACAAAGACTCTTGTTTAAATATTGAGTTCCAGGCTTCAGAATTACTAGGTTAGGACTGAAGAATCTGTACTTGTAACAGACACTCCAGATGATTCTTCTCATTTTTCAAGCTTGGAAAACACTTGACCCAGATTAAATTAATTGCACTTTGGTCATCTGAATCCCATTTCATATGTGAGTAGGGGTTGTTAGGTTTCTAGTATTAACAGAAAGGCCAATCATAAAACACCTAATTGTGCTGCTTTCGTTGTGGTCAGATGAGACCTTTTAGAAATGGACAAAATTCTTTTCTCAGCAATGTGTAGTACACTGAGGTCAGCCTTGCCTGATAAATTCCTGAAGAAACAGAATGGAAATCTCTTACAGGCCCAGCATTAGTTAATACTACAGTAAAGAGTAGAAAAGAGGGGCACCTGGGTGGCTCAGTGTGTTAAAGCCTCTGCCTTCGGCTCAGGTCATGATCCCGGGGTTCTGGGATTGAGCCCCGCATCGGGCTCTCTGCTTGACAGGGAGCCTGCTTCCTCCTCTCTCTCTGCCTGCTTCTCTGCCTACTTGTGATCTCTGTCTGTCAAATAAATAAATAAAATCTTTAAAAAAAAAAAAGTAGAAAAGAATCTTATTTATATACTTTGACAGCTGACATCAGTGTTTGTTGTTAGTGGAAAAAGTTCCATGTCCTATATATTTAGAACCTATAAAATAACACAAGTTGGGAGAAAAAGAGTAAGATTAATAAAAGAACATTGTTATTCTCTAAATGTTCTTTAACAGATGTAGCAGCAGCCTTTCATAAAACTCTGGAAAAAACAGCTTAACCTTATTGCCCCCTTTTCAACAATGTCAAACAAAAGGAAATTATAGAATAAGTCTGTCGAAATTTTAAATGGCTTAGTTATCAGAAGACTTTAGAGAGCAATATTTCCACAAATCATCCTCATACTATTTGGTCTTGATTTTTTTTAAAGAGTTGGTGAGCCAACATGTAATTAATCACTTTTGTTGACTTTTAAGGAAATGAAACAGCAGTGTACCCTTTGGCTTTATTGTTCTACGTTTTGGTGTTTTTTAGTGTTGCAATATGTATTATGAGAACCTTAGGTGGATGCTTAGTGTTAATAATGTAGACAAAACAATGTGAAAGAAGTAGTTTTTTAAAGTCAGCTTATACAAATTATACTGTTTTTATACCTGGGTACCTTCCATACCTCAGATACCAGCAGCATTACTGTGAAGGCCCCTTACAGTCAGAAGTTGTTAAGAGTGTATCTCCCTTGTCATTGGATGAGTTAGTCCCTGTGTACAAAATGGCGGTATCACTTATTACTCATTCCCATTGTTTCTTCCTCCAAAATCTGGTTTGGATTGATTATACCTTTTCTACAGCTGCTGCCACAATTGGTGAGTAAGAACCGATCCGTCTCATTTCATGAAGAAGGGATGGGAACACCCAACCAGTTTTACTTCTTTGGGCTCTGTTCCATCAGAGTAGTGAACTACCTTCCATATGGAAATTAGACATGGGGCGCCTGGGTGGCTCAGTGGGTTAAGCCTCTGCCTTCGGCTCAGGTCATGATCCCAGGTCCTGGGATCGAGCCCCGCATCGGGCTCTCTGCTTGGCAGGGAGCCTGCTTCCTCCTCTCTCTCTCTCTGCCTGCCTCTCTGCCTACTTGTGATCTCTGTCTGTCAAATAAATAAATAAATAAAAAGAAATTAGACATGATTTTTAAAATCATTTTAATTACTAATTACTAAAAATTACTAAAATGCTAAATAAGCATTACTGATCATTGTCATTATCTTAAAAAGTTTACCTAGAGTACACTTTTAAGAGATTTAAGATAGACAGATACCTGCATGTATGTAGGCACCTTCCTTTAACTTTTATTAATTTGAAATCATTTTTCCTTTTTTTTTTTTTTTTTAGATTTTATTTATTTGACAGAGAGAAATCACAAGAGAGGAAGGGAAGCAGGCTCTCTACTGAGCAGGGAGCCCGATGCGGGACTCGATCCCAGGACCCTGAGATCATGACCTGAGCCGAAGGCAGCGGCTTAACCCACTGAGCCACCCAGCCGCCCCTCATTTTTCCATTTTTAAACCATTAGTTTTTTGTTTTTGTTTTTAATTTATTTGACAGAGAGAGAGAGCACAAGCAGGGGTTGCCGCAGAGGGAGAGGGAGAAGCAGACTCCCCGCTTAGCAGGGAGCCCAACGCAGGGCTCCATCCCAGGCCCCTGGGATCATGATCAAAGCTAAAGGCAGATACTTAACCGACTGAGCCACCCAGGCACCCCTTAAGCTAGTAATTTTAAGGAAAGTTATAGAGGTTCTGTCTCTATAGAGATTTTTTTTTTTTTTTAAGATTGATTTATTTCAGAGAAAGAATATAAGCATGAGGGGCATATAGAGAGAGAACCTTAAGCAGATTCCATGTGGAATGCAGAGCCCACTGTGGGGCTCCCATGACCCTAAGAGCACAGTCTGAGCCAAAATGAAGAGTCAGACACTTAACCAACTTGGGCGCCCCTCTATAGAGATTTTAAAACTACACATGCATTTGCATCTGTTCCTCCTTCTTTTCTCCCTACCCCCTTCAAGAACACAGACTTCTGGGATGGGCATTGCTCCACCCTAATGATCTGTCAATGAAAATGATATTAAGTTCCAAAGACTTAACTTTTGGGTTTTGGTATTTAAGGGAATGCTGGCTTCAAAATGAATTGGGAAATACTCACCTTCCTCTGTTTTTTGAAAGGGTTTGCATAGGATTGTGTTGTAGGTTGAATTGTGCCCCCCTGTAGAACAGTTTGAATTCACCTTAGAATGTGACATTATTTGGAAATAAGGTCATTGCAGATAATAATATTAAGATGAGGTCTTACCCAGTTAGGGTGGATCTTAATCCAGTATGACTAGTATCCTTGTAAGAAGAGATACAGACATGTGAGGGGAGAATGTCTGTGAAGGGCAGAGCGTGAAGGGCTGTGTCTGCTGGCCAAGGAGCACCAAGAACTTATGGCCACCACCAGATGCTGGGCGTGAGCAGGGAAGGATCCTTCCCCTAAAGATGAGTTTTAGAGGGAGCAAAGCCCTGGTGACATCTTGATTTTGAATTTCTAGACTCCAGAACTGTGGCATAACACATACGGTTGTTTAAGCCATCTAGTTTGTGGTACTTCATTATGGCATCCATAGGGAATGAACATAAATTCGTTCTGTTTTCTTCTTTCAAGTTTGATGGGATTCACCTAGTGAAATGAGATGCAGTTTTCTTCGTGAAAAGATTTTTAACTACGGTTCAATTTCTTTTCTTTCTTTCTTTTTTCTTTTCTTAAGATTTTATTTATTAATTTGAGAGAGAGAGAGAACCAGGCAGGGGCAGAGGAAAAGGGAGAAAGGAGAAGCAGGCTCCCATGCTGAGCAGTGCTCCATCCCAGGACCCCGAAATCATGACCTAAACCAAAGGCAGACACTCAACCCTCTGAGCCATCCAGGCAACCCAAATTCAGTTTCTTTAATAGATATAAGCTACATAAGTTTTCTATTTATTCTTACGTCTATTGGTAATTTGTGTCTTTTGAGGAATTTGTTCGTTTCATCTAAGTTACTGAACTTACTGTTGTTGAGTTTATATTTTTTGATGTAATGATGGTCCCTCTTTCATTTCTGATTATCAGCAATTTGTGTTCTTTTTTTTTTTTTTTTATTAGTCTAGCTTAATGGTTCTCAATTTGGAACAATTCTGTTGTTCTCAACAGGGGGCAGTTTTGTTGTCCCCACCAGGGGACATTTGGAGGTATTTTCAGTTATCACACGGGGCATCTAGTGAGTAGAGATCAGGGATATTGCTAAACATCCCACAAGGTACAGGATAGCCTCTCACAACAAAGAAGTGTGCAGCCCACAATACACATAGTGCTGAGGTTGAGAAACCTGTCCTAGAGTTTATGATGTACCCCTCTACTTTCAAATAATATTATACCATTTGTGTTTAACATAAGTACTTAATATTTTCATTTGTCGTCTTCTTCTACCCTTTATGCTACTGTGGGCATACATTTTGCTGCTATACACATTGTAAACCGCACAATACATTGTTACTGTTTTTGCTTTAAATAATCCATTAAACTGGAAAATAAGGGAAAAATCTAATTGTTACTCATGTTTTTAATACTATGCATTTTCTTTGTAGATCCAGATTTCCATCTCAGCTTCTGTTTGTTTAAAAAGTGTGTAGTTTTGCCTTCGTTTTTGAAGTATATTTTGGTTTGGTATAGAATTCTCCACTGATATTTTTTAAATATCCTTAAAGATATCTGTCCACTGGGTTTTTGTTTTGTTTTGTTTTGTTTTCATAGATTATAATAAGAAATAAAATTATTGTTCCCTAATATAAGGTTTTTTAAAAACCTGTATATTTTAGGAAGTATTTCTGGATTTTGTTACTATTGAAAAATAATTACTTAAAATTTGATGTACTATGCTCAGATCTTGCAAACAGTCTTGTTTTTAACTTGTGTTTTTTCCTTTTCTCTATTTCTTTCTCCTTTGCTCATTAAAAAATTTTGGTTTTTGGACCAATTACTTCTCTGAACCTCAGTTTTCTTACCTGTAAAATTGGGCTATCAGTTCTTCTCACAGGTTTGTTGTGAAAATTAGATGGAGATAAACGATTCAAAATGTCTAGAACAGAAGGGACTCATAGAAATGTTATCTTCCTCCTCATCCAGTTAAGCTGTTCTCATCTCAGGGTTCGTGGGTGGCAACAGATGAGCAGGAGTCCCTGCTCTGAGTCCTTTCTGGCCGTATGCAGTAACTCTGTGTAGACATGTTACCTGCCCTCTGCACAATCCCTATGAGTCAGTGTAACCATGGCTGAGCCAAAATGGGGAGCTCTGGTTGGACCATGAATGAACACTCTTGTCACTGCTTTTGATTTCTGTTTCTACCAGTAGTTCACATGTTGATTTTAAATAAATCTGATCTTTTACTCAAGGTTAGAAAATCTTTTTTCAGGATACCTTCATCTGTTAATTTCAGTCATTTGAGTATAGTAAAAATTCATGACATCTTATATTTTTACATAGTTTACATAGTTAACTTATTCAGAATTCTCTTCCCTCCAGTTAGGCTAAAGTTAAATTTATTTTCCACTTCTCAATTATATAGATTAACTATACTTATTCAATGTAACATTCTTCATATTAAGAAAACTTCAGACATAATTAGCAATTTGGGGTGGTTGGTCTTGTAATCAGCAGTAAAACCATTCTTTCTAAGGGATCTAATTACCGTAGAATATATAATATGTTGGAATATATAATAATGATATTCCTATTAAAGGGTGCATTCATTAAAATGCTTTTTTCTCCCAGCAGGAGAAACTAGCTATGGTAGACTTCTTTTTGTAGATAGTATTTTGCTTTCCTTAAGAGTCAGGTGCTATTTTTGGTCCATACCTGGTCACAGGCAACAGCACTCCGACAAGTGTTTTACATTTCCTTCATTGTGTTTCTCCTTCTTTCCTCAGTGGGCCTTTGGAGTGACACTGTGGGAGCTCATGACTCTGGGCCAGACGCCCTATGTGGACATTGATCCCTTTGAGATGGCCGCATACCTGAAAGATGGTTATCGAATAGCCCAGCCAATCAACTGTCCAGATGAGCTGTGAGTTTCTCTGAGCTTGAAGACGTGGGTTTCATTCCATTTATGATGCTGGGATAAAAGAAGACGAGCAGGTGTCCATATTCATACAGAGACTTCCCTCTGGAGAGTAATGACTCTTTGGACTTGAATTAGACTCATAGAAAACCACAGAGTCAGCCAGATTCATCACTCGTTAACGCATTGGGCATAAGAACGTTTTATAGTTCTTTTACTTGTAGTGCTTAGTGTAGTCTGAGAGACCAGTAATGTACATGGTAAGGAAATACCGTGTCAGTTATTCTGTGTAGAGTGAGTGTCCGACAGGGCTTATTTATACAGCCTTAGTTACAGAAAGCCTCTCTCATTGTCATCTTGCCTTGCCATTTGGTACCAACTGATATGTAAGGAAAATGTTCCAGGCTGTGATAGTTCCTGTATCCAGCCTTCATCATGTAGGTAATCTTCCCATATAAAGGGAGGAGGGTGGGCAGGAGGCTATTCAGGGGTGACTGAGTGCACAGATGACTGTGGTCTTGCTTTCTGAATCCCCTGAAAGTTTCTATACCACGGTGAGGTGGCAGCTTTTGCACTGATTTTACTGTAGATCCAGGGTGCTTAGAGCTTAATCTTCCTCTTCTTTCAAGTTCTTTCTCTCAGAAAATACTGATTATTATTTTGTCTGTGTTTTAGGGATTTACATGAACTCTCTATATTTGCTGATGTATTTTGCTATGATGTTATGAAGAGCTGAAATCCACACATAAAATCCAGATAACTCGTTTTACTTTCTTTTCATTTTAGAACTGCTAACGTACAGTAATATTCATTGATTTTTGGTATGTCATTCTCCCCATGCCCACCTTTAGACAGAAAACTACTGGCATCGAATTGACCAAAAGATTAGGAATACTGTTGCATCATTAGCCCAATTTTCCATTTTTGTCATTGCAGATTTGCTGTGATGGCTTGTTGCTGGGCCTTAGATCCAGAGGAGAGGCCCAAGTTCCAGCAGCTGGTACAGTGTCTCACGGAGTTCCACGCAGCCCTGGGGGCCTATGTCTGACTCTCCTCTCACAGTCCCACGGCATCAGGAGCACGGTGCCGGTCAGGGCTCCCTTGGAACCAGTAACGGATGCTTTGTACATCATGCACCACCAGCAGAAGCACATATGCCTTCCGGAACACTGTGCCTTAGGAGTGCGTTAGGATCGGAGCTTTTAAAGACAGACTTAATGATGTGGAATATTTTCTAGATAATCATTTTTATTAGGCTGAAAGGGTTTTTTATAAATTTTTTGGCCCCCAATTTTTTAAAACATAGTTACTTTGGACTAGGGGTACATTCTTACAAAATAAATAAACAGTTTTTAAAATTGTTTAAACACAGATACTTGGAATAGCTATCTTAGCGCCAACTGCTTTTTTACTTTTTTACTTCATCAAGATAATGTAGGTGATTCACCTTTAAAGTTTTTTTTTTTTTTCCCCCCAATATTTATCACTAGTCCTGGGAATGGTTTGTCTTCAAGATATATTACTTTTTCTTAGGAAAAGGAAAACAACACAAAAAGATGTCTGGTTTGCCTTGTATAGGAAAAGGCAATATTGGAGGAAGAAAACTTAAAAACTAGGGTAAAAAAAATAAAAAAAAAAACTTAGAAATTGTCCTTTTGTGGGAAACTGTTTCTTTTTTATTTTTTTAATGAAAATTATTTCTGCTTTCTTATTTTGGGGAAAGTAGAAGATGAATTCATTGGAACACTTAAATTTGACAGGAATTAGCATTCCTTCAGCCAGAGTAGGCTGGGGATAGGTCAGTCAGTAGTAAACGATGGCGATTTTATTTATTTTTTACTCTCTGGAAAAGGAGATGATACTATTCCAAAAAGTGAAATTGTGTTTCTAAGGTTAAAAATCCCTTTTATTGCACCTAGAATAGTGCTGTGCACAGAGGGGGTGTTTCAGTTGTTCTGGAAAGTGTAAAAAACAAAAAAGTAACTGGTGAATTTTGTGCTTCAAGGCTGGTTTAAGTATAAAGTTGTTTCTTAAAACACTTGAAAAATTAAAAGATTTGTTTTATATTATAATAGTATTGAAAATATTGTTCCTAATGAATGATTGGTTGTGTTTGATTAAGTCTTTGAACATGTACCAGCTAGATAGATACCCACATAATCAGGCTCCTAAGCCCTAACAGCTGACTCTACTCAATCACCTAGTTCTAATAACTTGGGATCATTATTACAAGGAAGTATTACAACATTGACACTTTTCTCCAGAGCCATTAAATGAGGGATATATATGTATTTATGCTTGGTTGTAGTTGACCTAAGGCAGAGTTGAATGAGCATCCTAAATAATTAGGCTTATGGGTACCTGCCTCTACTCCTGTCCTCATAGGTATATTAGGAAGAATGTATAGCAGTTGGAGGTTTTTGCCGTTGTTGAAGTTTTATGAATCAGCACATCTGGAAAAATAGCTCGCACAACACATGCTCTACCAAAAGCAGCCTAAGAGCATGATTTTTCTGAGTACCATTTATTAATAACACTGGTTCCTTGGTTTTATGAAATACTCAGCCCCCTGAACGTCCAGTTCTCTGAAAGCTCTTTGAATTCTTCAAAAGTTACAAATGTTTTTGTTCACAACCTGTAATCTTAGAGGGCATTCAGTCAACAAATACTTTTTTAGTTCTTATATGTATTATGGACACAGAATGGTTCAACTCTAGCATCCCTCTCAACATTCAGTGCGTTCTGTTTTGTGTTCAGATGTTGCGTTGTTTAGAAATCACGGTTCTTTGTACAAGATCGGTTCAAAAGGAAAAGTGCTGACGTCTGACTTTTATCCCAACTTGGCAGGTGCTCTCAGAGGTGCTCTCAGTTTGCTGGGATGTGCGATGCCTTAACCTTACCTTTTTGTGTTTGTAAGCTGTTTTCTTTTATGTGTGTGCATTTGTTTTGGTAGGTGGTTTAAGACTTCAAATAGATTTTTCTTGCTGAGCTACTTGGAGTCATTGACTTCGATGAAAGATTTCAAGATTTCTGTGGCTGGTCACCTTCCAATTGTTTTTTGTTCTAGGGTATGAATATTTCCTGAAGACATTTTGCAGAAAATATACTTTTCTTAGAAAAGAAGCAAATTAACAAAGTGCTGATGTGATATTATAAGCCGGCTCTAATGATCTAGAGCTCTATTACAGTCTTTCCTTTCTTATAACACCCATTGTAAGAAAATTTTATTTGTAGAATCAAGGAGGATTGGGTTATTCATTCAATACATGTGTATTTATTGAGTGCCCACTGTATGTCTGGCTCTCAAGCTATGCAGGGAATAGGACAGATGAGGTTCTTCCCTTTCTAGATTTTACATTCTGGTTGGGAGAAGCAGATAATGAACATAAGTAAGATTGTGGTAAGTGCTATAAAAAAATAAAAAGAACAGTATCATAGAGAAGAACTTGAGGTGTAATATTTAGCCAGGCTTTTCTGAGCAGGTAGCATTTGAGCTGAGATCTGAATGACAAAACACCAGCTATGAAAAGATCCAGGCTGAAGGGACATAATTGAAGAGGCCTTAAAGCAGGAACAAGCTGCCCTTTAGACTTGGCCCTACCTGTTCATCTTCTAGCTGCTGCCTGGAAGAAGAGGACAGAGGCCCATGTGACTAGAATGTAGTTGGGGATGGGAGGGTACCAGATGAGGTCTGGGAGATACAGTAACAGAGAGTAGCAGGGCCTTGTAAGCCATGGGGCACATATTTTATTCTAAATAAAATGGAATTTTTCATTCAAGGATTTTTTTAAATAAGGGAGTGACATGATTTGACTTGTCATTTAAAAAATATTATGCCAGGTCTTTTGTAAATATTGAATTGTAGGGAGGCAAGGGGGAAAGTAATAAGAGTCTTTAAGAAACTGCTGCATAGTTCAGGAAAGAGAAGACACTGGTTTTGGAACAATTTGGGTAGTATGGGTGTTTGGAAGGGGCAGATTGGAGACCTGTTTTGAAGGTAACAGGACCAACATCCTTTGGATATTGGAGGGTCAGGTAGAGAATGAAAGAGAGTAATCAGGGATGACTAGTTGGTTTGGGGCTTGGGCATCTGGTTGTGTGGCCAGACTCTATACTGAGATGGAAAACCTTTAGAAGGAACAGGATTTTGCTTTAGCAGATGGAATGAATCAGTTATCTGTTGCAGGCCGTGTTTGAGGTGCCGGTTGGTTATCTAAGTAGACAGATGAGAGTCTGCAGCTCAAGGAAGAGTTCTCATTGAACACACTAATTTAGGAGCGTGACATGTAGACTATATTTAGAGTCATGGTACTGGATAAACTTAACCTCTGGAGAGAGTTTAGAAGGAAGGAGGTTTTAGTACTTACTCTTACACTCTCTCAACATTTAACACTCTAGTGAAGGAAGAAGAGATACCATAAAAAGGACTAAACAGAAGCCACTGTAGTTGGAAACAGCAGCAACAATTAACAGGAAAATGAGGTGTCATGGAAGCCCAGGAAAGTAAGTATTTCAAAATGGAGAAAGAAGCATCTATGGGATTTGGCATTATGGAGGTTATTGACAAACGCAGTAGGGATTGGAGCAAGCTGAAGTATGAATACAGTGTGGGAAGGTGGAGACCCTGCTGTAGTCAACACTCTTGGAGAGTTCTGCTGTGAAGGGAAATGGAGCAGTTAACTACAGGAGACCAAAGAAGTGTTTGGGGTGCAGGTTGGAGGACTGGGAGGAGAGCATGTTTTTTTCCAGGTGAAGATACAGTACTGAGAGATGTTCCACAGGCTAATGGGAATGATCCAATAAAGGGAAGAAATCCTTTGGGGTATGGGACACTCTTTTTTCTTGTCATTTGGTCTACAAGCATGAAAGACTATCTAGTCCAGCCCCCCGTCCCTTTGGTTGTGGTAAAGGCTGTGTTTTTATTGGGGAAAAAATGTGAAGGGATGGGGAAGTAGCGCTTGAAATGTTTTGAAATTTGAACTTGAAATGAATTTGAAAACAGAACTTGAAATGTTTCCATTATATGAAAATCAGCTTCTGTTGAGTTCACTTCCGTAGGACTTCAGACCCAACATGGTTATCTTGCTTGTTGCCATCATCTTTTGCCCCATCTCCTCCATAACTTCTGGACTGGCCTTGGCCCTTATCCCACCCAGCCAGTCAGTCTCTGTTAGAGTAATGCTTCCTAGCATAGAGCTGCTGTCCCTGCTTAAACCCTTCAGCACTTTCCCAAAGCCTTCGGGATAGAGTTCCCAAGTCCCAGGTACACAAAGTCAACCACTCTTGTCTGCAGTTCACCTCTTGCTTCTTCACCAACTCACTGCTTCCAGTCTGCATGCGTTGTGTCATTTCATGCGGCCTTTCCTTTGCATATGCTGCTCCTCTTAGAGTGCCACCCTCCATTCCAGATCACCCAGGCACCCAGGAGACGGCTCTGACACCTTAACCCTGTTCCTTCAGGCTTTGTAGTTGCTTTTCAGCCTTGTTCCTGGGTTTGCACTCTGATAGAGGTAAGATGCACGCTAATTCTTACCACTTGGCTGTGCATTCTTGAGGACAGCAGTTTGTATGTCACGCACATCTGAATCTCATTTGCTTAATTAGTGCTTGACACATGGCAGGGTTGAGTATTGAATGAATTAAGTAAAAATGATCTATTTGCATGAGAGCGATTTGGCTTCACAAAAGTCTGCTAGTTCTTAAAAAGCATTATCTCTTGTTTAAAATACTGTTATGTTATCAATGTGATGTTTATATTCAACTTTGAAGAGATCAAGTTTTGTGTAATATAAACCAATACAGCATAAAATAAAGAAGCAGATTAGTAGGGAAGACTATATCCCACCTCAGTGGTGGCTTAAAAGCACCGTCCTCCCCGATCCCTTGGCCACCTATTCACTTCATTTTCCCTGCTTTTTCTTTGGTCACAGGGATAACTAGCCCAATGGCATATTGTTTCATGCTTCCACAATGTCAACTTTATTTGGAGTTGTATATGAATAATTACCCCAAATGAAGTAATTCATTGAGTTTAGTGGGACAGTGTTTTCCAGGTCTGCCCCTTACCACCTCATACAATAAAAAGAGGTGATATTATTTATGGGGCTAGAAAGGAAAAATACAGACAGTTGCTTATTAAGTTAATAATTTTTTTTCTACATTCATTTTTATGCTTAGAATAACGTTTTAGAATAACATTGAACTTTATTCTTCGGGACACAAGAACATCCTACATCAATGTATTGAATATATACATTTTATATATAAGTAAACTCAATCTACAAGCCCTTTTGCTCTCTGAGTGCTATTCTTTAAGGGCCTAATGGGAAATGTCTCTTAACCCTTCAAAGAACAGATGTTAGGAAAAATTTTTTCCCCCAAATACTCTATTTTTATTAACATAGAATGTATTATTTGCTTCAGGGGTAGAGGTCTGTGAATCATCAGTCTTACACAATTCACAGCACTCACCATAGCACATACCCTCCCCAGTGTCCATCACCCAGCCACACTATCCCTCATCCGCCTCCCCTCCAGCAACCCTCAGTTTGTTTCCTGAGATTAAGAGTCTCTTACAGTCTGTCTCTCTCACCAGTTACATCTTGTTTCTTTTTTCCCTCCCTTCTCCTATGATCTTCAGTCTTGTTTCTCAAATTCCTCATAACAGTGAGATCATATGATAATTGTCTTTCTCTGATTACTTATTTTGCTTAGCATAATACCCTCTAGTTCCATCCATGTCGTTGCAAATGGCAAGATTTCGTTTTTGGGGTTTTTTGGGGTTTTTTTCGATGGCTGCAGAGTATTCCTTTGTATATATTTACCACATCTTCTTTATCCATTCATCTATTGATGTATATCTAGGCTCTTTCCATAGTTTAGCTATTGTGGACATTGCTGCTATAAACATTTGTGTGCATGTACCCCTTCAGATCACTACATTTGTATTTTGGGGTAAATACCTAGTAGTGCAATTGCTAGGTGGGTCAGAGGGTAGCTCTATTTTCATCTCCTTGAGGAGCCTCCATACTGTTTTTCCAGAATGGCTGCAGCATTCCCACCAACAATGTAGGAGGTTTCCCCTTTCTCCATATCCTCGCCAACACCTCTTGTTAGAAACTTACTTTTTAAAAAAAGAAATGAGAATTGATATTTGAAATTATTCTTTGAACAAATAACAGTATGCCATTTGTTCATACTTGGTTTATCCCACATTTCAAAACTAAAGCATTTCTTAATGATTTATTTTTAGAGAGGGATAAGTACTCCTACAGGGATATATCAAGCTTGAGGAAAACATGTATAGTTCGAAAATAAAGTAACTATTTACCTTTAAAAAAAAAAAAGAAAGAAAAGAAAGCTGACTTCCTGGTGCCAGAATGTTATATTTGGAATCAACTTTTTTGCATCTTTCTGAGTCTACTTTTTTGCCTTTTGCCTTCTTGGCTTCAAGATAAGCACAGGCTAATATTAGATGGGCATGCGTCATGAGGGATAGCATTTGGCTAGAACTGATAGAAATCTAGCTTTAATCACTTAACCAAATAACAGGTTTATTTCTTTCCCATTACAAATCCAGAGAGAGGTAAACCAGGGCTGATACAGTGATTCCAGGGTATCATCCATTACCTCACTTCCTCCATTTTTGCTGCTCTGCCATTTTTAGCACCTTTTTGCTCTCAGCGACCGTCACACCCCACCCCTCACCCCCGACCCCAAGGCCTAGACCTAGGAATAGGGGAAAAGGATGAAAGACAAAAGGCATGAGTTAGCTGAGTCCTTTTTATGAGACTCTTAACTTTTCCATAGTGTATTTCCACCAACATCTTACTGGCCAGAGCACATGGACAGCTCTTAGGCATTGTGGGAAATTAGATTTTATTGGGTTTTTTATCAACAGCTTTATTGAGATATAATTCACATATCACCTATTTTTTACCATTCCAAACGGAAACCCCATACCCATTAGCATTTCCCACTCTCAGCCCTAGGCAACTACTAATTTACTTTTTTCTCTACATTTGCCTATTCTGGACCTCTTATCTAAATGGAATCTTAAAATACGCGGCCTTTTGTGTGTAGCAGCTTTTACTTAACATAGTGTTTTTGAGATTCATGTCACAGCATGTATCAGTACTTCATTCTTTTTTATTGCCAAATAATATTCCATTGTATGGATATTTTCTATTCATCATTGTATGGATATATACTATTCATTTGTGAGTATATACGTATTTGAGGGCATTGTTTTTTTAGTTGAGCATATTCTTACCCTGAATAAAACTGGGTTTGCCTTACTAAGGAAGTATCATCTAGCTGTTTGTTGATGGGCAGCTAGCAAAGTCTCTCTCTGCACAGAAATGGAATAATGGACTGGAATCTGGTCTCCTGTAGCAATATAGTTAATGCTTCAGAAGTTTTCAAGTATGAGATGAAGTGCAGTGAATGTGAAGTTTTAATGAATGGAGGGAATGCCCAGTGAGCTTCTTTTAAGATTGGCGAGGACCGCTGTGTTTGAGGAGAAAGCCTCATAGGGCTTATTACCTAAACTTTCACCCTCTAAGTCTTTGTCCTGAAAACTACTGTTTCCTGGTGTTTGCTGTTACTTTGGTCTCTGGCCCTGCTGTTTTCCACCAGTCCATAATTCTGCCACCGCTTTATAGATTTGAGCTTGCAAGGATATTTATTTCTTCTCAGTATTTGGCCTGCAGTATCTCCTACCAAGTGCATTTCCTCTGGTTTCATGGTCTGATTACCTAGCGCCTTTGGAAATAAGCCAGAGATTGGCTATATGTTTCCAAAAAATTCTTACTAAAAGAGCTTAAATAAGCATTTATTTATTTAATGCTGTATCACCTGAATCTATTGAACTGTATTATATATGCCTTTATTTAGCATATTTGCATCCATATAAGGTTTGTTAATTTTTGAAGTTAAACTATTTGGCCATGGCATTACTTAGTACACATCTAAAGAATGCCTTAGAAGTTGTCTTTGTAAGTCCGGGAACAGGATACTCTGGATACTCTGATGGACTTAAGAAATTGGTCTTGGGTCCTGGCTGCAGAAGAGCTCCAGAATTAGTATTTTGAATAAAGTTCCTTTAACTCTGACTTTGCTCGGAATGGGCTTGACTTGACCATAATCTCCTCACAAGGAAATGCAGTGTCTTGATAGAGCTGTGTTTTAGGTTTTGTGTTGGAATCTCTAGGCAGTGCCCCTCTGGCCTTTGCTCTTTCTGTTCCCCCAGAAATACCTACAGATGACTTAGCTGAAGGAAGGGCAGCTTTATTTGACCTGACAAGCATTCTTGGTCAGCTAAGCAGACTCCTTTCTTGTGATAAGTATTCCCTAGAGTTCTTGTTCTTCTGGGAAGGCAGGAAAAGGAAAAGACAGGAGGCTGCAACCTGGTGCTGCCAGGCTTTGTGCAAACCTGGGACTGGCTCCTCCCTGAGGACCTTCCTCTGTCTCCACTGTCCTTTCTGGCCACTTTGGACCGTTTTCCATTTTCAGCATCCCTTTGTTGCCAGCCTCACCATCTGGCTCATGTATCATTTGTCCCTCTCAAAAGAGCCTCACTCCCTTTCCACAGGATGCAACATTTCAAGTGCATTTAAACAATATAAGATTTAAAAATAGATATAAAGATTGCTTTTTTTCCCACAGCCATTTTTGGATAGCATCACATTTTAAAGCTAAAAAGAGGGTAACCTAACTATATTATTTTACAAGAAAGAAAACTGAATTCAGTATCATTTCCCAGGAACAAGATGAAAACTAGACTCTTTTTCATGTTGGTGATTTTTAGGGAGGTGGGTAGTCTTTTTCAGGAAGGGGATTTACTTTATTAGAGTAGTCATTAATACTGCAAAGGTGGGCATTTTAATATAGATATCTTTCAAAGAGTAAACATTTATTTTATTTTGTTTATTTTTTAGACCTGTGGGCAGTTTGGTATTGGAACACTGTTCAAGACAGAGTAGGGGCACCAGGGTGGCTCAGTTGGTTGAGTGTCTGGCTCTTGATTTCATTTCAGGTCATGATCTCTGGGTCTTGAGATCGAACCCTGCATTGGGCTTCATGCTGGGTGTGACGTCTGCTTGAGATTCTCTCTTTCTGCTGCTTCCCCACCCCCTGCCCGCTCGCTCTCTAAAAAACAAAGAAGAGAGAGGCAAGAGAATATTCAAGGGGTAAATGGCTGATGTTGCATGAGGGGCCTCACACTGAGAGGTTTGGATTTTGTTTTGAGTGAATGGCTTCCCTGAGGTAGTGATGTGGTCACCTTTGTTTTAGCAGGGTTAGTAGCAGGTGGCCATTGCTTACTGTATACCAGGTTTTGTACTAGTTCCTTTCTGTGCATTATTTAATTTGCTCTTCACCATCCTGTCAGGTAGTTTTGTCATCATCTCCATTTTACTGCTGAGGAAAGGGAGACTGAGCTAGGTTGCACAGATAGTATATAATGGAGTATATAATTTAATCCAGGGAGTCTGACCAGAGCACAGAGAGGACACCTCTACCACTGGGTAACAGTAGAGGATTGCAGGGGTGGCTGGGAGATGGTGGGAGACCCTGTTTGGTGGTCTTAGTGTCTATGGTGCCCTAAGAGACAGTATTATTGATTGAAAGTGAGAGGTTGGACAGATCCCTGGTAAATATCATGAAAGTTTGTAGCCTTCACTGGATGAATTTGCAAGTTTGCTGACCAATAACAAGTGAAAGTAGAACTCACCTGAGGTTGGGAGACAGGATTTATGGTGGTACTGTCCTGATTGGTGATGGCATTTTTCCCCACATATTTGACTGTAGTAGAATCTGCTGTAACAAGGAATGGATTAAATAAATGTTTGTTTCTCTCTTACATTACAGTCCAAAGGGAGGGAAGTGGCCTAGGTTATTGGAGTGGTGGCTCATTTTCTAGATCCACTCAGAGTTCTAAATCCCTTCTATCTTGTTCTGCAATTCTTTTTTTTTTTTTTTTAATCAGAAAGAGAGAGCACAAGCAGGAGGAGCAGCAGGCAGAGAGAGAAGCAGGCTCCCTGCTGAGCAAGGAGCCGGATGCAGGACTTGATCCCAGGATCTTAGGATCATGATCTAAGCCAAAGGCAGATGCTTAACTGGCTGAGCCACCCAGGCGCCCCTTGTTCTGACATTCCTTTTATTTTTTAAGATTTTATTTATTTATTTGAGTGAGAGCATGAGAGGGAGAAGGTCAGAAGGAGAAGCAGACTCCCTGCAAAGCTGGGAGCCTGATGCAGGACTTGATCCCAGTGAACCAAAGGCAGTCGCTTCACCAACTGAGCCACCCAGGCGCTCTTGTTCTGCCATTCGATAAGCTGTCTCATACAGCTGCATGGCCAAGGCTAGGTCTTTGTCAATTCAGTGTTCCAGCACCTGAAAGGGGCTAAGAGCAGAAGTGGAAAGCAGTAATTTCTTTTTAGGTAAGTGAAAGAGAAGTTGTGCACATTACTTCTGCTCTCATTTTATTGGTGAGAACTTAGGCACTGCAAGGAAGTCTGGGAAGTGGGTCTAGCTGGGTAGCCATGTTCCCAACTAAAACTCAGTTACTATGGAAGAAGAGGACAGATTTAGGGGCCCAGATAAGAGATGGCTGAATGGGAGTTTGATAAGAGAATTAGAGTTGTTCTGGATAGAACAGCAGTGCAAGAGACTGTAGGGTGTTGACGAGATGTAGTTCAGGTGGTCATTTGAGCTCTAACTGACGAGGTTGTAGTTAGACTAGTATATCGAGGGCCTGGAGTCCTTGAGTCTAGGAGGTTGCCTGCAACTTAGTTTAGATGTGAAACTAAAAGAGAGAGTGGTTCAAATAGGAGTTCGTGGTCTGGTTAGAATGGGATCTGGGTTTGGGTCTAAAGGTGGCTTAGTTCTTGGAGATGATAGTACCTGTGGTAGAGCCAGAGGTTTGGGAGGTTAACATGGTGAGATGGAGGGTTCACAGAGTATGTTTGGTGTTCCCTGCACAGTGCTCAGACTTCCCATCTTAGCACATGTTACCCTTTACCATCTGGACCCTAGGTCTCTCTCCCCCACACACCTCCTTTCTACCCAAGAATCTGTTTTTTGTAAAACAAATACTCCATTTCCCAGAGGTAAAAAACAAAAATGTCCATCTTGTGGAAAGCTACATCATTGTATATCCAAGCACCAGTTCTTCTCAGGTTTGTGAAGAGTCTGGCCAGAGACTGCCATGATTGTACCCAGGCTAGGAGGTGAGAGAGGTTGGGGGTTCAGATCTGAGGTGGTCCTACCAGACTGGACCTCCCACTCCTTCCCAGAGCTGGCTCAGAGTCTTCGGCCCTGGATCTTTCAGGGAAGTCCCTGTAGATGCAGGCCATGAGAAGTGGCCCTCTCATGCTCCCATCCAGAGGCTCTGCCCACCCTCCACCCCCTATCAGGAAAAGGGTACACTTCTTCTCAGGAAGTGGTATACTTGGAAGCCTGCTGTTCAGATGAGAACATTCACTGCCGCTCAATATGAGACCAACCTTGGTTCCTCTGTTCCTCACCCCCATACTCCACCCACTCCTTCTAAATGTGTCCCCACTCCGACCCCCCAACTTCACTTTCCTCCATCACTGCCCCTCTGGTCCAGGCCCCCATCACTCCTCCTGGATAACTGTGACCCTTTCCTAATGGGGCTGCCTTCTAGCCTTCCCAGTCCATTCTCACAGCTGCCTGAGCCATCCCGTGACGGGGAAATCCTCCCAACCAAGGGCCTGTCTGCATCCTCATAGTGGCAAGTTTGGCACAGATTGATTCTCCAGAACAGCTGGAAACCCTATAGTCCTGGACAGAAATTTCGGAAGGAATTGCACTGGAAACATCACTTTCCTCCCATGGAAGATGTGGGTGAGGGGAAGAACCTCTAGAAACAGACCAAGGCCATGGTGGTTATACCAGACAGAAGGAAATCCTTCTGTTCCCAGAAGAGAAGCCATCGCTGTGGGGTGGTCACCTATAGACCTTGAGGTCCCTGGGGCTCAGGAAAAAGGAGGGCCGACGCCTACATAACCTTGGGCTTATTTTTTCTGCAGCAGACTAGGCCAGGGACCCTCTCAGAAGCAACACTGTTTGCTTGTCCCAGGTTGACACTGTGCTGTGGCCTGGCCAGTTGGTATCCCACAGACTGTCTTCACTATTCTTGCTCTCACTCTGACCCTCCTGTCCCCTTCGTCTTTGTCTTTAGCCCTCTCCTGATTCAGCCCTGTTCAGCAGCTCTTCTTTCTTTCTCAAGTGCATTTCTGGGCTCCTGGAGAAACCCTCCCCTCTTTCAGAGGAGCTTTCTCATCTTAACTTGCCCTCTTGCCAACACTACTGTCCCTTACCCCCCTGGATCCCCTAGGCTGTGTTCTATTTATGGCCCTCCCCCCTGATTTTCCCATCTTTGGTGGCTTCCTCCTCTGTCTGTGTGAACTGGACCATGACTTCCCTTTTCTCTCCATTCACTTTCTCTCCTGCCTGGTGCCATCATACTGTCCGGAAGAGCTGATGGTTTGACCTCCCCTGGTCCATCTCTAGGCTTGCCCAGGGTGTTAGCAACCTCCAGCCTCAGACCAGTGTCCTTTCTGTACTTCGTGTGTTTACTTTCTGGGGCTGCTCCTTCTGCAGGTTCTAAGACTCCCATGGCTGCCAGTTTCTGTGGCCTTTTCTGAGTCCTTATTCTCCTGACCATACCAGCCACCTCACCCTGCTTGAAAGGCTCTTCCACCAACACTTCTCTCCTGGGCCTTGTCTTGCTCTTACCTTGTACACAGGCTTACATCTCTTTCCCATTCCCTCAAGTATGGGGGACTCCTAAGGTTCCTATCCCAGTCTTTTCTCTCCATCTTGCCCCTCAGTGATTCAAACTATGCTCAGATAACTGATCTGTGAACAGCACCCACACACTTAGATCTCTGGTCCAGGCCTTTTTGAATAATTTCTGGATATCCCCACCAACATAATCTTATAGCCATCTCAACCCCAACATAACCAACACAAAACTCATCACTTCTCAGACTTCTTCCAGGGCCTCCCCAGGGAGCCACCTTCACTCCTCCTGTTGTGATTCTTACTGAGTTATCTAGGGGAAGAAATTTGGTTGTCTGATAAGGCTTCTCCAGTCCCCCATCCTGAGAGTGTCTGCAGGGTAGGCTGGACCAGACTTCTATACCCTCTGCCGTCCCTCAGACTTTGACAATAACATCCTGTTTGGGCCTCCTGCCCCCATTTTCTTCCCAGTGATAACCCTGACTGCCAGAGATACGTTTTTTGAAAATCACTCAAGTTCTTATTGACAGACACTGAAGAATTGTTAGGAGAAATGCTTTCCTTCAACATGTTTGGAAGCACAGAATCATGTGAATATGAAAGATGCATATTTTTTTTATCTGTTCCATTTTAAGCCCCCCAAGCAAAGAAGGATCTTCCACCCCTTCTTTTGCAACTTCTTATAGCACTTAGGGTTTATTAAATATAATGATTTCTTAGGGCAAAGAATAAATTTACTGAAAAAGATTATCCTTCCATTTCCCACTGAAAAAGGTACACATATGGAATTCATTATTCTAAGAGTTCCTCCTGGCAGAAAAAAACTAAATATATTCAGGAAAAGGCTTGGAGGAAGTTGTGTCAAAGACAAGGTTACTTTCTAAGACAGACATTCCTGAAAGAAACCGAGAGAGGTGGACTTAATTGTTCATGTCGGTCTTTAGGGTAAAATGGCCATGGGTAGGGAGGTTTTACATGGACCTCACTGATGAACTGCCTTTTCCACAGCTATGCTCCCCATGATATTACTTAGTGTCTAGCTGATATGTTCTTCTATACAGTCAGCCTAAATTTATGCACGTACATGATTCAGCTAAAGTCCCCGGAGTTGCTTTCAGCAGTGGTAACAACTTTGGCCCAATGGATCTGACCTCTAGACCCAGACCTGAGACCATAGGTTGCCTACTGGGGTTGGGCTGCAATCTGTGCCTGTGAGCCACTAAGGAAATGACCTATGACCTAGACATCACACCAACTCTCTGCTCTAATTCACCAGCACAAACATCACCTAGAATCCCATTCTGAAGCGCTGACACCGTTGGCCAACCTACCATGAAAGGGAGGCCCTGGCAACTGCCCTGGTGACTTCATGACCAATGGCCTTCCCTCACTCCCTCCTGCCCAGGAATTCAGTTCCTGTTTTTTTCATTGTTATGCAGTGGAATTAGAAAGTACACAGCACTTTTGTTACAAATATACTTTCTCATTTAGGCATAGTATCTAGCAAGTGGCCTTAAATTATTTTTGAAAATCTAAGGGAAATGTATTTTTTATAAAAAGTATACTTACTATATAGTAAGCATTTGATTAGCTTCCTGTTGTCTGGGAGAAAAGTGCCAAGTGATGGGTATAGGACTAGGCTTTGTAGTTGGATTAATTAAACCCTAAGATAAGAGGGAGAAAAAGTCCCTTTTTTTTTTTTTTTTTTTTTTGGTAAGATTTATTTATTTGAGAGAGAGTGTGTGAGGTGAAGGAGCACAGAGGGAAACGGAGAGAGTCCTAAGCAGACTCTACGGAGCATGAAGCCTGACACGGAGCTTGATCTCATGACCCTGAGATCATGACCTGAGCCAAAATCAAGAGTCGGACACTTAGCCAACTGCACCACCAGGCACCCTGATAAATGGTCTTTTTGAAGGCTAATGTTGCCTCTTCCTGTTCCATCTCCCATGTCTCTTAATCTCTTTTACTTTTTTCACTTATTTTAATTTTCTGTACTGCATTCTGGGTAATTTTTTTAACCTCCCTTCTGATTCACTAACCCTTTTTTAGTTGTGGTTCTGCTGTTCAGTGGATTTGGGTTTTAAAGTTAAATGGATGTATATTTTTATTTCTAAAATCTTTGTTCTTATAAAAAGAATATATCTCTTTTAACCTAAGTAGTTGCTTATATTTTTCATTGTATCTTTGCCATTGTACACATGTCTTTTTAGTAATCTAGACCATTAGTAAACACTTCTTGAAGTTCTTGGCAGTCTCAGCTGCTGGTCCTTTACTGACTCACTCACTGTGTCTTCTGTTTTCATATGGTCTGTAAGCTTGGGTTGTGACCTCATGTTCTGCGTGGACTTTTTTGTCAAAATCCTATGGGATAGTAAGACATGAACAAGTAATAATCTTGAGGGGTCAAGATTATAATTGTTTACAGATGATATCATAATGTACCTAGAAAGTACAGGAGATTCAATGACATAATAAAACTTGTAGACAAACTTAGAATTAATAAAAAAGCAAAACCAAGCAGGAAAGAGGCCTAGTACAGAAAAGCACCAAAATCACTAGCCTTCCAGTAAGCTAATAATAACCAAAATGTCCAAAGATATAAACAGAAAACTTACAGAAGAGAACATATAAATGGTCAACAAACACAAAAAAGAAGACACTCCATCTGAAGTCAGATGCAGTGAAATGTAGCAAAAAGGCTCTTTTATTTTTATCAACATTTATTGAGAATTAAAGTCATTACAATATCAAGTGTTGATGAGGGAAATTGGTATCTTCACACATTGTTGGTAGGACTGCAACTTAGTATAACATTATAATTTTTAAAAAGCTATGAACAAGAGGCAGGTGAAGTACAGATACTATGTAGTAATTAAAGCAAATCTAGATGAAATGATGAGAAATTCAAAAACTAAATACAAAAACTATTATTTGTATTCTGTTAAATACAAAAACTAAGTTGCATAATACTGTGTACAGTTAGATGAACTTTATGAAAAGAAAAAAAAACAAACACAAGACTATGTTTATCCAGGTGTAGAGAAAGGTCTGAAGGATACATGCCAAACACAGAACAGTGATGAAGGTAATAACAGTTAGTGTGTATTTGCCTTGGGCTATGAGAGGTTACAGATTTTTTACATCTATTAACTCGAATCTGCCTGGCAATTCCGAGGGGATAAAACAGGCTCCTCAATCTAAACGTTTCTTAAGTTGAAGGACATTTTTCTGAAATTACATATTTGATTGGGTACTCCCCAGAAGTCTCTGTCTTCCTTTTTCATCGCTCTTCCTCAGCTGGTTCTCTAGGTCCTTAAATTTCTCCCTCACATTTCTTACCTCTTTGTATTTCTGTTTTAGTTTAAGTCAGTGGTTCTCACACTTGAGGTGCATCCAAATCAAAGGCTCCTCTAGATTTGATGCATACAAAATGAAAGAAATAGCTGAGAACTCAAAATGTAACCCCCAACCAGCAACATTAGCATTCCTGGGAACTTTTTAAAGTGAGAATTTCTGGGTTCCAGCCAGAAATTACTAAATCTTAAATTGGGGGTGGGGCCCAGCAACCTGCATTTTCAGGTGCTATTCTTTCATTTGTATGCATCTTTTTTGTTTGACATTTACATTTCTTAATTTCCAAGAACATTTTCTCTTTTCTCTTTTCCAGTGACTTTTTTCTTTATTCGTCTATGGAAGAAAAACTTACTAGAATCTCACTGAGGATACTAAGTAGATTTTTTTTTTTTTTAAGTTATTTCCTACTCTTGAAACTATCTCTCCTGGGTTTATTATTCTGTTTATCTTGATTCCTTTGTGTGCTGTTTTGCTCAAAGATCTAGGAATCATTGGCTACCTGTTTATATCTGTGAAGGATTTGTAGTTTAACATAAGTGGTTGGTGCTAGTCTTCAGTACCATCTTGTGGTTCTGTTTCTTCAACAACCCTCTCCTCCAAGTGGGAGCCTTAGGCAGGATGCCATTTAGGGGTCATGGCCGGGATACCGTCTACCCTTTGCCCCGGTAAAATGAGAAAGCCTTTTCTTGTGATGCCAACAAAGGCACTAGGAGCCTCAGCCTTCCCAGAGAGCCTGTCTAATTGCTTTTCGAGAGTACCCTCTGATTCGGCCTTGGGTAGAAACCATCTCAGCCTATTGTTCTGCCTATACAAAGCAGGCAAGCATATGGTAGTTGTGCTCTTGGACACAGCTCTTTCTAGAAAGACCCAGGACTCTCCCTCATTTCTCCTCTCTACCATCTCTTGCCCTCTGTGCCTGTACCTTCTGATCACAAAGTCTCCCCAGACCCCCATGAGCAGTGGCTCTCACCTCCTAGGCATCTACTTCCGTGGCTACTTCCTCTGTTCTTCTTGGCCCATCAGGATAGTTCCATCTGATTTTATTCAAACTCTTCTGGTGGCCCCCTCTCCCATGCTTAGTGCTGTGATTTTTATTTCCTTTTGCCATTTTTAAACTAGTGCGGTCAGTGTTAAAATGAGGCTCCTCTTGCTCAGTTGAGCAAATCATTGCTGTGGTAGACAGATTCCTAGCAAAACTAGGAATGCAGAGTTTATAAAGAAAATGTGCAGGGAGTGTTCCATTTCAAGAATATGAGGGAAGAAAAAGGAAGAAAGCATTTGAGAGTTTCTTTGGAGATAGTCTTATTCAGAATCCTAACCCACCTGCCTGCAGGCCAGTCCTAGAAGGACTGGGGCCACAGTGTGCAAGAGGAAGAGTGAGGAGTAGAGAAAGAGAAACTGAGCAGCCTTCCAGCCCTACCCCCTCTGTTTTCTTCCTGCTGTCAGTAGGAGGCCCGGGAAGCAGCTGCCCCCCAGCCACTCTGCTTTGCATTTGCTCATGGGATGGTTATGGATCTGGGGAGCTTGCCCTTCACCTTCTATCCTCCACACACCTGCTCTGTCTCCGGTCTCCACTCTCCCTCTCTCACCCACCCCACCTCTTCCATTTCCCACTTGCATTCCTTGCCACTTGCATTACTGCAGATAATGCCAACCTCACATGGGTAAATTCTCATGGCCATTTATAAAGGACCGTTACATTCCTTTCTCTTTCCACTTTTTTCAACAAACAGCACTGCAGAATGTGATGGTGGATCTCAGGGGACAGTAAGGACACATAAGCACAAACAGTGTGGTCAAGCGGCCAGAAGGAACAGCGTGAAGGATGGACTCCAGATTCAGCACGGAGGTGCTGGGAGGGCTTCGCAGGAGCTAAGTTGTGAGGAAGAGCAGAGTTGGTCTGGGGAAGGGGGTTTGGGAGGAATTTTCAGGCCAGAGAGAGCATCGTATGCAAAGTTTAGAGACACACTACAGGGCCACACATTCGGGAGTGACAAGCTCTGTCACTTTGTCCCCCTTATTTTAAATCTCAACCCCGTGAGATGAGCACTGCAGTGTAAAGGACCTGTTTTAGGATCAGTACATCAAGGCTCAGATAATCCATTCCAGGAGCACTTTTAGAACACCACTGTTGGCCACACTGTGCGGGAGAAGCTGACAGGAAAGAGAAGGATGGGATTATTGCACTAGGTTGGTCATACTGATTGTAGGATTCTTGAGACTAGAAGCTTTCTGCTCTCCAAGAGTGGTCAGAAAGCCATAGGGCCTGTTTGAAATTCCATGGAGGGGCAGGAATAAGGTGTTTCTTGCTTATACACTCTATAGTCCCATTTGTTAAAAGTAAAGGAGAAATTCATTGCAGTGGATAAAAAAAAATCCAGTGAGGTTAAGCATCTGCCTTAGGCTTAGGTCATGATCCTCGGGTCCTGGGATTGAGCCCCGTGTCAGGTTCCCCACTCAGCAGAGAGCCTGCTTCTCCCTCTCCCTCTGCCTGTTGCTCTGCCTATTGTGCTCTTTCTCTCTCTCTCAAATAAATAAATAAAATCTTTTTTTTTTTAAATGCACTGAAAAGTATACAACGCTCTGAGGATAACAAATGGAATGATCGCACCTGCGTGAGTGCCAGAATGGCTAGGGGCTACATTCTGGGTGGAGGCACCCAGGCACTTGCTGTGAAGCTGGGTTCACATAGGTGCTCTTTTCTTTGCTCTCACAGGTCCACAGAACAGCCAAGTTTTCTAAAGGCATTTGGAGTTCTGTTACACAAAATACTGAGAAAACCTCCACTGGCATATGACTATCCCCGCTGGGGTGGATTGGGATGGTTTGTAGACGTGAGGAACTTGAAGCCTCCTGTGTACGCTCGGTACTGCCCTGGCTCACCCGTGACCGGGAAAGCAGATACCAGCAGATGTGCCGGCTCCCGAGCCAGTTGTGGGACCTGACTGTGGCCGGCACCGCGGCCTGCCCTGCTGGAAGGAGGCTGCCTGGGCTGGGAGTCACACTCACTCGTGATTCCTGATAGCCCCGGGGCCCTGGGCAAATTCCATGGCCACCCTCAAGCGTCTGCCCGAGAGTGGGTAGAGTGGCCTTACATAGTAGGTCTGGGCTTTTGATGGGCTTCAGTGTGATGATGTCTCACAACACTCTTGCACTCTTCAGTGGGGGTACCCGAGTACGGTGGAGCGAGGGTCCCTCAGTCCCCTGCTCTATCTAAATTCAAGGAAGTTTGCTTTTGCTTTGTATTTCATCTGTGTCTAACATTAAAAAAATATTATATTACCTAATTTTGCCCCCTCCCAAATCTTTGAGCGAAAACTGATGTCAGAATGCCCTGGGCACACAGATGGAGCAGGGGCACAGGGCCCTGGGAGGTGGGCAGCTCAGTCTAGGAAGCCAAGTGTTGGGAGTGCCTTGCTTAGTAAGGCAAAAAACACTAAATGCTTGTTGCCAGCTGGTTTATTGCTACATCCCAGAAGCGAGAAGGTATGAGAGTGCAAGACTTACCAGGGTTCCCTGAGAAAGTGGAACAGGTGCCCAGTCGGGTGGATCAGTTAGGCTTCCTAGAGAGGTAGGCCCAGACTTTAGGGGATAGTCCGGATCTCTTCTGCCCACCCAGGAGTCTCAGCCCCTCCAGGGCTGACATGGCCTTCCTGTGCTGGGCCTGCGGAGCAACTTGGCAGTTTCACTTCCTGGTGATGAGAATGTTGTCACATCTGCCAGCCACCAAGCCCTGGGACCAAACTCACGCTGCTCCTTTCAGCTGCAGTGGTGTCCTCATGTGAGAGAGGCAGGTTGGCTCTGTGTGGCCTAGGAAGACTGAGTGAGGTTCCTGGGAGCCATGCATGGAGGCCGATTTGAGTTACCATAAAGTATATTTGCCCCAAGAAGTAATGGCAATATGGGGCAGGGCCCAGTCAGACTCTCAAGTCTCCACCTAGCTTCTATCCAAGCACTGTGGATTCTGAGGTCTGTAACTTGCGGTGGGACACAGAAGAGGCATGAGGTATTCACGTTTCTTCCCCAGCCGAGTACCAATGATCTCAGTGCAAAGAGCTCCTTTCCCTCTCCAGATCTTTCTATAAGCCTTCTGGCTAAGAGAGCTGGGTTTTTAGCTGCAGAAAACTGCAGATGGAAGGCACTGGACCATATAAGTGGAGGGTGCCGCAGGGAACCGGGTACCAGTGTAAGGGATCATGGAGCCTAAGTGAGAGAGAGATGGCATGAGGAGGAGGCATCTGCAGGGTGTGGGATGGATTGGATGAGGGAGTAAAGAGGGCTAGTGTTGGAAAACCTCTCTTATTCATCCGCTCTTGCCCAGAGGGTTTTCATAGGAATTCGGAGGACACTGCACATTCATCCACTTTCATGTTCTTTAATGAGAATCATTAACTTTGCAGTATACAATCTGTGCCTTTACTTGGAACCAAACTTCCCATCCCGTGCTTGGTTCCCTGGCTGTGGCGGGGTATCAGAGGTCTTCCTGGGCTGCTTCGTCCCAGCCGTCATAGCCTCGATGGGCCCAGCTACATTCTTTCCATAGAGGATCAAGGCCTTTGCATCCCCATCAGCGCTACTACTCCCACCATCACCAACCACGCACCCTCACTGGCCTCCTGTCCCCTAACCTGCTCCACTCTCCCATCACCCACTCCTCCACCAGCACCACTAACCGTCACCGTCATCAGTTCTACCATCACCCACCACGCCACCCCCATCCTCAGCACCACGGCACCTTCATCTCATGACACCCGTGCCGCGGGAACCCTTTCTAACCAACGCCTCAGTTGGCATTTCTCTGCTCTTTCACCTGTTTTAGAATTCTGGGCCTCCTGTTGGTCCAAATCCCTGCCAAGAAACCTGCATTTGTCTCTTACTTCCAAAAGTAGGAAACCTCTCAGAGTGTTTGCTTCCCCCGACTTTTAGGAAAAGATAAGAATGTTCCAGATGCGTGACAAGTTGCTTATTTGACTGGATTAAAATGCCAAACAGCTGGTTCCACTAGTTTCTTTTACAGACTGCCTTGGCATAACTAAAAGAACCATAGCCAGCCCTTCTCTCATATTTCAATGAGCAACAACCATTAATTCATCACACATATTGAGCAGTAGTCTTTATTAACTGGTTTCCACAGTTCATAAAAGGCTACCTTGTCCTATCTGCCTTCCCCTGTGAAAGGCCCATCTCAGTGCCTGGAGCAAAGAAGGAAAACTCTGGATCCCATGTCAAGGACACTTTTGACACTCTTCATGGAGGCTGAATCAATGGGAGGGAAGTTCAGGCTTTCTACCTTAGCCTTCAGATGTTGTTCCCCAGAACTAGACCAGTTCCTTGAAGTGTTGTTTATACTTGAACTTGCATTCACGTGGGATAACTGGCTCTCTGCAGTTAGGCAGACTGGCTGTAAGCCAGTGAGTTATTCCGGCATGGCCTCGATATTTCCCATCATAGGTTATCACTGTTTATTTGTTTAATATGTATTTTGTTCTGCAGCTTGACCTTTTCATATTCTGCTGAGCACTGGTGATCTTTCTTTCTCACTGGTCTTGTGAAGCATACACATTTCAACAGCCAGATGGGAGCATAGTGGTATCTCATGGTGGTGATTACTTACACAGCTTTCTAACTATCGGTCGTTTGGGTATCCTCTTCTAAACACCTGTTCAACCCTTCTGCTCATTTTTCTATTATTTACCTGCCTTTTTCTTTATGAATTTTAGGAATTCTTTATATATCAGATACATAGCTCTTTTTCAGTTAATATCTTACAAATAGTCTCTCGTACTCTGTGCTTGCCTCTTCGCTGCCTTGATGGCCTCTTTTGATTTTCCTTAATGTAGTCAAATGTAGTCTTTGTTTTCGTGGTAGTGGTTTTATGCCTTATTTAAAAAAAAAAAAAAAAGATTTTGTTTATTTATATGTGTGTGGGAGAGAGAGCAGGAAGCCCAGTGTGGGGCTGGATGCCAGGACCCTGAGGTCCAGACCAGAGCCAAAGGCAGACGCTTAACTGACTGAGGCTCTCAGTTGCCCCTTTATGCCTTATTTTAAAATAAAATCTTTATCTTTCAGTTAAAAGATATTCTTCTATATAATCTTCTAAAATCTTCATTGTTTCGAGTTTAACATTTAGGTCCATAGTCCACCTGGAATTGACTTTTGTGTGTGTTTTGATATAGGAGTTCAATTTCATATGGGTATTTTATAGTTCCACAATAATTTATTTAAAATAAATTGAATAAAATTCAATCTCATTGTTCTTCAGGGCAACTGTTGTCTTATAAGCATTAATGAGTTCTGTATTCACACTGTCTATACTACAGTTGCTTTTTCAGTGCCTTAATACCTGACAGGGCAAGATTTCCCACTTTAAGAGATCTTGGCTCTTAGACTTTTGTATTTCTCTCCATATTTTAGAATCAGCTTATCAAGTTCCACAAGGAAAATTCAAAGAAAGACATACTGTACATTTTGATTGGGAATAAATGAATCTAGAGATCAAATTAGAGAGAATGGACATCCTTTTACTTCAGATGTTTTTTCCGTTTCTTCTCTTTCTGGTATTCTCATTACAAGTATGTTATACCCTTCATGCTTACCCCACAATTCTTGGATATTCTAGGGTGTTTTATTTTTTATTCTTTTTATTTTCTGCTTTTCAGTGTAGGAAGTTTCTATTAGCATATTTTCTTTTTTTTAAAATATTTTATTTATTTGTTTGACAGACAGAGATCACAAGTAGGCAGAGAGACAGGCAGAGAGAGAGGAAGGGAAGCAGGCTCCCTGCTGAGCAGAGAGCCTGATGTGGGCCTCGATCCCAGGACCCCGGGATCATGACCTGAGCTGAAGGCAAAGGCTTTAACCCACTGAGCCACCCAGGCGCCCCCATTAACATATTTTCAAGCTCACTGATTCTTTCCTTGGTCATGTCCAGCCCACTGATGAGCCCATCAAAGGCATTCTTCATTTCTGTTAGAATGTTTTTGATTTCTTGCATTTCCTTTTGATTCTATCTTAGTTTCCATCTCTCTGCTTACATTACCCATCTTTTCTCACGTGTTGTCCTTTTTTTCCATTAGAGCCTTCGGCATTCTAATCATTGTTATTTTAAATTTCCAGTCTGATTATCTCAAAATCTCTACCATATCTGAGTCTGGTTCTGATGTTTTCTTTGTCTTTTCAGACTGTGTTTTTTGCCTTGTACCATGACTTGGAATTGTTTTTGAAAGCCAGACGTGATACATTGTGTAAAAGGAACTGATAGGGCATGAGGTGTTATGTTTATCTGGCCAAGAGTTAGGCTGCATTTACTTCTTGCTGTACTTGTAGGGTCAGAGGATGAAAATTTCTTCTAATGTTCTTGTTTTTGTCTCCTCTGTTGTCTTTGGGTTTCCCTCGAGATTCCTTCGAGACGATCTGAGGCTTGTGGTCTTTTTTTTTTTTTTTTTTTTTTTTTTTTTAAGATTTTATTTGAGAGAGAAAGCACAAGCAAGGCGGAGGGGCAGAGGCTAAGAGAGAAGACAGACTCCCCGTTGAGCAAGGAGCCCAATGTGGGGCTTGATCCCATGATCCTGAGATCATGACCTGAGCCAAGGGCAGACACTCAACCAAATGAGCTACCCAGGTGCCCTGGCTTGCAGCCTTTTAGCTGTAATCCTGTTACTGTATGTTGATATGGTAGTAAGGTGTGAGGAAAGGGAGAACACTTCGTAGTCCTATGATTAGCTCTCAGTCTTTTAGTGGGTCTGTGATCTTGGGCTTCACAAGTGCCTCTTAGCTCCCTTACACCTGAAGTGAGATTGGAAGGGTAGAGGGACAGGCTTTGGGTATTTCTCTTTCCTCATGTCAGTTAAGCTTTGGCAAAACTCAAAGCATTAGGCTTTAGCAAAATAGTTTCCCTTGAGTGCAGACCATTTTAAGGAGAACAGAGAATTCTGGGTGTATTCCAGAATGGTTACTTTTCCCCCTCCCCACTGCCAGAAACACAGCAGGACCCTTCTCCAATGTTCATACCGAGAGCCTGATAAGCTTCTAGGAGTAAAGCTCATGAAAGTGATGTGTGGGGATCCGGAGACTGTCCCCTTAAGAGTTCTTAACTCTCCAGCTTGTCTGTGCTGAGCTTCTAGCAATTGGTCAATTATTGTTTGAGTGTTCCTACCAGCGGTGGACTTTTGCTGCTCGGATTCTTCTGGTAAGCTATGGTTCTCTGTATCTGTTTCTCCATTTTTCAGGGCAGCTGTTTGCCCTATGACCTCAATTCTCTGTGGATCTAAAACCAATTGTTGATTTTCAGCTTGTTCTGCCTTTTTCTTGTGTGAAGATGGGGGTGATGACTTCTAAATTTTCTGCATGCCAAACCAGAAACTGGAAGTCCATTCTTTCAATAGAAGTTTTTAGCCAGTGATCATGACATTTCTTTTTAGGTCTTTTGATATTCTCTTAACAAACTTTTGTCATTTTTTTATAGAGAGGTCTTGCAAATACTCTGTTGGATTTATTCCTAGACACTTGATATTTGTTCATGTTATTGTAAATGTATCTTCTCTTAAAATTTAATTTTCTAGTGTGTAAGCCTGACTATTCACAGACCTATACCCCTGGGGCAAATAATACATTATATGTTGATAAAATTTTTTTAAATTTAATTTTTTAACTATTGCTGGTATAGAGAAATATTGATTTTTTAAAACTTTATTGAGATATTTATATACATAATATTCATCTATTTAAATAATGAACATTTTAACAGTTCAGTGATTTTGTGTAGCTATTACCATAATCTAATATTAGAACATATCCCATAGTCCCATTACCATATTCCCACATTACCAGTCATTCCCCATTCTCTTTCCTGTCCATATCAGCAACCGCTCATTTCCTTTTGTCTCTACAGATTTGTCTCTTCTTGACATTTCATATATATGGGATCATACAACATGTGGTCTTTTGTGACTGTCTTCTGTCTTGTAATATATTTTTAAGGTTCATACATGTTATATCATGTGTCAGTATCATTATTTCATTCCTTTTTATAGCTGAATAATATTTCATTGTATGGATATATCACATTTTGTTTATTCAGTCATCTTTTGGTAGACATTTGGGGTATTTGCACTTTTGGATATTGTAAGTAGTGTTGCCACAACCATTTCTGTACGTGTTTCTGTGGCCATTTTATTTCTCTTGAGTAGATACACAAGGAGTGGAATTGCTGGGTCATATGGTAACTCTTTGTTCAGCATTTTGGAGAACTTCAAACCATTTTCCAAAGTGACTCCATCATGTTACTTTCCCACTAGCAATGTATGAGGGTTCCAGTTTCTTCACATCCTTGTTATTATCTTTCTTTTTGCCATTACTTTATTTTTTAAATTTTATTCATTTAAAAAAATTTATTCATTTTACTTAAAAATTTTAATTCCAGTTTTGTTAACATACAGTATTATGTTAATTGAGGTGTACAATATAGTGACTCATCAATTCTATACATTACTTAGCGCTCATCATGAGAAGTGTATTCTTTTTTTTTTTAACTTTATTTATTTCTTCGAGAGAGAGAGTGAGAGAGCATAAGAGGGGAGAAGGTCAGAGGGAGAAGCAGACTCCCCATGGAGCTGGGAGCCTGATGTAGGACTGGATCCTGGGACTCCGGGATCATGACCTGAGCCAAAGGCAGTCACCCAACCAACTGAGCCACCCAGGCACCCTGAGAAGTGTATTCTTAATCCCCTTCACCTATTTCACCCATCCTCCCACCCACCTCCCCTCTGGTACCTATCAGTTTGTTCTCTGTAATTAATAGACTGGTTTGGGGTTTTTTTTGCTTTGTTTCTTTTTTTCTTTGTTCATTTGTTTTGTCTCTTAAATTCCACATATGAATAAAATCATATGGTTTTTGTTTTTCTCTGATTGACTTATTTCACTTAGCATTATACTCTCTAGATCCATCCATGTTGTTAGAAATGGAAAGATCTCATTCTTTTTATGGCTGAGTAATATTTCATTGCAAGTGCAATAGTGTATATAGATAGATCTGTATCTGTATACACCACACCTTCTTTATCTCTTCATCCATCAGTGGACACTTGGGCTGTTCCCATAATTTGGCAATGCTGCAATAAACACAGGAGTGCATACATCTTTTTGAATTAATGTTTTCATATTCTTTGGGTAAATACCCAGTAATGGAATTAGTGGATCATGTGATAATTCAATTTTTAGTTTTTTGAACAACCACTATACTGTTATCCATGGTGGCTGCACCAGTTTGCATTCCCACCAACAGTGCATGAGGATTCCTTTTTCTCCTCGTTCTTGCCCACATTTATGCTTCTGATTTTAGGCATTCTGACAGGTGTTAGGCTGTATTGATTTGCATTTCCCTCATGATGAGTGATATCGAACATCTTTTCATGTCTGTTGGCCATCTGTAGGTCTTCTTTGGAGAAATGTTCATTCATGTCTTCTGCTGATTTTTTGATTAGATTGTTTCTGGGGTGTTGGGTTATAGTTCTTCATCCTCACCAATTCTTGTTATTTTGTTTTTTTCTCTTTTTTTGATAGTCACCATTCTAATGGCTATGAGGTGATATCTCACTGTAGTTTTGATTTGCATTTCTCTGATGATTAATGATGTTGAACATCTTTTCATATGCTTGTTGGCCATTGTGCACTATCTCTAGAGAAATGTCTATTCAAGTTCTTTGCCCATTTTTTAATTGGGTTATTTGATTTTTTTTTTTTTGTATTGAGTTATAGAGTTCTTTATATATTCTGGATACTAGACCCTTATCAGATATTATGATTTGCAAATATTTTCTTCCATTTTGTAGATTGTCTTTTTCATTCTGTTGATTATGTCCTTTGATGCACAAAATTTTAAACTTGGAGGTAATCCCATTTGTCTATTTTTCCTTTTGTTACCTGTTCTTTTGATGTCATAGTTAAGAAATCATTGCCAAGTCCAATGTCATAAAACTTTTCTGTAATCTTTCCTTCCAGAATTTTTATAGTTTTAGGTCTTACATTTAAGTCTTTACTCCATTTTGAGTTAATTCTTTATCTGACATAAGGGTTCAATTTTATTTTATTTGCATGTGGAGATTCAGTTTTTCCACCACCATTTCTTGAATAAACTATTCCCTTCCCCACTCTCTGGTCTTAGCAGCCTTGTCTAAGATCACTTGACCATATATATGAGCATTTATTTCTGGGATCTCTATTCTATTCATTACTTTATGTATCTGACTTTATGCCAGTATCAAACTTTTGATTAATGTAGTTTTGTAATATGTTTTGAAACCAGGAAGTGTAGAGCGCTCCAATTTTGGTTTTCTTTTTCAGAATTGTTAAGTTATTCATGGTCTCTTAAGATTACATATGAGTTTTAAGATGTATTTTTCTATTTCTCCAAGAATGCTGCTGGGATTTTGATAAGGAATACATTGAATCTATAGATTGCTTTGGGTAATATAAACATCTTTTTTTTTTTTAAAGATTTTATCTATTTATTTGAGAGATAGAATGAGAGGAGAGAGCATGAGAGGGGAGAGGTCCGAGGGAGAAGCAGACCCCCCACTGAGTAGGGAGCCTGATGTGGGACTAGATTCTGGGACTCTAGGATCATGACCTGAGCTGAAGGCAGTTGCTTAACCAACTAAGCCACCCAGGCGCCCGGTATATGAACATCTTAACAAGATTAAGTTTTCTAATTCGTGAGCATGGGATGTCTTTCCATTGGTTTATATCATGTTTAATTTTTTCACCAATGTTTTGTAGTTGATGACATACAAGTCTTTCACCCCCATGGTTAAGTTTATTACTAGAAATTTTATTCTTTTTTATGGTACTGTAAAATTAATTGTTTTTTAAATTTCTTTTGAGATGCTCAGCATATAGAAATGTAACTTATTTTTGTGTGTTGGGGTTTGTATTCTTCAACTTTGCTAAATGTGTTTATTCTAAACTTTGGGGGGAATGTGTATGGAGTGTTTACGGTTTTACATATAAGAATATAGTATCATCTGAGAACAAAGATAATTTTCTTCTTTCTTTCCAATTTCTATGTCTCTTATTTCTTTTTCTTTACTACTAATTGCTCTGCCTTAGACTTCCAATACTATGTTGAACAGATGTGGTCAGAGTGGGCATGCTTGCTTTTTTCCTGATCTTAGAAGAAAAACTAAGTTTTTCACCATTGAGTATAGTTTGCTGTGGGCTTATAATAAATGGCCTTTGCTGTGTTGCAATAATTTCTTTCTATTCCTAGTTTGTTGCATATTTTTTGTCATGAAAAGATTTCAAGCTTGTCCAGTGTTTTTTCTGTCTCAGTTGAAATACCAAGTGATACCTTGCTTCTGCTATATTTGGGTTTAGTTGTTTTTGTCCTTCATTTTGTTACTGTGATGTATTACATTGATTGATTTTTGCATGTTGAACCATCCTTGCATTTAAGGCATAAATCCTATTTGGGCATGGTATATAATGCTCTTAATGTGCTATTGAATTCAGTTTGCTAGTATTTTGTTGATCAGGGATATTAGTCTGTACTTTTCTAATAGTGTATCTGGCTTTGATATCAGGGTAATTCTGGCTTCATAGAATGAACTTGGAAGTGTTCCCTCCTATTCAGTTGTTTGGAAGAGTTTCAGGAGAATTGGTGTTATTTTTTCCATAAATATTTGGTGGAATTCTTCAGTGGGCCATCTGGTGCTTGGCTTTTCTTTTTGAGAAAGTTTTTGATTATTGATTTAATCTTTCTACTTGTTATTGGTCTGCTCAGATTTTCTTTTTTCTTCATGACTCAGACTTGATACGTTGTGTGTTTCTGGGAATTAATCCATTTCTTCTAAGTTATCCAACTCATTTGTGTATGATTGTTAGTAGTATTTTTTTAATAATCCTTTTTATTTCTGTGGCATCATTTGTAATATCTCCTTTTCATTTCTTGTTTTAGTTATTTGAGTCTTCTCTCTCTTTTTCTCAGTTAATCCAGCTATGATTTTATCAATTTTGTTCATCTTTCAAAGAACTAACTCTTAATTTCATTGATTTTTAAAATTACTTTTCTATTCTCTATTTCATTTATCTCTTCTCTAATATTGATTATTTCCTTGCTTCTGCTGGCTTTGGGTTTAGTTGTGGGTTTGTTTGTTTGCTTGCTTTCTTTAGGTGTAAATTTAGGATGTTGAATTGCAATATTTTATAATGTATACATTTAATATTTAAAATTATATAACTTCCCCCTTAACACTATTTTCATTGGATCCTGTATGTTTTGTTATGTTGTGCTTACATTTTTATTTATGTCAAGGTATTTTCTAATTTCTCTTGTGGCTTATTCTTTGGTAGTTTAAGATTGTGTTAATTTCCACACATTTTTGAAGTTTTCTATTTCCCTTGGGCTCTTGATTTTTAGTTTCATTCTATTTGTGATTGGAAAAGACGTTTGTATAATTTCAATTTTGTTACAACTTCTTTTGTGGCCTGATATGTGTCTGTTGTGGAGCATGTTCCACATGCACTTGAGAAGAATATACATTTCCTTGTTATAAGGTGAAATGTTCTTTGTATGTCTGTTAGGTCTAATCAGTCTACAGTGTGGTTCAAATGCTCTGTTTTCTTTTTGACCTCTCTATGTCATTGCTTTTTATTTTAAGCCAGATAATCTGCCAATTTCTAAGAAATTTGAGAGAAACCAATGAGTATCTCTGGGCCTTTTATATCAATCAGTTTTTACTTCATATATGGCAAAACATCTTGTTTAGTGCTTACAGTTTAGGTCATGACTTCATGTTTTCTTTTTAATAAGAGGTATTATCCTCATATCATACCTCTTACCAAATATATTTCTCTATCCCAGTTTGTGATTGTTACTTTGAATTCTGTTTTGACTGATACTAATACTGTATACCTAATTTCATCTTATAAGTATTTGCATGATACATCTTTACCCATACTTCTACTTCCTGCAATGTTTTAGTATGCTATATATTTTTGGTTTTGTTTTTAAAGATTTTATTTATTTATTTGACAGAGAGAGATCACAAGTAGGCAGAGAGAGAGAGAGAGAGGAGGAAGCAGGCTCCCTGCTGAGCAGAGAGCCCAATGCAGGACTGGATCCCAGGACCCTGGGATCATGACCTGAGCCGAAGGCAGAGGCTTAACCCAAGGAGCCACCCAGGCGCCCATAGTATGCTATATTTTTAAAAAGAGTGTCATTTTTTAAGAGTAGACTCTGACAGGCCTTTTAAAATAAGTGAATTTATCCCTGTTACATTTATTGTGATTTTTGATAACTCACCACAGTTATTGATTTCTACCAGCCAAAGACCACCAGAAACACTTCTGTGGTCAAACAAATTTGTATTTATTGGTCCTTGTTGCAATAAGGCCAGTGCTTCAAAGGTTCCCCATGATGTGTAGTATCCCTTGTTGCAGCTGACCAATAACTTTGTTCAACTAGCAGTATGTTCCTGGTGGTCTTTGACATCAACCTAGTAAAGAGCTGTGTGTGTGTGTGTGTGTGTGTGTGTGTGTGTGTGTGTGTGTGTATCTTTCTCTCCTATCTGTATCCCTATTTCTATCTCTGTCCCAAATCATACTCTCTCCAAATGTGTCTTGCTACCTAGCTACTTTGAGTGTTTCAATTTCTTCATCTCTATCCCCATAACTCTTTGTCTCTGTCTCGTGTTTGTCTGTCTCTGTTACGTGCATGTGCATGCACACACACATAAACCCTTAACTTGAATCTACCACATTTACTTCAGCCAGATTTACTGGCCAGAACAGTGACTGCCCTCTGAGCTTGGGACTGGGGAGTGAACAAAGATGTTTCAAGAGTTTTGCTAATGTGAAAGTAAAGAATGGTCACAAGTGCCGTCTCCCATCTTGATTGTTTTTGACAGTTGATGAACCTGTAACAATATGGGTTTCATCACATATTTATTGCTTGGATTTGATTAATCTGTATAATTAGAATAAAAACAATACTGTTTATACTTTCTTTCCTATCTTCTCTTCCTTCTACAGCCCTAGACCTCATGTGTTACAGAGCCGGCACTTTGACTTGTGATCTTTGAGACACCCTTTACATGTCAGGTAGTCAAGAGTCATACTGGAAGGAAGAATGTGGGGATTTGGGGGAGATGAGACTAGGCCTTGGACCAGAAACCAACACGGAGTGGCTTTACTAAGCTCTCCCACCAATGTCCAGTCAACATTAAAAATGCCTTTTATCTACACTGTGCACTCACAAATACTGTCTCTTGCTTATTGAAACAACTGTGGGAGGTAGATAGGGAAATACCAGTATATCCATTTTCTTGATTAGAGAATTGTGATTGGATACACATCTTGTCCTTTCAGTATGCATGCTTACTGTATGCTTCATTATAGTAGCTTTAGTGTTCAGGGATGAATTGAGTATACCGGTTGTCTGTAGGAGCCAGATGTGGTAAGGGAGGCAGACTGTCAAAGATCCACAGGAATGATCAGGACTAACACAGGCAGCAGGTGATGCTGGGAGTAGGGAGATGGTGGTGGAAGATAGGAGGGTGGGCAGACTGACTAAGCCCCAGTCCCTCCCTGAGGGATCCAGGGGGGCTGTGAGTGGGACCTTAAAGGGTGATATAGTGTCACAGGAGAAAGGGAGGATGGGCGGGAAAGTGTTGAGGTGGAGGGCACAGCAAATGTGGGATGGAACGGGAGGTGGATCCAGATGCTCACCGGAAATGGTGGGAGACAAGGCAAAGAGAAGCTGAGGTCACCAAGCTGGTGAGCTGCAGCTAGTGCCGGAGCCTGGCTGTCTGTCCCCATTCCCCTGGCCTGCACATTCTGCTTGTCTCTGTCTTTAGGTGTTTCAGAAAGATTCCAGGTGTGTTCTTCACTCAATCTCCATCCCCTTCTCTGTTCTCGTTCCCCCTGTCCTAGTGCTCTCCCATAGTTCTAGAGCCAGTCCTGCCCCTCGACATTTTGGGTCAATGTATAATAAAGACCCTTGGATTATTTAAGCCCCATGAGCCCGGTTTTTGTCTTTGTCACTTTCTACCAAAAGAGTCCTGAGAAACCTCTGGACAACTACGTGATGCTTTCTAGTAAGTCATTTTGTGGCTAGCTGCATGGAGAAGGAGGCTTAGGCCTCAAGGTCCAAGTGACTCTAAGATGTCTGGGCACGCAGAACAGGTCCAGGCAAGTTCACAGGCCCACTGCAGGGCTGGAAGAGGTGAGCCAGAAAGCAAGGTGTGGCCAGGCCCACCTGAGGAGGAAGAAGTGCCTGGGTTTACATGAGGGAGTGGAGTGCCGAGAGAGCAGACAAAGTTGACCTTGAAGACCAGTGAAGAATCGAGTTCCAACCAGTCGGAACGTAAGTCTGTCTCTTTTTGAGGAGTTAATAATTAGGGAGGAGAGGCAGAGAGCTTAAAAAACAAAAAAACAAAAAACCTCAGACAGTTCCCCAACCAGAATTTGTTTTAAGGGAAGGGATGTTGAGGGGATGCCTTGTTGGCTCAGTAGGTGAAGTGTGCAACTCTTTACCTTAGGGTCACGAGTTCAAGCCCCGCATTGGGTGTGGAGCCTGCTTAAAATTTAAAAAATAAAATAAAATATGTTAAGGAAAGGAGGTTGGACCAGAGAGGCTGAGGGATAGGTATCAGTAGAGATCTGGGTTCTGTGAGCACCAGGGCCAAGCCTCCCAGAGAATACCTCTCTAAACGGGGACCTCTGGCCCCTTTGCCCTGGCTGTGGCCCTGTTGCCCACCAGTGGCATTTGGCTAAGCTCAGGGAAGGCCCCATGCAGTCCCATCTTTGGCGGGAGGCCAAGCTATACTCCTAGCTGCCTGCTTTGCTATCTCTTAGGCGTGTTATTCACAGTGTAGTTTGCAGTCTGGCAGCGACTGCCTAGCCTGGGAGTTCCTGAATCAGAATCTGCATTTGAACAAGAACCGAAGGTGATTTGGATTGGTCTCCCTGTTAAAACTCAGAATGCACTACCCTGGAAGACCTTTGGGTTTTGCTGCTTGCAGCCCTGTTTCTGTCCTTTTGGGTTTTTTGTTTGTTTGCTTTAGCTCAGGTTTCCCATGGGAACCTTTTTCAGCAGACTAAGATAGAGTTGATGAGTCTCCTCTGCATGTGCAGGAGGGTGTCTTTTCAGGGGCACCAGGCTTTGAGGTGGGCCTTTGGAGGGAAGCAACAGATGCTTACACAAGAATGAAACTGGCTGAGAGAGGCCAGAGGTGGGTCAGGGGGTGGTTGTGGGAAAGGGCCATGGTCCCTGGGGCCAGAGTGATGGGCAGGCCTCCCAGCTGCCACCTGCTCCCCCAGGAGTCACCCTGGGCCTCAGTCTGAGGACAGTCCCACCGTGCCCCAGGGGAACTTTTTCAAACACAACTTCTTACCTTTGTTCAAGATGTTGGTCTGGGCTTGGGTGCCATTCCAGCTTCAAGTTTCCTGATGACATTTGACAGATGTCCACCACGTCACACAGTAAAGCTGTAGCAGAGCTCTCCTCTTAGGGGAGACCCCAAAGCTCCAAGGTTTATCTCTATTACCGAAGGCCCTTCTGCCTCTGAACCGTTTCACCTGCACCCTCATCACCGCATCCCATGAGTATTACTGGGGAACTCTGTTAGGTCAGGCTCCATGTGCTGGAGGAGAGATGGGAACACCCGCTCTCCCTGTGGTGTGGTGCCGAGCTTGGAGAAATTTACCCTCAGGTGGTTCTTGTGAGTTCTTGGCATCTCGTGCACAACCCAAGCAGTGAGAATCATGCTCTAATCATGGGACTGAGGGACTTACAGGTCAGACACTAGGGAATTTCTCTGGTGACTCCTTGGGTGTGCCTTAACATTGGAAAACTTAGAGAAGAATGCGTTTCTATGGGGCCTCCTGAAGGGAGAAGTACATGCATGGAGTCTAGAGTACGATGCCAAGCAGTTTTCATCTTTCCTGAGTCGTCTGTTAGCTTTTGCCCATCCAAGGCATTTTGAGAACAACTGAGGGTAAGTTGGCTCACACCCATCCATACTCTTCTTGGAAGCATTTCTGACACTCTGTGTTCTCACTATTTCCACAGTCTCCTCTGTGCTTCCCTCAGGCCCACCTATCCTCATTGCCTTTTTGCTCCAGCCACCAGGCCACCAGACCCTTCAGGGTTTCCCTCGGATGGACTCAGGAATGGATGGACCAGAGAGGGGAGATAGTGTTGCCCAAGGAAGAGGGAGATGAAGGGTCCACCCCCTTCCTGGACCAGGCTCATAGAGATGCAGCCATTAGACAAGTTTTCATCCTCCCACAGCATCGCCCAGGTGCATTCCTCCTAAACTGGTCCCCAGCCTGTCTTCTGCTGAATGGAGGTCCTTGTGGTGCAGCTCTGGCCTTGTGCCATGTGATACAAGAAAGGAGATAAGCAGGACTGGTGAGTGACAGGTACATTGTTCCCCTTATCCTACCTTACTCAAGAATACCTCCTATTACCTCATTAGCCTAGTTGGGTAAGGGACAGGGTCCTAATGGGCTTGACCCCTGCCCCAGGAAGGGGATGGAGAGGAGGAAAGCTGGGAAACCCTGCCCTGCCTGTCCACATAAAAATCCTAATTTGTCACTCAAGATACAGGTGAAGGTGAAGCATTCTTGAACAGATGTTTTTGCAGGTTACCACACTGTAGATAGACGGCTAATTACTTGTTGGCCAATTAGCTGGAAGGTTGATGAGGTTAGGGTCTGTGCAGATTGTGTTGAATCCTCTGTGCCCAACACAATGCCTGGCATATGGTAGGTGCTCAGGAAATTTGACAATGGTTTAGTAGTCAAGGAACTGCTGGTTAAGGGAGGACTCTATGCCAGAGCACAAATGGAAAAAGTGTTCATTAGAGCAGTTCTGCCTCTAGACCTTTCTGCTTGGGCAGGGCGCATGAGACTTTTCTCAATTGCAGCTGAAGCCCCTACTTCATACAGGGCCTCATATAACCTGGCCTTAGGGGGCTGCCTTCCTTTTCCACATTGCTTCCTGCCACTCAGACCCATTCTGCTCTCTCCACACTAAAGGGCTGTGGAGACTTCCACAGATGAGGGATTGAGGCCCTGTCTGTGTGGATGTCCTCATTCATTGACTGAGTCGCCCATTTTTTCAATCAACATTCATTTACTGAGTATGCACCCAGTGCCAGATCCTTTATTAGGGACTAGAGGTAGAGGGACAGTAAGGCCTGTCTCTGTGCTCAGGGGCCTTAGAATCTGGAGAGTGAGATGGACACAGAAGCTGTCAGTCACAGGACTGTGCCACAGCACTGACATTGCCCGGCAGGATCCAGAAACACCGTGAAACCGACTGTGGCAGCCTCTAATGTTAGCACGCCGTTGACTTGTATTGGAGGAAGTGGGGAAGCTGGAGGCCTGGAACGGGGCAGTCAGTTCTCAGAACAATGTGAATGTGACAACTAGAAAAGCCCAAGTGTTCTAGTGAGGGCTGTCTTGGACGCGATGGGCAGAGAAGCCCACTTGCTGGAGAAGCCTGCCTGTGGACTTCTACATGGAGGAGGGGATGCCCGGGTCCATTTTAGACTAGCGCGGGCACCTGGGAGGCCAAGGTCAGAGGCTCTTCCTTGTGGCCATCAGGGTCTAAACTACATCCCTCCTCTCTGCTTTGCTCTGTGCTCTGGCCTGGCAACAGAACAGGTCTAGTACCAAGAGGCAGAACTGGGGATGGACGGCCTGGTTCTGCTTCAGCTAAACTCTTCCCCACTTGTGACTTAGAAGCCACACCTGCTGTTTGAGACTCATTTTTCTTCCATGACATGGGAAAAAAGCATGTAGATAGGAATGAAGAGCACCAGGGCAGGACAGTATGGTACAAAGGGTAGGAGAGAGGGGACCACAAAGAGACAGAGACTTGGAGACCAAAGGCATGGGAGGGGCTCAGACCTGTCAAGTACTGCTCATTACAGGGCTCCCTCCAAGCCCCCTAGAGTGTTTCCCGGGGCTATAGAAACATGACCCTTGGCACCCCTGGCTGTTCTCTAGTAAACATGCTTTAGCCACAAAAGAAAAAGGCCTTACCCTCATGCTTCCACCTCTAGTGGCCAACCCTGGTGTTGCTTAGCCAGACTCTAGGCTGGCAGGAGCAAGGAGAGGAGCTGCTTGCCCTGTATGCCAGGAACCCGCCCCTCGCCTGGCATCAGGACCCCTGTGTTATTGTGCCAGAAATAACAGGAGAGCAGCTGTGTCCCCGGCTCTAGGCCAGGCCCCGAAGACACTTGCTCACCGAGTCTTCCTGATACTGCGTTTGAGGTGGGCCCCATGACTATGCCCCTTTAGTGATGAGGAAACCAAGTCCCAGAAATGTCCAGAACGTGTACAAAGTGCACGTACAGCCAGCAGGTGGCAGAACAGGGAGCAGACTCTGCTGTCTGAGGCTGCCCCTCTCCAGCACCCCCTCCTCTCACTGCATCTTGGAGCCCGGGGCTCAGTGCAACCAGGGCCATTCCCTGTGCAATGCCAGCCACCCTCCCCGGCAGCTCACTGCTTTGTTTTAAGGTTGAAATGACCCAGCTTGGTGGAGTGTGTGTTGCACCTGCTCATCCAAGGGCTAAGAACTACACTCCCCTTTTACAAATGAAGAAACAGAGGCTGAGAATGATGAAGGGATTAGTCTGGGGTCATACATCCAGCAAGGCCTGGGATTCAAACTAATACAGGAAGCTCGCCCCGATCTCCAGAGTCCCTTGGAGGATGGGGACTCTTGCTCAGGGTGAGGATCACGGACTGATAAGAGAAAGTAGTGCCCCCTTTGAGGTGCCACTCTCTGCCTCCTCAGTTTCTGAGGCCCAGTACTATGCGGGACCACCCCAGGTCAACCCCACTTTTTTGGTCTTACCTTCTGAAGAAAAATAGAGCATCCCCAGGCAGAGGGCCTACAGAGACAGTTAAGACCTCTCAAACTACTAGATGGTTTGAGAAGGTTGTTCTATGAGGCAACAAAAGGCCCAGATTGGGGTCATCCTGGCCTGGGTTTGAATTCCAGCTGAGACATTCACCCACTGTGTGTCTATAGCCATGTTAATCAATCTTTCTTTGCCAACATAACATCAGGGTAATAATGCCAGCTTCAGAGGGTAGCTAAAAAATAGGTACTCCCTCTAGCATAGCTCCTGGAACACAGTAACCACTCAATAAACCAGCAGTAACAGCCGTCATTACTGTAACTCGTCATTCAGCTTTTTTTGCTTTCATAGCCTCCGGATCCTATGCCTTCATTCAATCCCTAATTGGTATCCTAGCTGTTTCTGAACAATTTTTTTTTCTCTATTATCTTTGTTGATGCTTTAGCTTTTCCTCAAAAACCATCCCCTTCTCTTTCTATGTGTCTAAATTTTATCCAACCTTCACGGTGCATCTCTTCACAGATCTTCCCTAGGGAAGAAACTGAGCTGAAATTAAGCAGTCATTTAGTCAGGCAAGATATGAGGAATCAAGACCAGGGCCTCCAGGGATCTGGAAGATCCAAGATCTTGGGATAAATGTAAGTAGTCCATGACCTTCAACTTATCACTTACCCATCTGCCTACCACCCTCCCCACCATCTGTATCATACCTACCCATCTGCCTGCTTATCCGCCTGTATTATTCAGGATAGGGGATCTGCTCTAACAGTGCCAAATCTCAGCTGTCCTTTGCTCTCTTTTCTCTCCTTTTTGCTTACTTTTGGATCAATCTAGAATTTTTTAAATCTCCTTCTCCTTTGTTGGCTTTTAAGCAATAACTCTATGATGTTTTAGTTGTTGCTTTAGAGTTTATAGTATGCGTGTCATACTTGTCACAGTTTTCAAATGATGTCATATCCCAGCAAGATGCTTTCACTAGGTAAAAAATTCCAAGGTGACAATTCCTGTTTTTCAGTACTTTAAAGATGTTGTTAGATTAATTCCGGGTTCCATTTAATTGCAACAAGAGATATACATCTTTTTTCTTCCTCTCCAGCTACTTTTAAGATTTTTTCTTTATCTCTTATTTTAAGCAATTTATGGAATACCTTAGTGTGCTTTTCTTCAGTTTTCTTCTGCATGGGGTTTGCTGAGTTTCTTGAATATCTTAGTTCATTGTTTTTATCTAGTCTGGAAAATAAAAGGCCAAAAAAACAAACAACAACAACAAAAAAAAAAACCAAAGAACCGCAGAGCTACCATATGCTCCAGCAATCCTACTTGTGGGTATATATCCACACAGAGTGGAACATTATTCAGCCATGATATAGAAGGAAATCCTGCCATTTGCAACAACACAAATGGACCTTGAAGTTATTATGCAAAGTGAAATAAGTCAGGCAAAGAAAGACAAATACTGTATGACCTTTCATATACAGAATCTAAAAAGAGCCAAAAGGGTGGTTCCCAGCGGTTGGTGGGTGGAAGAATGGGGAAATGTTGGCCGAAGGGTACAAATATCTAGTTTCAAGATAAGTCCTGCGGATCCAAAGTGCGGCATGGTGACTGTAGTTGATGATACTGCGATATGTACTTGGAAGTTACTAAGACAGCCGATCTTAAATGTTCTGGAGACGTTAGCTAATGCTATGGTGGTAATCATTTGCAATATACTTTTTTGTGTATATACCTCTGTGATACACTTATGTGTATCAAAACGACACATCGTAAATAGCACATTAAGTTTATACAATGTTAATATGTTGATTATATCTTAAGAAAGCTGAAAAGCATTTTTCACCTCTTCTCTCCCCGCTCCTCTCCTTCAGGGACTCCAGTTGCACTTATATGGGGATGCCTGATGGTGTCCCACAGTCCACTGATGCTTTGTTTGGAGTATTCCTCCTCCTTGTGCTTTATTTTGGGTTGTTTCTATTGCTCTGTCTTCAAATTCACGAATCTTGCCTCCCATAATTCCTGCCTTGTGTAACACGCAGTGTATTTTTTACATCCCAGGCATTGTAGTTTTCATGGCTATAAGTTTAATTTGAGTATTCTTTATATCTTCCATGTCTAGTTAACATGTTCAAACTTTCATCTATCTTCCTGAGCATATGATTCATAGTTCCAGTAACTGTGTTAAGATTCCAACCTACTGATTCTACCATCTATGTAAACTCTGGTTTATTCTCTTCGTTACAGATAATCTTTCCGCTGCTTTGCAGACCTGACAATCTTTGAGTGTATGCCAGACATTTTTAATTTTACCCTGTTGGATGGTAGATGTTTTTGTATTCCTGTAAAGATGTCTGATTCTTGTTGGGTATGATTAAGTTACTTGGAACCAGTTTAATTCTTTGAGGTCTTGGTTTAAGCTTTGTTAGATAGGTAGCATTTAGTCTAGGGCTATTTTCCCCTACTACTGAAGCAAACTCTCCTGTGTATTCTATCTGATGCCCTGTGAACGATGAAGTTTTCCTCTCTGGGTGGTAGGAGCAGGCATTATGTCTGTCCCTGTGTGCGCTATAGGGATTTTCCCTGTGGACCTTTTCAGGAGATACTTTCCCCCGCCCTATGAAATTTCCTCATACAAGTGCATGGCCAGTACTCACTCAGCTGAACACTCCAGGGACCAAATCTAGAGTTCTCTGTGCAACTGCTCCTTTCTGATGATCTGCCTGGCAAAGAAAGTCCAGCCACTCTGGCCTCCCAGCTCTATCACCTTAACTTGAGGAGACTGCTAAGCTGTCCCTGGGTCTTCCCCTCCAGGCATCAGGGGGCCATCACAGGGTGCATCTCATTTGCTTCCCATCCATCAGGGTTCATCCTTCTTCACTGCCTAATATCCAAGCACTTAATGACAACGTTTTATATATTTGTCTAATTTTTTAGTTGTTTTCGGTAGAAGTAAACCTGGTGCATTAATCCACTTTGGTCAGAATCGGAAGTTGAAAATGTTTGCCTTTTGCCATTGTAAATCTAAGATGTCTGTTAGTCATCCAGTTGTTCAGTTCAGTGTGTCCGTTTCCTTGGAACTTGCAAATGGCTTGGCTGCTGACAGAGAAGACAAGTTCCCAGGGTGTGGTGTGTGGAGGAACGTGGGGTCCAGCTTGCCTCCCGTCACAGCACCCTCGCCACTCTGACCACAGCTTCTTAGGTCTTGAACAGTCAAAACTGGCTGTGGTCCAGGCTTGCTGTAGCTTACAAAATTGAAATCCTGCAGACACTTATCACCTTGCTAATCTATTTGCTTTCGGTTCCAGGTATTAATCACCAAAGTTCTTTTCTGATTCTAGTCCTCTACTCTCAAAGCCTTTCTCACCCCCTCCCTTACCTCTCTCTCGATGTAAATGCAGCTACCAGCCCACCAGCTACCAGCATTCACAAGAAGGCCCAAATTAAGATGTTTTCCCTGAGTGTCTTATCCAACTAAGTTCTATTGAGCCTTTATTGGCCAAACCTTTTAAAAAGCTTCTCTCTTCCTAGTTGGGGCCTCAAAATACTGGGCTTTCCCATCCTTTAAGGTGCCAAATTTCTGGACTGTCAAATTTCCTTTCATTTCTACTTTTACGCCAAGCTGAGTGTCTCCTGAACACACATGATTCTTGGAACACCATGTCATCACAGCCAGTAACATCCACACAAACTGAGACTCCGCTCCCATCTTTAGCCCTGGTACTCAGCCCTGGTACTGAGGATTCATTAGGTGTGTGGTCTTCCTCTCATATTTCAAAAAAAACCCATCATTTTATCAAACGGTTTTTCTCCAACAACATGGATCTCTACTTCTCCAGCCCTCAATATAGCTTCCTCACTGCTTACCACGTACTCTGAGCCATGCCACACACAGTATGACTTTATTTCAGCAACCCCGCTCTTCCTTTCCCAATTTCTGTATCTGTCAGGATGGACTAATAGCATCCACAAACCTAATCTCAGTGGCTTAATACAACAAAGCCTTTCCTCTCTGTGCACAGAAACAAAACGAACGTTCCATCTTGTAGCTCCCTCCTCCCTGTGTAGGCCTCTGCTGGGTCCTCTGCATTCAGATGAGGCAGGCAGATCTGCTTCGCAGGGAAGGAGAGCAGCTGAGGAGTTCATGAGAGATCCTAGGAGCTGGGCCAGAAAGCAACATTCCATGGGCCAGAACTAATCACGTGGCCCCACCCAAAAGCAAGGGGCACAGGGAAATGCGGTCTTCCTATGGGTCTGTGAGGAAGAGGAAATGGCTTGCTGACTTCTCAGCACCAAGTACCTACCTTTCGTCCGCTACCTCCCTAGGACGATTTATTGACCCAGAGTGCTGACCACCTCAAAGGCTGGGATAGGATAGTGGCTAGGTGTGCCCCAGTGCTCTGTGACAAGCTTGGCTGCCCCTGGGCTGGGAACCCTTTCCTCTCCAAGAGAACTGCTGAGATATTTAGATGAGACTCAGGAACAAAGGGGACTTCCTCCTCCGTGGATCAGGGCTCCTAGGTGCTGGTGTTTTTGCTACTAAGAATCTTGCTTTTTAAAACTTCTGTGGGACCCCAGAGGGTCTCTGTTTCCTAATCTGTCAGAGGTAGTGTGAGTATATCAATGTTCTCTAAGTCTCAGTGATTTGCTCATTATCTGTGTGTTGGGCTATATTTGTATAGGATCTATTTCATTATTTACTTAACACTCTTCTTTAAAAAGACCTATTTTAAAAAATCCCTCAGGTGCAATTATTTTAAAAGGCAGCTTCAGATACACCTATGATAAATGGAAAACCCGACATGAATAGGAAGTGTCTATAAAAACCAATCCACATGCTTAGAACATGGTGTGTGTCCTAGCCTACCTTCAGGGATCCCACATATCACACCTGGAAAACGCAGGTCTAGATCCTATGGCTCCTCCCAGCTCCATGCTTCCCTGACTTCTGTCTCTTCCCTCTTTCTGGGAACAGGACCTAGTTGGGGGGCACACCCCTGCAGTCATTATTCTTCGCCCTGCTGTTATCTCTGTGGACCAACAAATCATCCTTGTGGTTTTGCAGGGTAAGGGACAGAGGTCTGGAGCTTCTGTGGTCAGAGAGGCCACAGATGTTGGGACAAACAGTATGATCCAAAGAGGAAGTCCCCTTTGTTATTGAGTCCCATCTAAATATCTCAGCGGTTCTCTGAGAAGAATAGCAGCTGAGATTACATCAGCAGCTGTCCTCAGGCCCCATGAGACACAGGCATCCCCCCCTCCCCCGTTCCTGTCCCCTGGGCAGCCACAAAGACAGCACACCCTCACTTAGGGACTAACAGCTGCCCTCACTTTCTGAGGCCAGGAAGGTCAGGAAGAGCAGGGCAAGAAGGCAGAAGCGAGGGACAGGCTTTACTAGGTCACGTCCAGAACAGAGAGGGGGCCCGTAGAGCTATGGGGGGCCTCTTTGTTGCAAGTATAACATCGAATATGGATTGAGGCCTGGGATCTGTTCAGGCCTTGTCAGGATGATCTCACTGGGCCGTGTCTCTTTCACAGAGAGATCAGTTTGAGAAGGGGAGCGGTGAGGGGCAGAGGGACTCCAACCCAGGACAGCTGGACCAGCAGCACAGCTAGCTTGCTGTCCTGAACAGTGTCTCTGGTTGGCCTCTCCCTCCCCATCATCGCTTCCTGCTATTCCTTCCCGTTCCACGCCCTCTTCATTTATCAAAAGAAGGACTGACGGTTTATTGTATGCCAAGCACGGGACTTTCATAAACCACAGAGAACTTGCCCCACTCTATGCTGTCTCTAGTGCTCCTTTTCTCTCGATTTTTAAAAAGCAATTATATTAGGGTATTTTTTTAAAAGACACTATAGCTTTACATAAAACACAATGTACTCCTTTTAAGTGTATATACAAAAGGATTTTTAAGAACAGTATGTACCTGGGTAGCCACAACCCAGGTCAACATGTAGAACGTGAGCGTCGCCCCCAGAAATTCCTTCAGGTCTCTTTGCAAGCCAGTCCCTCCCCTACCCCCTGGAAGGTACCAGTCTATTTCTGTCATTATAGACTAGTGTCGCCTTTTCTAGGATTTCCTGTAAATGAAATCACACAGTATATATTCTTCTACGTCCGACTTCGTTTGCCCAGCGTCATGCTGTAGAGATCTGGTCCATTTTTATTGCTGAGTAACATTCCATGGTGTACAGCTACTACAATTTGTTTACCCGTTCATCTGTTGAGGATATCTTTGTTGTTTCCAGTTTGGAGCCAATATAGCTGTCGAATATTTGTGTACAAGTTTTTTTGCGGACATATGTTTTTATTTCTCTTAAAACCTAAGAGTGGAATTGCTTGGTCATATGGCAAGTATGTGTTCTCCATTATAAGAAACTGCAAAACTGTTTTTTTTACTGTTTTATATTCCCGTGATGTATGAGCAATGTCTGAGAGTTTTGGTTTCCTCCACATTCTCACCCACATTTTGTGTTGTCAGTTTTAAAATTTTAATCATTCTTTTGGGTCATTGCATATGTAATGGTTTCTCATTGTTGTTTTAATCCATTTTTTCACTGATTACTAATGGCTTGAGCATCCTTTCATGTGCTTATTGGTCATTCATAAGTTGTTTTTTTTTTAAAGATTTATTTATTTATTTATTTGACAGAGAGAGATCACAAGTAGGCAGAAGGACAGGCAGAGAGGAGGGGAAGCAGTCTCCCCACTGAGCAGGGAGCCCGATGCAGGGCTCGATCCCAGGACCCTGAGATCATGACCTGAGCCAAAGGCAGAGGCTTAACCCACTGAGCCACCCAGGCGCCCCAAGTTTTCTTTTATAAAGTATCCGTTTAAAGCTTTTGCCCACTTAAAAAAAATTGGGGTGTCATCTTTGTGTGTATGTGAGAGAGAGAGACAGACAGAGAGAGAGCAAGCGGGAGCAGGGGCAGAGGGAGAGAGAGAATCCCAAGCAGGCCCCATGTCCAGTTCAGAGCCTGATGCAGGGCCTGATCCCACGACCCCAAGGTCATGATTCAAGCTGAAATCGAGTCAGATGCTCAACTGACTGAACCACCCAGGTACCCCAGTTTGTCTTTTTCCTATTGAGTTGTAGGAGTTCTTATATATTCTAGATACAAATTCTTTTTCTAATTTATGTATTATGTATTATGTCTAATTTATGTATATTTTCTCTTGGTTTATGCTCAGTTTTTCATTTTCTCAATAGTAGCTGTTGAAGAGCAGAAATTTTTAATTTTTATGAAACCTAAGTGATCAGTTTTTCTTTTATGGCTAGTGCTTTAAGTATCCTGTTTAAGGAATCTTTGCTTGGGGGCCCCTGCGTGACTCAGTTGGTTAAGTGTCTGCCTTTGGCTCAGGTCATGATCCCAGGGTCCTGGGATGGAGCCTTGCCTCAGACTCCTTGCTCAGCAGGGAGTCTGCTTCTCTCTCTCTCTCTGCTCCTTCCCCTGCTCATTCTCTCTCGCTCTCAAAAATAAATAAATAAAAATTTTTTTTAGAAAAGAGAAATCTTTGTCTGTCCACAAAGATTTATTCGTATATTTTATTCTAGAAATTTTATAGTTTTGGCTTTTGTATTTAAGTAGTACATGCTCTAGTTCAAATTAATTTTTGTATATGATGTAAGGTAAGAATTGAGGGTATTTTTTTCCTTTACAGATATTCAATTTTTCCAACATCATTTGTTGAAAAGATGATATCCTTTGTGTAATATCAATTGACCATATACGCATGGGGTTATTTCCATACTATCTAATATGTTCCATTGATTTTATGAGACTGATGCGCTACCTACTGCGCTAACGAGGCACCTGATTTTATACCTATACAACACTTTCTTGGTTACTATAGCTTTCTAGTATATCTGGAAATCAAGTATAGTATAAATTCTCCAAATTTGTTCTTCTCTTTCAAGATTAATTTGACTTTTTACATGCTTAGTATTTCCATATAAATTTTAGTATCAGTTTGTTTATTTCTCTGAGAACAACCTGCTGGAATTTTGGTTGAAATTGTATTGAGTCTATAGTTCAAAATGAAGGAGAATTGACAACAATGTAGGTTCTTCCAACCCATGAACATGGTATATCTCTTTGTTCTTTAAAGGTTTTCTTTAGTTTCACTTAATAATATTTTGTAATTTTTAGTGAACAGGAATTGTTCATACTTTGTGAAATTTATCTCTATTTCATATATTTTGATACTATTATAATTGGCATTTTAATTTCATTTTTCAATATATTGCTGATTATATAGAAGTAAGATTGATTTTTATATATTGACCTTATGTCCTGTGACCTTTCTAAATTCTCTTATTGCTTCTAGTAACTTCTTTTGGTAGATTCCTTAAGATTTTTAACATATGGGGCTCCTGGGTGGCTCATTCAGTTAAGTGTCTGCCTTTGGCTCAAGTCAAGATCCTAGGGTCCTGGGATTGAGCCATGCATTGAGTTCCTTGCTCAGCGGGGAACCTGTTTCTCCCTCTCCCTCTGCCTGCTGTTCTCTTTGTTTGTACTCTTTCCCTCTCTCTGTCAAATAAATAAATAAAATCTTTAAAAAATTTAAAAAATATATTTTTAACACATATGAGCATGTTGCCTACAAAATAAAGAAAATTTTGCTTCTTCCTTTCCAATCCTTATACTTTTATTTATTTTTCTCGCCTTATTACCTAGGCTAGTACCTCCAGGATTATGTTGAATAGAAGTGGTAAGAAATACATCTTCAGATCACTCTTGGTTTCTTTTTTGATTTCCCACATAATGCCATTATTAGATCTTATGATTCTTCCTTTGAAATACATCCAGAGTCAGATGTCCTCCTACATAGTCTATATAGTGAGCCAGTTACATGCATGGCCTCTAGAGCCAAAATGCCTGCGTTCAAATCTTGACTTTAGCAGTTACTTACTGTGTATGTTTGCACAGTTACCTAACCTCTTTGTCTCAGTTTTCTGATTGTTATAAAGAGTATGATTATACGTATACCTACTTCCTAGTTTGTTTTTTGGTTTTGTTTTGCTTTGCTTTGTTTCTTTGTGTAAGGATTAAGCCTTGGTTTATGGGAAGTGCAGACGGAATGTCAGTATCAAGTAATTCTGTGTAAGTGATCTCACACATTCAGCTCTGCCCCTTGCTTCAGGCTATTCAGAAACCAGATGGATCCTGTTAAAAGGTAATTCAGAACATATCATTCTCAGGTTCAAAACCCTCTAGTGGTTCCAATTGCATTCAGAATTAAAGTCAAAGACCTTCTAATGGCCTGCTAGTCCAGCTTGAGGAGGCTTAATAAAACCCCACACCTCACTATTCAGACACTCCTCTCTTAGGGAGTGGACTACAGGAAGCAGAATAGCTCAGCCGGAAGTTGCATGAGTTGTTGGGGATAGGTAAGGGTAGCTGTGCACTCCCATTGTGGGGTTGCCCTGCCTTCCAGGAAGTGTGCTCTTGCCCAGCCCAAACTCCTGTTCCCTCCCTAAGATAACAGGGACTTGCCACTGCTAACAGGCCTATCTCAAAGGCCAGACCAGTGAGCTGGAGAGTCTTAGAAGACCTAGAAAGGTCAGCCTACCCAATCTGGTTGATTTCTTTCTTTCTTTCCTTTTTTTTTTTTTTTTTTTAAGATTTTTTAAAGATTAAAGGGAGAGAGAATCTTAAGCAGACTCTTTGTGAGTGCAGAGCCCAACCTGGGGCTGAAGCTCATGGCCCTGAGATCATGACCTGAGCCAAAGTCAAGAGTCAAACACTTAATGGACTGAGCCACCTAGGCACCCCAAGTTGGCTGATTTCTTAATGAGTCATGTATGATGTCTAGTTGGTCCTAGAGTCAGAGAAGTCCGCTATAGCCTTTATTTGGCTTCTGAGAGGGAAAGGTATTTCTCTACGCTGTCTGGAGAACAGGATCCAGCCTGGTGTTTGAATGTTCCCATTCACATCCAGGGCCCAGAGGTGGCACTGGAAGGACCCGTGTGCTGGGTGCCAGTGATTCAGGGATGAACAAGATGCAGCCCTGCCCTCACAGTGCTCATCACCCGGTGGGGAGACAGACATGTAAACAGCCAATGGAGCAAGCACTGGAACTGCAGGAACTGTGAGGAGGGTACCCACATGACCCCGGGGGGCATGGCAGGCAGTCAGGGAAGGCTTGCAGGGAAGACCACAACCCAATTTCGTGGGTTCACGTCTTCACTGATTTCTTGAGGAATGGAGACTCAGAGGACTTCCTTTCCAACAGTTCTGATAAGGCAAGCACTGTCCCCCACTTCTTACCACACCTGTACAGTGTCACCCAGCCATCCTGTGTGAGTCAGTATCCTTGGATGGAAGCAAGGCCCAGAGTTGTGTTTGTCTCTCCCCCAGCGGAAGGGGATGGAAAGGGGTCCTGATGGGTGTTGAGCATCCACTGTATGTCCCAAGCTGTGCCGGGCACATTGCAGGCATGGTCCCTTGTTGTTTGCAGCACTGGAGGTCAGTATCATTACTTCCATTTTAGAGATGAACAGACTGAGGCTCAGAGGGATTCACTTTTGTCTCAGCCTTGCAGCTAAGAGGCTAAACCTGGATTAGCACACAGACCTGTCAGCCTTCAAGTGTGAGTCCTTCCCACATCACTCAGGATTTAATCTCTGACGCTCCCAGGCAAGGGGAGAGTAAGATTTGTGGTGTCTCCTTCACAGCCTCCAAGAACTGGAAGTGTTGTAGAAGCCAGGGTTGTGACTCTGTGGGTTCTGTAACCGCCCCCAAACTTCACCTCACTCAGACAGACTTCTTACTCGGCCTCAAAGGGAGTCTGGGGCAGGGACATTCCCATGACAAGTAAAATTTTCCCCTCACCACCTGCCTAATAGAAACCAGCACTCTGGTTGCCCAGTCACAGGGAGACAGTCTGACCAACTTCCCCTCCCTAAAGATGGCTCCCCTTCTACTGTGGTAACATGTTAGGGCCCAAATTGATGTTAATGACAATCTCCTGGTATCAAGCCCCTTCTGGGTGCCAGGCCAAGTTGGGGACCCTTCTTATATCCCTCACCTCAAATCTCTGAAGCAGTCAGAATTCCCATCCTCATTTTATATAACAAGCATTAAATAGGCTCAGAGAGGTTAAGTTTTTTTTTCAAGGTCGGTATCTGATTTGAAACCAAACTGACCCAGAGTCAGTCCCTGCTCTGCCCTAGGAAAACCAGAAGCAGAAGGTAGAGAGAGGGTCAGGGATATGCTAGGAGTTCACATGCAGTTCTAAGTATCCCTGAGGAGAGTTATGGGGTAGCTGGACTCAGAGGGGCTCTTTCTTGTGGACCCACTGCTCCTCAAGATCTCATCCTCCCTGTCTCTGCTTCCACTTTGGGGGAATTGCCACTTAGGGTGTGGCTGTGGGAGGGTCAAAACATCAGAGCCTCTCCGGGTAAGAGCTCTGTCCATTTTTCACTCAGTCCCTCATCTGCAGCAATTTCCCATTGATGGTTCCTCTTCTCTGTGGGGGCCCAGCTGGCACAGCTGTTTGCCACAAGCAGGAGTCCTAGGGAAGCCCTTTGTTTCTGCTCAACTGGCCTGATATCACTGTACTTCAAGCCAAACTTTCCTAGACAGGAGACTGGTTGCTGGGAGAGGGGATCTATGGCCTTGTTATCAAGGTTTAGAAACCCTGAAACACTGGCTTCCTGCAAACCACAGGGCATTCGGGGCCAGCTCTGCGGAGCCCTGAGCTCTGGTGGGGGTCCTGCAGGCCTTCAGCCCTGCTGAAGGTCCCTCAGGTATCAAGCTCTGTAACATTTTCTAAATAGGGAGGCTTTAGCTGTAGGACTTTATCTCAGGCTCTGCAACCCAGCCAGAGTCTCTCATAACATCTGCTTCCTGAATAATGAATCAGGAACTGACTGGCTCTCTTCTCCCAAGATGTTCCTCGTCCTTCTCAGTCCAGGATCCCCACCTCCCTGCCCCCCCATCCTTGCCCTAGCACACTAACCATCTCTGAGTGAGGACCTGCTGACTATCTTTCTGCTCATTGTCTTCTGGACTCATCTTTCACTCTTTGAGTACGAGCAGTCTGGGCCCTCCTAAGAGGCCTTTAAGCCCATCCCTCTCCTCCACCACATGCTGTCTTATGCTGGCTCTCCTCTCTGTCCCTTCCCATTCCATGTACAATTCTTCATTCTTTCTTCATCAGAAGCAGAGCCTGAAGAGAACTGAGAGGGCTCAGGTGGCTCCAGCCTTCCTAGAAGGGCTGTTGTGGCCCTCCTGCTGGGCCCTCGGGAACACACAGGAGTCTGCCTTTTTAGATACAGGTGGTGAAGGAAGGCCTATCTGGAGACTCAAAGGAGGAAAAGTAAGGATGGAAGAGAGGACCTGTGGGGAGGAAGGGGTTGAAAATCATAGCCCTTCCCTGCAGTCTGGAAGGACTGGGACTGCCTCCTTGTGTACAGATTTACATTAGGACGAGGGGGCTTCGCCCTTCCCGTACCATGTCACATACCAAACACTGCAGGCTCAGACAAGAGTTTGAGAGCAACAGGCAAACGGAGGCAGAAAGGAGAAGGACCAATGTGAGCAGCTGACCCAGGGGAGCCAATGACAGTTTTATGACACAGCCTGAGACACAGAGTAAGGTTACCTGGTAGATTCAGGGGCGGGATGGGAAGCTGGGGTAGAGAAACCTGGAACGATGTTTGCAGGGGACGTTCCCACCTACTTCCAGTCCAGTGGGTTCCAAGCCTTCTAAATGTGTAGACCCCTTTTTGATATTCAAAAATCTGATGTCTTTAAAATGATAATATTTTTACTTTTTCATGTGAATGATTTCCAGATAATAAATTTAAAGTAGACTGTCTACTTAGGTATGGGCTTGGGACAAAATGTTCTTGCATGCTGTTTAGGATTCTGCTCACAACCTTTAGAAAGCAGCTCGTTTCAATAGGATTAATTCCTTCTCGGATTCGAAGTACTGTTCTAATTTTGCCAAAAACATTTTTCTGTATTTGGATTTCATTAGTTGCATTATTTAAGAAACCCAAGAATAGTACCATTTTGCTTAAAATTACTTTTTTACTATGGAAATTTTCAATCACAGAACTAAAGAAAATAGTGAAACAAATCCCCCTGTGCCCATGACCTGCGTTAATAATGAACACATGACAGATCTTTCATCTCCAACCCCTCCCCTCCTTCCTCCCCCTGCCTCTGGCCACTGGATTACTTTAAAGCAAATTCCAGACTCATAACATTTCATCTGTGAATACTTCAATCTCTAAGAAGGACTCCAAACACTTAGAAATTAACAATTATTCCTTAATATCATCAAATAGCCCATCTTGTTTAAACTCCCCAGTTGTCTCATGAATGGCTTTTACAGATGGTTTGTTTAAATCAGGACCCAGAGTTCACACATTGATTGCATTTGGTTTGCACGTCTCTTCAGTACTGCAATATCCAACAGTTCTACCTCTTTTTTTCTTCCTGGTCATTTATTCATTGGAGAAACCAAGGCATCTGTTCTATAGAGTTTGCAATAGTCTAGACATTGTTGTTTACACCCTCATGGTATCTTTCACATGTTTCTCTATTCCCTGTCTTTCCTGTGAAAGGTAGTTAAGTCTGAAGTTTAAATCAGACTCACGGGCAGTTTTCTATATGAACATTTCATAAATGGGGGCACCTGGGTGGCTCAGTCAGGTAAGCATCTGCCTTCAGCTCTGCCATGATCCCAGTGTCCCGGGATCGAGCCCCACATCAGGCTCCTTGCTCAGAGGTGAGCCTGTTTCTCCCTTCCCCCTGCCTCCCACTCTGTCTGCTTGTGCTCTCTCTCTCTTTCTCTGTCAAATAAATACATAAAATATTTTTTAAAAAGAACATTTCATAAATGGCATAATTCCTTATTTTATCACAGCAGAAATCACACAGTGTCTGTTATCTCTGTTTCTGTGAGACATTCATTATGGATTGGTGCACTGTAGAGTTTTCTATCAACATTCTAGCTAGTGGTTTTAAAAGGCAGCCATTAATGAACATTGCCTAAATACATTATTGCTTAGGGTGTGCAAAATGGTGATTTTCAAATTGTGTCCACCTCTTCTGAATTTATTACCTAAAATTCTCTGATGGAGAACTTTCCTACAGCAACTACTTAGTTACCCTGGAGTAGGGCTTGTGCAGGAATTACACTTTCTTTTCACCAGTCTTCAAAATAATAGTTGGTGTCCTAATAGCTCCTAAAGGTGACCGGTGAGATGGGTGTCTAAGATCTTATCTTATGAAAACTCACCAAGTTCACCTGTCACAGTCTCATGGATCCCAGATTAATACTGCAACAGCTGGGGCAGAGACAAAGGACTTTACCACTCATAGCATGGCAAGCAACAAGACTTCAGTGCCCTTGTCCCAAGTCCCATGAGGCGACACAGAGCCACCCAAGTGGATGCTGTACATGCAGGGGGGTTGTATCACAGGAGGGAGTCACCTTTGTCCTGGAGGGAGAACGACTCATCCCCCTAATGTTACTCGCTGCTAACATGGCCCTGATAAATGGCCTGGATATAGAATGATCAGGATCTGGCATTCTCTGCACGTCCAGCAAGAACATGCAGGGATGCTCAGGGACCATGGCTGTGTCGACAGTGTTTTTGTTTTTGTATTATTATGCATGGGCTCAGTTCTTTTTAATACACATGCTGTATTTCATTCCATTACAGTCACTATTCTTTTTGATGTTTAAATTATCTCTGGCCCATGGTACTTACTCCTGTGATCTTTTGGCATGAGTCCAGTACTCTTGGGTAGCCTACTTGCTTTTTAGTTTGTCAGAGTTGTGAAGGCTTACCTTGTAAATTTCCTGCTCCAGACCTTCAAGACATTTCTCCAAGAAGTTCTTTATTGGAAAATTGTAATTAGAGACCATAATCTGAGTGCTAGAAGTGCTCATTGCTACTGGGTGGATCATTGCTTCTAGATCTTTGCAGCAGACAGAGTTAGGAAATAAGTATTTGTTTTAAAATATATAAAATTATGAGCTAATATTAACATTTCAGAATAAACTTTAAGGTTATAGAATTTGACTTAAATTTAAAATTTTGTATTTGTATCTCTTTTACACTGAAAATTTTGATTCCTATTAACACTAACATAATTACTGATTTTTTCTTACTGTTTGATAGTTTCAAAATAATTTTGCTAGTATTATCACCACAACATGATTACTGAACTAATCAATTTAAGATTTCTATGCAGTTTATTTAGAATACGTCTTATTTGGAACACTCAGCCAAATTATTGTATTTTAAAGTCACTCTAATAATTCTGTATGCTTAAGCCACCAACTTGATATTGAGTTAGGTTCATTTGTTTTATTTTATATTCAGTTTTTATGTATATTTTCTTTAGTTCTAATTTTCTTCAGTTCTTCATATTTTCATTTTTGAAAATTCTTTAATTTTATTTAATTACTTAATTGAAACATCTACATGATTCCAAAGTCAAAACAATAAAGTAAGGTAAATTCAGCTTTCATTGTCCTTTCCTAATTCTTTTACACTCCCCCATGTGGGAAACTTTTCATTTCCTCTTCAACTGTTGTTGCCTTTGTCTTGAAATTTAGACAAATATGAATTTATTTTTATTCCTCAGTTCACGTAAAAAGTAGTATTATACATAGGATCCTACACCTTGCCTTTTTCTTTTTTAAAAGATTTATTTATTTATTTATTTGACAGACAGAGACCACAAAGAGGCAGGCAGAGAGAGAAGAGCAAGCAGGCTCCCTGCCAAGCAGAGAGCCCGATGCGGGGCTCGATCCCAGGGCCCTGGGATCATGACCCGAGCCGAAGGCAGAGGCTTTAACCCACTGAGCCACTTTAACCCGTAGGACAATATATGTCCTATGGATTTTACAAAGAATATAGAAATTCTCCTTATTCCTCTTTATACCTACACAGGACTCCATTGTGTTGATTTGCTGTGGCTTATTAAACCAGTCCCTGATAGCTGGAAATTGGTTTCTGGTATTTTGCTGTTATAAACTGTGCTTCAGTGAATAGTCTTACAATATGTTATTTTGGTTTTGCTGGTGTGTCTTTGGGTTAGATTCCTAGAAGTAGGATTGCTGAGTAAAGGGGAAACAGTTATGTAATTTTGCTAGCTATTACTTAATTTTCCTCCACAGGGCTTGGGTATTTTGCATTCCTATCATTGCATACATTTAAAAGAGTGATATGACAGTTGTGTTTAATATTTACAGGGTATCAGAAATTGTATATATTTAGGGGCTCCTGGATGGCTCAGTCAGTTAAGGATCCGACTCTCATCTTCAGCTCAGGTCATGATCTCAGGGTGGTGAGTTCAAGCCCTGTGTGGGTCTCCATGCTGGGTGCCAAGTTCCCTTGAGATTCTCTCTCCTTTTGCCCCTCCCTGCCTCTCTCTCTCTCTCAACTAAATAAATAAATAAATCTTTTTTAAAAAGAAACTATATATATTGAGAGCAATTTAGGCATGATAAAATAGAGTTAAATTTTGAGAGAATAGAGCATTTCAAAAAATTTTAGGTTTTCTCAGGGAAAAGTTTTAAATGAGTGATATAAGAGCCTGCAGAATGATTATTTGGTTTGTATTCATGTGTTCCCGGTGTACTGTTGACATGGGTACACCTGTGTCCCCATTCCTGCCTCTCCATCTATTGGCTGGGTGGGCCTGCACAGATCACTTAACGTGTCATTCAGGGAAAACATTTGTGGAAAGTGTGAGATGAGATATTGTATGAGAAACCCTTGCCACGGAGTCTAGGGTAGGTGGATGACCATGTGGGAGAAATTATTATTATTCAACTCTTCTTGCCAGGACCACACTTCCCCTCCCTCTCCTCTGGATCTGCCTCAAGAAGGCAGCTAGCAGCTATGTGAGGACCGAATGAGCAAGGAGTAGGTTGAGCAACTTTGTCCCGGTTTGCCAGACTTTTCTGGTTTTAGCTTTGAAAGCCCGTGCTCTGGGAACTCCCTCACTCCTGGGCAAACTGGAACAGTTGGTCACCCTCTTGGGGAGAGAGGGCCTGGGTTGAGATTAGAGACAGCCCTACCCCTCTGTTTTCAGCCGCATGAAACAAGCTACTCACAGAAGGAACCAAAGACTGTTCTGAAGTTAAAATGGGGACCTCATCTCGAAAGGCTGAACCACCAGGGGAAATCTAGCATGCCCACCTCCTTTCTCTTAGTCTGTGGCTGGGAATAGTTTTTTTGTAAGCCCTTTGACCTTTTGCTGTCCCTGTTGCTGAAAACCCCTTTGCCTGTTTCAGAATGGTTAAAGTTCATATTTTACTGATAACAATTGTGAGGTGTACAGTAAGCCTATTAGCTATTCTGGAATATGGATTTTAATGTAATAAAAAGAAATCCTATGAAGCTGTATTTAATCTTCTTTATTTATTGGAGTAAGTCACTGTTTAATATTGACCAAGCGAGTATGAGCACTGGTATTTGGCAGCCCGAACTTTAGGACTCACGGCAGGAGTTTTCATGCCAGATTTGTGTCACTCAGCTCCAATTATTTCAGCATTTTCATGAGAGAAGTGTCCTTTCATAGATTGCAGGGTGCCCCCAGGTCGCCAAGAAGTAGGCCACCTACCAGAGAGCTCTGGAACGTGCTGGGATCTACGGACCCACCTCCGACGTTCTCGGGCCGCGGAACTTCTCAGGGAGCTCTCTGGTCCCTGCGACGGGCCAAGGAACGGTCTCAGGGTGTGGGTTTGCAGGCACTCTGAGGTTTTAGCCCCAGTGGGCTTATAACATGAGTCACACAACCAAATCCCGTTAATTGCCTCTGAAAGTGTAACTCTTGTCCAGAATAGCTTCACAGTTCAAGACCCAGGATCCCTCTGTCTCACAGGGTGCTCTGTCAGTGGGAAATGTGTGCTGTCTCCTGTGGCCGGTTCGTCACTCGCATGCTTCCTTTAATCTGACCATCCACCCAGCCTTTTTTTACCCTGTAGTTTCAAGTGCACTGTGTTCCATCTGCCTTGTGGGGAATGTTCAGCCATTTGTGGAGGCCTGGGACCTAACGGCACCCGGTGACGTGAATGAAGACTCCCCACTGTGGGCATCCCCAGCAGGGATGACCCAGCCATGTGCAGGATGCCCGTTCATAGCGCCAGGCGGTTCTCGCTGTCACCCTGATGCAGCCTTGGGTGGGCCCCAGACCAGCTCTGGTCAGTGGGACTTCCTCTCCTGGGACCTTGATTCCCCAACAGAGCGGTGTGAAAGCTGAGTGGCCATCTGGAATTGAATCCACTCAGACGCAGCTTGGTTCTCCAGGCCCCCTCCATAGGCTCCCCGGTGTCTCCCTGCCTGGGTGCTCTGTGTACAGGCTGGAGCCTGGGGCCTGCTTGGGGCCACAGCACGTAGGTGGCCCTGGTGTGAAGAAGGCCTGTGAGCCACCATGCTTGGGGACTTGCCTGTGAAACAATCTGCCTCCTCAGAGCCTGGGAATTAAAATGTTTAAATTAATTCCTTATGTTGATTAAGTAATACATAAACCTGATGATAAAACGCAGTAAAAACGAAGGGTCTCTTTGCCTCCTGCCCCCACCCCATCCTGCCAGTGTCTTTGTTTCTGTTCAGAGCTCAGCTGACACGTCCTTATTATGGTGACTTTTTTTTTTTTAAGATTTTATTTATTTATTTCTCAGAGAGAAAGAGAGAGAGAGAGCACAGGCAGGAAGAGTGGCAGGCAGAGGCAGAGGGAGAAGCAGGCTCCCTGCTGAGCAAGGAGCCTGATGCGGGACTCGATCCCAAGACGCTGGGATCATGACCTGAGCCGAAGGCAGCCGCTTAACCAACTGAGCCACCCAGGCGTCCCTATTATGGTGACTTTTAACATCACAAACAAGAGGCCACCTACTTACATACTGTCCCACACCCTGCCTTTTTCCGCTAACAACATATCTTAGGGTCTCAATATTTCTGATGGGAAGAAATAATGGGGTGCTTTGTTGGAAGGAACAGGACCTCTTCACAGGATTTGTTTCACAGCGAGAGGCTGGCTCCGGGGGACCGCTGGGTGGGACCTGGGAGGAACTTGAGTTTCTCTGTGGATCTCTCAGCACCGCTGCCTGTTCTCCATTGGGACAAACTTTTGGCAAAGGCCATTGAGATATCTCATCCCGGTATGTCTCCTCCTTGTGTGTGTGAGGGCATGGGTATGCACATGTGTGTGTTTCGAATGCCCACGGCCTTGTGCAGGGTGTGATAAGGTGGGGATAGCCAGCCCTTTTCCATCTTCTACCCCTGACCATAGGCCCTGGTACGCACTGGGTACCTGAGAAGCAGCAGATGGTCTCCTCCTGGTCCCTCAAGCTAAATCCTATACTTTAGCTGAGATATGCCCTTGTTTTCCAGCCTTTCAGCCCTTGCTCAGGAAAAAGTTTGTTGTTTCTTGTTTTATTTCAGTTCTTCTACCTGCAATATCTTCCCGAGTTCATTATCATCTGTCGTGGTTGTGAGCATGCGTTCTGACCACCCTTCTCTGAAGTGCTCTCCCTGACCAGCCAGCTGGGCCAGCCAGAGACCACCTGAGGCATCCCTCCGTCTCACACAGACCGCCCCAAACCCTAACACTTACTCATACACAGCAACCCCACCCATCGCAATCCCAGTGCTAACTTCCATACCAGCAACACAGTGTTATATACGTGGAACATTGTTTCAATGGGACCTGCAGGTTCCCAGTGGCACCTGGAACCAGAAGGCTCTCACAGCCTCGGGCTTCATCTGTGCATCTGCCATCCTTCCAAGGTGAACCATTGTCTCTGCAGCTGGAAACCCTCAATGGGTATTTTCTTTTTCATGCTCTCTCTTTCCTATTCTTTGCTTTAAACTCCTGAGAAAGAGGGAGCTGGAAACAAATATGGGAACAGATTTTACAGGCCACAGAAAGGACTTTAGGTTTTGGTCCAGTGAGCTGGGAACGGTTCTTTGGCTTCTGGAATGTTCTAGAAGAGTGACAACATCAGACTTACATTTTAAAAGTCATTCTGCAGCTGTGTAGAGAACAGATTCTAGAGGGGCAAAGGCAGAAGCAGGGAGACTGGTGAGGGGGCCCCGGAAGTAACCCAAGTAAGAGAAGTTGGGGCTTGGACCAGGTGGCAGCCGTGGAGGAGGTGGGAGGGGTGGTCTGGTCGGGACAGAAAACTGAAGGGCGAGCCAGGAGAAGTTGTCAGTGGAGGGGAGTGGGTGAGAGAGAGAGAGAGAGAGAGATGCCAGTAGAAGCCCAGGGTTTTTGTCTTGAGCACCTGGAAGGTGGGATCAGTAAACCTGTGGGAGGGGCAGGTGCTGAACTGCCCTTAACAGGGACAGACCCTGGGATACCCTCTCGGTGTCACCATATGACCCAGCAAAACAAACCTTCACCATCACAGGCTTCAATTTCTTCTTGATACTTGGTGGTTGGAGACAAGGCTCATGGAAAACCCAGTCTCCCCCCCCTTCTGGAGCCCACTGTGCTGTGCAGCTATTGCATAAGGCCCTCCGGTAGGGGAGAAGCCCCAGGGGACTGCTCTTCTTACTCCAACAGTCTAATGACGCGTGCTCCAGTCTTTGCGAGAACACCATCTGGAGCAAGTAAACTCAGTTGTCGTGTATTGGCCTCCATCCTCCAATTCAATAGTAGAAGATAGGTTTTAGACTCCAAGAGCTGGCTGTTTTGATTAGGTGATGACTTTTGTTCTAAACAAATAGCCCAACCCGGCAGCCATCAACCGCAAGACAAGGAATTCTGACCCCATCCCGCCATTGTTGTGGAGAATGTCTTTTGAAACAATAGAGCCTGCTGAAATATAAACAGCACGTTTCCCCTTGGATGTGCCTCCTGGGACATCCTCCTCCCCTCCCCCAGGATCTCTGCAAACTGAATAGCTTCTATAAGGAGACTGTCCCCCTGAAGTCCGAGGTCAGGGCTGAGCCTGGAGCTCCTGCGTTCTTCCCAGGCAGGACTCTGGCTTTCAGTGAGAAGTGGGATGGCCTTTCTGGGTCTCTGCATCTCTGAGTTTGGGGAGTGGGCAGATCTTTGAGTGTCTGAGTTTCTGGACATCGTGGCTTGAGGCTTTGTTCTGTCCACTTAACAGTGACTTAATGGTGAACTTCAGGGGAGTGATCCATGAGCCCAGTGTCTGTTGTGTTCATGGGTCTAGCATGGGACTGGGCACATTTTGGTGCTTGGTGAGCCTCCACTTAACAAACACTGTGGACCATTGAGGGGAGAGGGGTTGCTGCACCAGCAGTACAGCATCCCTGGCACCTGGGTCGCCCATGTGAGGCTCCAGAAGGCACAGGTGGATGGGCTGATGACTCCCCAGAGTCCTAGCCTGTGTCCCGGGAAGGGATGGTGGTTTGGAAATACTCTTTGGCCTTAGAAGCTGTCAATGAGTGTGCCGTGGCGGACCAGCCCCAAGCGGGCCCGACTGAGGCTCTTTGTGGAGTGCATGGGAGGCTGGGAGGAGCCTGCAGAGATGGAAGCGAAGTATAGAGGCCCACTCCATCCCGGGTCCAGACTGTTACTCCTTGACCAGAGGATTGGGAGAAGGGAGGTGTGCCTGATATGTCCAGAGCCTCCTTTGAAGGAGCCAATCTCCTATGAATGTGTGTCTAGGACTCCCTCATCTGGGAATTGACCAGCCAGGCCAAGAGAAGCATGGTAGCTCAGGGCAGGGGGCCGTAGGAGGTGTGTACCTACCTTTCTGCCCTCCAAACAGTCATAGAGAAACTTCAGTCCCTCCAAGACGTTGGGAGTAAGTCTTGCTTTCATTTGGTGAATATTTAATGAGCAACTACTTTGTGCCAGGCACAAAGCAGACCAAAACTCCTTCTTCTGTGGAGCCTACACTCCACTGGGATGATAAGCCCTCTTTCCCATATATTGAGAAGTCTCATTCAGAGGGGTCTGTGCCTTTCCCTGAAGCCAAGAGGGTGCCTGAGTGGTGTGGATTGGAGCTGGAAAGTCAGGCTGTCAGAAGCATCAGGAACAGCAACTAGGCCAACTGGTTGCAGACTTCCTTAGCTACGGATTTTTTTTTTTTTTGAAGACTCTTACCTGGAACCCCCTGTAAACAGTGTTTTACTGAGCATAACCTTATTTGTTGTCTTCCTATTTGGGTGTGTACTTATGAAGCCATTTGGTGAGAACAATAAGGCAGTCTTGAATTAGATAACTGCTTGAAATCCAGGGTTATGGGAATCAATCAGATTCATGCCACCATAGGCATCTAGCACCTTCTCTCATATCGGGGTTTCTCAGCCTCAGCACTACCAACATTTTTGATTAGATATTTCTTCATTGTGGAGTCTGTCCTGTGCATTACACGATGTTTACCACCATCCCTAGTCTTTACCTGCTGGATGCAAGGAGCGATGCTCCCCTCAGGAGTGGAAACCAAAAATGTCTCCAGATACTATCAGGTGTCCCGGGGCGGGGCGGGGGGGGTTGTCCGGGAGGCAAAAATCACCCCATTTGAGAACAGCTGCCATCTGTTTTGATCGAATATCAAGGAAATCCTGGTCACATGGAGAAGAACTTGAATTTATAAGAGTATGTTTTGGGTTTTTTAAAAAATTATTTTAATCAGCTCTCTGGACTCTCCTAGGACCACATTTAATTAAAATGAAGTTTTATTCTAAGGTCTGTACAAAAAAAAAAAAAAATGCAGCAGCCCAAGTTAATGTGTTGGTAGTTTTCAATGTACTAAAATTTGTATGTAACACATTTGTGTGGGTATGTTGTTTTTACTACAATTTTGAAGAATAAGAAAATCTTCATATTAAAAACACTCAGACCAAATGTTGGCAGATCCTAAGCCCTCTGGGAGGTAGGTTAGAGATGCTGGTTTCACACTAGGAAGCAGATGTGGAGAGGCCAGAATCTGATCACAGGGCAGCGTGGGCGGGAGAGCAGGGTCACGGTGCCTCTCTGCTGCCCCAGAGACCCCGAGACATCACTGGACAATGCCTGAAGGAGGCACGGAGGGCACACGGAGGACTGGTGGCCTCTGAGAAGAGAATCCAGAACGGAAGAGAAGAAAAATACAGACTGATTGAGGGGGTGAGGCCTCTCACAGTTCTAAGAAAGAGCCCTGCAATCTTGGTGACGCAGGGCCAGGAGGTTAAACCCGGAATAATCATAATGAAAACAATCTGTTTGCACCATTTGAAGCTTCCAGAAATTTTCAGGAGCAAGTCCACGGTGGAGAACCCAAGTGGAAGTGCTGCTGATTGGAACCGAGCAGGCAGTAGTGAGATGAAAGGCGGGGGGACCGAGTCTCTCAGCTCCCAAGGAGGAGGGCACCGGCCACCCTAGGGATGACAGGGTGGGGGCCCGCAGGCTTCAGGAACCACGGCTGGCTTTAATTTCCGGCAAAAATTGTCCTTCTCTGGAATCGGGTTTTTTCTCCCTGCTCCAACACTGGGAGGCAATTTCAGGGCTCGCTCCCAGAAATCTGTCTCAAATGCGGTGGGACAGTTGACCACAGGCTTGGGCTCACCACCCCTGTGGGAACTGATAATAGAGAAAATGTGGCAAAGGCCTGAGCAGAGGACCGACGATCCCCACAGACTGTTTCCTCAGCTTCTCGGGCAGTTCTCATAGGGAGACTGACCCGGCCACCAGGACGAGCGCACGGGACCCTGGAGCACAGACGCACCCGTCAGGGTGCTCCGAGCCCCTTTCTCTGCTTCTGCTTCACCCCGGTCACTCTGGGGAATTTAGTTCCTGTGCTATGATCGACCGCTCTCACCATGTTCAGATTTAGGAGCTGATGGAGGCCTGGGAGCTCTTGTTCTCCAACTCCTGATTTCACAGGCGGGGAGTATGAGGGTCAAGAGGGTGACTTTTCTAAGGTGAGCCACCCAGGCATCCTGACCATCAGCTCAGGGCTTTCTGACGGCAGAAGGGGACTTGTCTAGAGCCTCTCAGCCTTATCAACCAAACTGGGAAGCAGTGGGGGCATGCGTGAGCACGGGCCTGTGCACACCTGCAGGCGTGTCCACCCTAGCACCGCCGAGAGGTCCCGTGTGCTTGTCTGTGTGTGTTTGTAGGATGCGGACTACTGTCTGTCTGGGCACTGTGTCAGGGGTTGCCATCAGGGTGAGGGCTGGGGGTAGGGGTGTGTCCGTGAACCCTGAGAGTCAGTCCGGGGGGGACTGAGGGAAGACCTGGGAGGTTTTTGGCTGGGGCACTGCTGTGTTGAGCTTAGGCCAGTTGGAGAAGGCATCCCAGGACAGGAGGCCTGCGCAGGACGCTCAGGATGTCAGCTAGGGAAGAGACCCCACAGAGAAAACAGGGCTGGGGGACTGGGAACATAGGAGGTGTGTTTGGGAAAGGCCACATGGTGTGTGTTGACTGGGGGGCAGGTTTATTGGGGGAATTAATAGCTGCCAGACATTTACTGAGCACCGGCTGGGTACGGGCGTTGGGCTGGGAGCTAGAGACAGAGGTACAGCTCGCTTGAGTTGGGAGGTGACCAAGAGCTTCTTTCGTTCCTCTCCCAGCGCGCTTACAGAGAGGCCTGCTTGGTGCCACGCACTGCGGCTTCGAGGAAGATCCAGTCCATGCACTCGAGAACGCTCCACGGGGAAGACTTCTGCAGGGGGTGGGGGGACACAAAACGCAGTACAGAGGGCTTTAGGGGTGCTGCCTGGGAGGGGCTCCTGCCTCGTTCGCAGTTCCTGCCTAATCCTGACTCCTACACACCCACCCCTGGGAGTCCTGCGGCCGGGATTCGGGTGCACCCCCCACCTCGGGGATTCTCTGAGCTCCCGGAGTACGCATGTGTGTAACCCCTCCGCCCGGGGGCGGATTCTCAGAGACCTCCAGGGAGAACCACTGGCCCAAGTCCTGGTGTGACAGGGGAGTGCAGAGCTCAGTCTATCTGGGGGAAAGATTCCCGGGACACTATACTTCACAATCAGGGACCCAAAGAAAGTCTTCAGGCTTTGTCTGACTTCTCATTCTGGGGGTCCTGCTGGGCCCTTGGAAGCTCGGCAGCTTCTGTGCTCTCCACTGAAGGTTGTCACCGGCTCACCTCAATATCTCTTCCCCAGGGTGACTGGACACCCCACATTCGGGAAGCACCTTACGGCCTCCTGCGACCTCAGGCCTCTCCTGTGGCATTGGCAGAGCCAACTGTGGCTTCCACGTGCAGACGAGGTCACCGAGGCTTGGAGAGGGTGAGTGTGGCACCCGAGAGTGGGCTCCCTCCCTACCTCCCTGCAGGGCCCTGCCCTGTAGCCCTCCTCCCAGCCCCCAAGCCCTTCCAGTCACTAGGCCACTTCCCTCAGGACGCAGGCCATGTCCTGCTCCTACGAAACCAGAGTGGTTTCCAAAACCAACTGTGAAGTCTCCTGAAAGGTGCCGCAGGGCCACCAGCTTCAAGGGTGCCTGTAAAGCCCTGCCCAGGAAGCCCTGAGCCGGCACTGCCCTGGCTGGGCCCTGTGCTAACCCTGGCCTCAGGGCCCTTCCTCTCCTCATTAAGGAAGGATGCTGGGGAGGAGGATGGAGGCTCCGGGGAAGCCAAAGTCCTTCTGGGAACCATCCTAAGGGAAGTGGACGCTCCCGTGTGGTCCTGCCCAGCACGGGACCACACCCGCCCCTGGCTTCAGCAGAGCTTTCGTGCTGGAAAGAATGGGTCTCAGCGCCTGGGCCTTGCAGGAGGCAGGCAGAGGTCAGCACATTCCAGGGCTCCACCTTTCCGTCTCCGAAAGCTCCCTACAGACAGAAGGCCTGGGCCTCCTCCCAGGCAGTGCTGGAAACCTGAAGTGCGCAGGGTGTGTGGGGACCAGGAACCCCTACTCTTCCAGCAGGGTTGAGTGGGGACTGACCTCGAAACTTTCCTTCCTTAGAGTGCTTCTGGCCCCCAGACCACTGCCCACTCCCAGTGCCTGCATCCCAGCCATTGATCCAACTAAGGGCCTGTTTCTCTGCTGGTGGACAAGACATACCAGTTAGAGTCGTCCTTTCTCTCCAGACTTCCTAAGTCCCCTACCTGGTGTCCCCCGGAGGCACACAGACCTTCTCTGTCCCTCGAGCTCTGCCCTACTCTCTCCTCTGCCAGGAATGCTCTCCCCTCATGTCTTCCCCTCATTGACTCCTGCTCACCCCTCATCCCCATCTTTCCCCTCACATCCCCAGCATGCCTCCATGGACCCCAGGATGACCAGTCCCTCCATCGTGTGCCCTGGCCTTTTCCTCCAGAATGCTCCTCACAGTCACAATTAATGACCTGAAATTGAGCTCTTGACCTCCCCTCTCCAGCCACAGGAGGACTAACATGGGGCCTGTCACTTGTGTGCCAGGCTAGACACAGCTGGAACTGCCCAGCTGTGTTGATTGGGCAGATTGAATGTCCTTGCAGTATTGGGGTTGTCAGAAGGTACTGTCATGTGAGCCTGTGCACACCTGGGTTGGGTTCTTGAGGCCAGGGCTGGGCAGGAAGCATTTGGGGCTCATATTGAGAGGGCAGGCCGGGACGGGATGCCAAGGGTGGTACTGGGCATGAAGATGAAAGGGGCGACTCATCTTACCACAGGCTTACAGAGGAAGAAGAGACATGTGGGGGACAGCCAAAGGCAGATTCCCTCAAGCCTTCATGCAATGTCACCAGGGCCCCCCCTCCCTTACACTAGAACTTTTTCCTCATGGGAAGGCAGCAGTAGATTCGGGGGCCATGGGCTCAAATCTGCTCCCCACCCTCTCTCTCGATCCCCACTCTCCGCATCTGTAAAGTGGGAATGATAGGACCTAACTGACGGGTTTCTTGGGAAGGCAGCTCAGGGAAAGGTGAATCAAATGTCATTCTGCTTTTTCCTTCTTTGCAGAATCACAGGCCAGAGGTGAGGGCTAGAGGAAGGGAGTCCTCCCGGCTTGTGGGAAGCAGTCCCGCTCCTGTGACTCATAGCTCTGGGAAAAAAGCAGAAGTGGATTCCTGAGACCTTGCAGAGGTGGGGAGCGTTTTTCTTGCCCTTTCTAGCCCCATTGTTCAACAAACATGTACTAAGCTTTTACCAGGGACCGGGCACTGTGCAGGTACCTTATAAACACAGATGGAACGACACAGCTCTGCCTTCAGAGGACTCCCTCTCTAGGGCTCAGGGAGGCCTGACCCCTGAATGGGGGCAGACTTGGGAACCAGAGTGCATTTTCTAGAGCACCTAACGACCTGTTAGTGTAGGAGAGCCAGAGCCTGGTTGTCAACTACGCTCAGTCCTTGGGGACCCATCCAATCCCTGGCTTTCAGTCCTTCTCTGTGTGTCTCAGCCCGGATGCCCTGGCGCTGCAGACTCAGAGGGCCAGCTACAACCAATCCTTTCCGCATGGGGCCTACTTGACAGCTCAGACACTTGTCCAAACCTGAGCTCTGGAGGCTCTTTCCAACTTTGTTCCACCCTGATCTCGGAGGATGGCAACTTGAACCTTCTAGTCCCCAGGCTAAAATCTTGATCACCCTCTCTTTTCCCCACCTCCCATCCCCCAATCTGTCAGCCAGCCCTGTGAGCTCTACCTTAAAATAGAGCAAAAACTCATCGATAGTGACAGAAAGCAGACTGGGACACAACGAACTTTCTGGAGGTGATGGTTCAATGGGTATGTATGTTTGTCGAAACACACCAAATTGTATACTTCATATGCACGTTAATGTATGCCAAGTGTAGCTTAGAAAAGCTGTTTGTTGTTTATTTTTTTAAAAACAGATGTTTCCAGTGTCCTCGGCAAGTAGTCCTAGACAAGTCCCTTCTCTCGTAGCCTCAGCTTCTCCACCTGTAAAAGGAGGGTCTCTAAGGGACCTTCCAGCTGGACCATCTAACTACCTGCCGTTGTAATCACCCTGTCATCTCCCTCTAAGGGAAATGCCTTCACACATCTCGAAGGGAAGGAGTAAGGCTGTGTGGCTCAGGTTTGTCCCAGGACTCTCTGATCCCAGCTCAGATCACTGGTGCTCCCTGTAGAGTTGGCTCAGACCAAATGAGCTTCACTGGGGAGAGGTGGATGCCAGGAAATAGGGCCAAGTCATGTAGGAGAATAAGGAAATGAGTAAATCCATGACTCCACAACTGCCTGGGCTCTCTTCAGGCCCAGAAAACCTCCAGAAGCACAGACATTTTGCCAATTATCTGCACTTGATGAATGGAGGAAACGGAGGGCCGGAGGAAAGTCATTTCTCCAGTATAATGAGCTGGAGACTGGCAGAGTCATCACAGAAACGCAGATCGCCGTTAACCTGACGTACTGTGGTGATTGTTTTGCAGTATCTGCGAAGATCCAATCATTAGGCTGCACATCTGAAACTAACATAATGATAAATGTCAACTACGTCTCACAAAGAAATGCAGGCTGTTGGACCCCCAATCCAGTGCTCAGTCCAGCCCCTCCCCTGGGGGTCAGAAGACCTGAAGTTCATCCATGGGTCCCTGGGCCTCTATAAGCTGGCTCCCCCCGTGGCCTGGGGCTCTGCCTCCGGGGCCTCATGGAAGGCTGTGTCCATTTGTGAGCACCACCCCCCAACGGGGGGAAGGATCGCACAATGTCGTGTGCCCCAAAGTGCTTCCATTCAGAGATCCATCAGTACTTGCTTCCTTTTGGGGGCAGGAGGGCAAGGGCTGAGAGCCTTAATCTGAAGCAGGTTTCGGGACGTGGGGTCTGGAGGGCGTGGCGAGAGCCATCTAGAACTGAGCGCCTGTCACTCGCTCATACCTCACATCCATTGTCAGAGGTGGGTCTCAAACAGCCCTGTGAGGCCGGGATTGTTAACCCTGTTTTGTCCCGTTTTCTAAATGAGAAGACTGATTCAGACAGCGAAGCAGCTTTCTTTGGCCTCAGAGCTGCTTCTCGGGAACAGCAGGGCCGGACTGCAAGCAGCCCCATTCCACAGACTTTCCAGAAAAGAGGAGAAACAGCAGCGATGGCTGCAGAGTCTGGCACTTGCCGCACCAGGCCCACCTTGTCCAAGCCACCGTCTGGACTATTTCAGAAGACTCATCACTGGTGTCTCTGCTTCCTCTTTGTTCCCTTGCAGTCAGTTTTCAGCACAGTAGCTAGAGTGATCCTATTGGAAGGTAAGGCAGACCACACTCCGCCCCACCTCTGCTCAGAGCCCTCTGGTGGTCCCGTCTCTGAGAGTAAAGGAAAGGCCAAGTCAAGGCAGACGTCTGTGAATCCAACACCAGCTGGTCACTATTCTTATCTGATTTCATCTCCGGCACTCTCCTGGCCTCCCCAGCCACACTGCCTCTTTGCTGTTCTTGCTCCAGACACACTCCTGCCCCAGGACCTTTGCACTTGTTCTCTGCCCGGAATACTCTTCTCCAGATATCCACATTGCTCAGTTCCTTCATTCCTTTGAGTCTTTGTTTAAACATCACTCTCTCCCTGCAGATCTCCCTGACCACCCATTTAATACTGCCACTTGTCCCAGCCCCAGCGCTCCCGATCATCCCACCCGACATTTTTTCTTTTTCCACGGTATTTCGCACTTTCCAATGTATAACATGATTTACGTATTTATTGTACATACTGTTTGTCTCCTTTAGAAGACTATAAGCTCCCTAAGGCCAGGGATCAGTGTCTGTTTTGTAAACTGATGAATACCATGCATTAGAGAAGCACATGGAACGGTGCCTGGAGTAAAGTGGGCCCTTCAAAAATACACGAATTTTTTGGTGGTCACTACCCTGGAGAGAGTATGGGACTCTGAATTACCTTTATCTAGGTTCAGAGCACTCCTCCAACTCTGACTAGCTGCTTACTTTTATCTCCCGAAGCTCCGTTTTCTCATCTACAAAATATGATTTATTTTGAGATGTCATGCACATGGGTTGCCCAGCAGAGTGCCTGGCCCACAGTGGCTGTATGAGAGCCCCCGGCAGGGAGAAGTGACTTTATTTAACAAATAAATGTTATGAGATGAGGCTCAGGCAAATTAAGTGGGACAAGATTGAGCTCCCACACACTTGACTGGGGCGTGAGGCTCTTCTCAGAGGAAGTCTTTTCTTTCTCCTTGGAGGGAAGCGTTCCAGTCCCAAGGGCGAGTTCGAGAGCACACTGCAGAGGAGTGAGGGACCAGGTCTCAGCGCCGTCCACTCACTTCCCGGCAAGGCCACTCAGGGCCGCTAGCTTTGCCTCTCAGGTGCCTAAATGATAAAATAAGACAAGAATGCTTTCCACGTGCTGACTCTGGGGTGAATTAAAGGTATTAAAGGGGAAAGCACGTGGGAACATGCGTTGTGGGCAACGCAGGATTGTCTTTGTGAGTGGGATGCACAGCTGCTCACATGGGATAAGAGGCTGGCTGCTTCCAGAAGGTGTGAGGGGCTGAATTGTACCCTCCCAAATTCTACGTCGCCATCCTGACCCCCAATATACCATAGAATGTAACGATACTTGGAGATCGGGGCCTTTAAAGAGGTAATTAAATTAAAATGAAGTCATGAGGGTGGGCTGTAATCCTATGTGGCTGGTGCCTTATAAGAAGAGGCATTTTGGACATGGACACACAAAGACAGAGGATGGCGTGGAGACACAGGGAGAAGACGGTCATCTATAAGCCATGGAGAAAGGCCTCCAAAGAAACCAGCCCTGTTGACACCTTGATCTTGGACTTCTAGCCTCCGGGGCTGTGAGACAATATGTGTGTGTTGTTTAAGCCTCCCACCCTGTTCACTTTGTTACATCAGCCCCAGGACACCAAAAGAGTAGGTCTGGGTGGGGTTCATTGAATGTTAACAAGCCCAGAGAACTATGTTACTCTGCTCCCCTCCTGCTTACACACACGCTGGCTCCAAACATCAGTCTCGGCAGTGCCCTGTGGTCTACCCCTTGCCTCCCTCGGTCCCAGAGATGCCCAGTTGGGTCTTTCTCCTGAAGAACCTGGGAGCTTAAGGGGAGTCTTGATGGTATCATGGGGGGCCATCTCTGGGCAAAGACCCCCAGGAAAATACTCTGTCAAGGCTCCATGAGGAGAGAGTTTCTGGAAGGGCATTGGCCCCATTGATTGAGATGGAAAATGCCGCTTCTTCTCTCCTTTTTTTCTGTTTGCAGAGGAGAGAAATGTCTGTATTCTCTGGAAAGGGCTGGGCATACATCCAGGGCCTTGTGCCCAAACCCCCTACACATGCATTGAAAGTCCTGTCTGGGCATGCTGGGCTGTCGGGCTTGGGAGATCTGTTTGTGTCAAGCAGTTGTCTCTAAGCTGTGGTGTCTCAGATCCTCCCAGGGAGAGCGCAGGGCTCAGCGAAGCTGCGGTCAGATAGCCTTCCCTTCTCTCCTCTCCTCTCCTGAACGAGGTTTATTAATTCACGAGGTGCCATGGGGTCCACTTGCCTTCCCCCAGAACCACATATTCCTGTCCCCCTTTCAGGCCTTGTGTCCCCTTTATATATGTATTTTTTATTATTTTTAAATTTTATTTAAATGCAAGTTAGTTAATATATAGTGTAGTATTGGTTTCAGGAGTAGAATTGAGTGATTCATCACTTAACCTACAACCCTCAGTGCTCAGGTGTCCCCTTGAAACTGTGTTGATCAACAGTACAGGCTAAAGGTCAAGGAAGTGAGACCCACATAATCAGTGTAGTCAATACTGACCCTCTTGGAAGAGTTTCCAAGTCAGGTGCTGGGTACAAATCCCATTAAAGCTTGGTAGAAAGTAGAGTAACAGGAAACAAACAAACAAAACACATGTTTTCTCGGCCAAACAAGGCTACCGACATCCAGCTCCCCTTAAATCTAGGCCTGCCTGGTATAACTCTGAGTGTTGGTCTGTTGTCCTGTGAATGCCACACTGCAGCCCGTGATGGGAGGCCATTTCCTCATTTGCCTGGCTCCTGACTTAGGAAAATGGCAGGTCCCAGGCCCCACCCCAGCAGACGCACCCTGGGGCCAGAGGGGAGAAAGCTTGGAATTCCAACCCCGAAGCTTTGCTCCCAGGTGCCCTTGAATTGAAGACTAAAGTTCAGCTGCCTCTGGTCCACTGCGGGGGTCAAGCCCCAAAGGAACACACTGTCCTGTAGCGGCACCCGCCCCACAGTAGCTATGGGCCGTTGGTGTTTCCGATCCACAGGGAGTCCTGTTTGACATAGGACAGCTTTCGGAATCAGACTGCAGCTCTGGGTGTGACTCTTCAGTCTTGACCAAGTATTTTCAGTGAAGGGTTTTGGACTTTTGCTTCAACTGCCATGCTTCTCCATAAAGACGGACGTTTTCTTTCTTTCTTTCTTTCTTTCTTTCTTTCTTTTTCTTTCTTTCTTTCTTTCTTCCTTCCTTCCTTCCTTTCTTTCTCTCTTTCTTTCTTTCAAGATTGTATTTATTTATTTCACAGACAGAGATGACAAGTAGGCAGAGAGGCAGGCAGAGAGAGAGAGAGGAAGGGAAGCAGGCTCCCCGCTGAGCAGAGAGCCTGATGCGGGGCTCGATCCCAGGACCCTGGGACCATGACCCTGAGCCCAAAGGCAGAGGCTTTAACCCACTGAGCCACCGAGGCGCCCCAAAGATGGATGTTTTCTAACAGAAGCTGGACAACATGGAGATGTCAAGTTCTGTGTCCTCTAATCTCTTTGTGCAAAGGATCAAACCCAAATGGGCTTTTTTTGGACAGTTCCAAGAGTGAATTAGCAGCCTGTGACCTCTCAGAGTGACCTGAGACACCCCCCCCCACCTTCTGTCCTTCTGCCAACAGAGGAGCCTCCTGGGAAGGGAGATGACCGAGGAGCTGGCCCAGGTCCCAGCTGTCTGAGGAGTCTCCGAAGCCCCTCAGCAGCCTGAGCTGGGAGGTCCGAGGAGGAGAAAGCCGCATCTCATGGGGCCTGCTTACATTTGCAGCTCAGAACATGATGCCTGATTTCACAGGAACCCACTGCCAGGGAATTTCCTTCTCACTGTTGCCTCCACATTGAGGTGAAGGCAAAGAACCAATCAGGAACGTAGTTTTTAAAGATGTTTAGGGAGTTTCCTGGATGTTGCCACACATTAGTGCTCTATACCTCGTACTTTTGCAGCCTGATCCAGTTGGAGTTCAGAATGGTGCCTCAGGAATCATAAAATCCCGACTAATTTCTTTGTTTTGAGTTCAATTATGCCTACTAGATGATTCCTTTTTTTTTTTTAAGGTTATATTTATTTATTTGACAGAGAGAGATAGCAAGAGAGGGAACACAAGCAGGGGGAGTGGGAGAGGGAGAAGCAGGCTCCCCGCTGATCAGGGAGCCCGATGTAGGACTCCATCCCAGGACCCTGGGATCATGACGTGAGCCGAAGGCAGATGTTTAAGGATGGAGCCACCCAGGTGCCCCACCTACTAGATGATTCTTATAAAGTCAGAAAATGAGAGCTATATTTAGTAAAGATTTCAGAAAAAAACAAAAACAAGAACAAAAAAAACCCACAACACCCCACGCTGGACAACCTGTGCTTGGTAGGGTGCCTACCCCACCCTCAGGGGTGCCTGTGTTGACTGACCATGGCCCGCCGCCCCGACTACAGCCCCCACCCACAGGCAGCTGCTCACCGCTGACAGAGAAAGGTCCAGTTTGGCAAATACTTTGTTTTCAGAGCAGTTCACACTGGCTGGATTCCGATGGCCTCTGAATGTCCTCTCCCAGGGAGCTGTGAGTTGGACACACAGAGCAAGAAGCAGGAGGAGATTCTGAGGAGAGAGAGAGAGATGGAGAAAGACAGAGAGAAAGCTAGACCCGCAGAGATGTGGGCAAGTCATCTTGAGACAATGGCAGATCCACCGGGGCAGGGGAACATGGGGGCGGGGGCGGGTCGCCTTGGCGGAGTGATTCTCCTGTGCTACACCGCGGGGCTCCCGACAGCTTGGATTTGCATCCTGGTCCTGCACGTACCAGCTGTAGGACTCCGGACAAGTCACAGCTCTCTCTATGCCCCAACACCCTCCTCCTCAAATGGCAGTGATGAGACCCTATCCTACAGGGCTGTTGTGAGCGGCACATGATCACGGCTGCTGGGCCTCCAGGTCATGCTGCGACCCAGCTGGGACGAGTGTTGGATAGAGGCTCACGATCAGCATTACTGAGGCTGCCTTCGTACTCATCCCAAACCACGAATCCGGACGGCAGGGTGCTGCAGGAGTCCTGCCCAAGTAGCTCTTTGTCTGTCCTTTGTCTTCCTTTCCAACACCCAGCCAGCACTCCAGCTCACCTGAGCGTGTCTGCGTTTCTTGCGGCTTAAAAGAGCTTCTCGAACACGGACATAAGTAGAACTGTGTTGATTTGCCAGTGCACTGGTGGCCGGGATGCCCAGTGCCTCCAGCCCTCCACGTTATACACGTGGGAAAAACTGCCGAGTGGTGGCTTGGTCTTTCAAGGGCGAGGTCTTGAGTGTCCTTTGGATCAGGGCAAGCGCAGTAAAATGCAGTTACGGGGAACAGCCTGGCTCATGGGAGGGAGAGGTGGTGCGGACCATTTCAAGCCTGGTGCGGAGGGAGGAAGCAGATGTCCCGCCCTTGCTGGGGAAGAAAGGCACCACTCCAAGGGCTTGCTGTCCCTCAGCATCGAGGCCAGGCCCCTGGCTCTGTGTGTGTGTCTGTGTGTCTGTGAGTGAGAGAGACAGTGTGTGTCTGGGTATGTGTGTGTGAGAGAGAGCGAGAGAGATTCTATACATGGTAGGTATGCAAGGAAACAGCCCTCCGCCCTCAGCAGCCTGGCTGGGCCCAGTGCAGGATGGGGCGGGGCGGGTGACCTGGCCACCTGGCTGACGGGGCTGTAGTGACAGCCTTTATGGGGCCTGCTGAGTCCCAGGAACCCGAGCCATTCCGGAGCTGCTGACAGAAGACAAGGAATGAGGAAGTCCCCAACGCTTCTCTCAGTTTTCATTTCAAGAGGCACAGAGTGACCTTTGTCCCCACCATTTGGGTTTGTGTCTCCCTCAGAGAAGGGGAAAGGTCAAGCTTCACTTTCTTCCAGTTGTTTCAGTTTCAGACCCTCTTGATTAAACACGGAGAAAAGTGGGGGTAGTAATGGCATATGGCGTGTGCCCAGCCTAAGTGCCTTCATGAGGATCCTGGCCAGGGCTACTGTCATGCGGGGAGATTCCGGCCCAGGAGCCACGATGCACCCGCCCAGCAGACCTGAAGAGAGACGCCGTGACTTCCAGAACACTCCCACGGTGGCTGTCTGGGCCTCCTCATTCGGACCGCTGAGAACACAGCTCCCGAGAGGAGGGGCGGCTGTCTGCAGTAGCGCAGGGACTGGTGCCGGACCTGCGGCCAGAACTAGCTGCCAGGCCTGGGACTGGTGACACACAGCTGGCCGACTGTCCAACGCCAGGTAAAGCTGGGAGCAACTCTCCTAACCCACGTCCCAGGAGTCTATGTCAGACAGCGTGGCTCCCAACACCTCTGTCCAAGCCACGAAGCCACAAGGGGTGCCTGCCTGGTCCTCACTGTCCCTTCCTGTCCATTCAGGTACCAGGCAGGTCCTGACTACTCCCACTCAGTTCAGGCCACACTCATGCCAGACCCTGGGGTCCCCCCAAGACGTCTCCCCAGCCTGAGTCTCCCACTCTGGCAGAAGGTCCTTCCCATGGGACTGGCCATGAACAGGCCCAGGTTTCTCTCCGGGTTACCAGCCCCCAGCTCCTCATGTCCCCTCCCAGTTGGGTCGTGTATGCCCTCCCATGTCCTGGGGCTCTGCTGGATAATCACTGTGCGCTCTCTGTTATCCAGAGTGCCCCCCAAAGCAACAACTCACATGCACACACATGGCCAGACACTGGGCATCTTAGGAACACCTTACCCCATCAGCACACTGCTTGCCTCCCAGTAGCCGGCCTCTCTCCCCCTCTCATGACCCCTGTAAACTGGCCAGTTCCGCCCAAGGCTTACTCCCCTGGTCCCCTTGTTCTGCATTTCTGCATTGCTCTCCTTGAATCCTTGTTCTGCATTTCAAATAAAATAATGATAATCTTTTCCCCATTCATAGAACAACCCACCAGTGAGAGCTATCTCCCTTTCAAGTCTTCCTCGCCTTAAGATTTTGACATCTGTGACCTCAAAGAAACAAAAATGTATTCGATATAAGGCATCTGGTTTCGGTTTGTCATCCTGGATCTTCACACTGAATTTGGCTGTTGCTTATTTTTATCTCCCGGAAATGCTTCATGTCTCTGCGATTAAATGCTAGCACAAGGACACTTGCTTATAGAATGGATGAAGTGGACTTGTTCTCTGGGAGGCCACTCAAGGCCCACCCGACCCACGGGCGCCCCCAGACCGCATTAGCTTATGTGGTCTGGAGAGGCCGATCAGGCTGGATGCTCGTCATCACTTGGCCCCTCATGGCCCTTAGCCACCTCGTGCAGGGTGGCTAGATTTATCAACTAAAAATATCGGGTGCCCATTAAATATGAATTTTCAATAAACAACAAATAATTTTTTTAGTAAAAGTGTATTCCACACAATATTTGTTTTTCATCAGAAATTCACACGGCATTTTCTCTGGCGATCCTAACCTGGGGCTTCTATCCACTGGCGCGGGCTATCCACATCAGAGGCTCTGCAAGGAACCTGTAACTAGTCATAAAGAACTAGGTTTGTCAAAGATCTGTTCATGAGGGCAGACTCGGGCATCTCCTGGCATAATGCCCCTCTCTCAGGTCCTACAAAGGGCATGAAGCCTTGGGCCCCTCTTACTGATGCCCAGGCCCCCAGCTCCCCCAGAGGTCAGGTCAGTGTTGCAGCTCAGGTAAGTTACCAGCTGCATAGAGCTCTGAGCTTGTACAGCCATGGGCTCTAGATTTTCTTTCTTTTCTTTTCCCATTCTAAAGACTGAATGTTTGTGTCCCCCCAGAATTCATATGTCGTAACCTAATCCTCCAGCACCATGGTGTTTGGAGGTGAGTCCTTTGGGAGGAGATTAAGCCCTGAGGGGGCAGCCTTCAAGAATGGGATCGACCAGTGTCCTTATGAAAGGGATCCCAGAGAGTTCCTTTGTCTCTTCCTCTTTGCGAGAGGAAAGAGGAACACAGTGAAAAGACAGCAGTCTGAACCAGGAAGTGGGTTCTCACCAGGCAGAATCTGCCAGTGTCTTGACCTGGGGCGTCCAGCCTTCAGAACCGTGAGGGAGAAATTTCTACTGTTTCTAAGCCAGGCTATTCTGTTACGGCAGCCTGAATGAACCAAGATACTCAGGAATATCCATTTTTTTTTGAAGCTGAGGTATAGTTGACATAGAATATTAAATTAGTTTCAGGTGTATGGTGTAGTGTTTTGACATCTAGAAATACATTATTTAAGTCTAGTTAACCATCTGTCACCAAAGTTACTGTAATATTATTGACCAGATTCCCTATGCTGTACGTTACATGGGGACGCCTTATTTATTTCATAACTGGAAGTTTGTACCTCTTAATCCCCTTCACCTATGGCAACCACCAGTTGGTTCGCTGTCACCTTTGAGTCGGTTTTTGTTGTTTTGTTTGTTTTGGTTTTGAGAGCACACATATGTGTGAGATCATATGGTATTTGTCTTCCTCTGTCTGACTTATTTCACTTGCCATAATGCCCTGTCGGTCCACTTACGAGCACGCTGTCAGAAAGGAAGAAGAAAAACTGGAGGGAGACGTGTACTTCCACGTCGCACCCGGGTGAGGATGACGCCGGGAACTTCTTCACGAGTGATTCCCACGAGAGAGCAGAGCCGGACTCCTGCTATGACATTATCCACGTTAATGACACCATCATATGCATTTGCAAACTAAATCATAAGATTTCTTTATTCCTAGACTTCGATAACCTTCCTAGGCCCTATTAGTAATACTTGCGGATTGGAGATATGCCAACAAAAATCAGTATCTGTTGCAAAATGTTCGATACTTGAAAACGGATGAATCGTGTTCATTTATCCTGTGAAGTGTCAGATGTTAGACGGATTTATCCCCTCGCATGCTTGTGAAGTACTGTGGGATGAACTTCGCTCTCGGATGCGATGTCCTGCATCACTTCCCTACACGGCGTTTTGGGGGTGTGTGGACACCTCTGTTGGCCCTGGTGGGGAGGGGGGATCACGGATTGGGCTCCTGCCCACTCCCCTGCTTAAGCGCATCAGCAGCCACATCTCCCGCCACAGCAGCCTTGGCTGAAGGAACGGGCAGGTAAACCTGCTTGAACCTCATATTTCTTCTTGTCGTGGTTGCCAGGTCACGAGCTGGATCTGATATTGAAAGAACAAGCAGGAAAGAGGGGAGGTGCACTGCTTTTGATTTGTGCGGGCAAAGGGCCAAGATGCGGGGAGGGCAGCAGGCAGACCCCAGCCTCAGTAGACTCAAGAACCGACTTCCGGCTCTCTCTGCTTTCGGGAGTTCTGCTCCAAGAAGTCATTTTGGCCTCAGAGCCCAGAAGGAAACCTGGGGCTGTGACTTTGGGTCACGTGGCCCAGCCAGGCAGCACTGTCCAAGCCCGAGGCAGCATGAGCTGGAGCAACATGTAAGGATTCTCCCCTGGCCACGGGCCCGAGTGACACTGCCCAAAGAAAGGAGCCTAGTTCATGGGGATGCTTGAAATGATCTTGGGTACATAAATTTTAGCATTTTTGTGAATGGTTATGAATTATTACCATCTAAGCCAGAAAAATGTGAAATTCGATAATGATTTATATACCGTGATATGCCATAGACTCCCTTCTTTAACTTAGGCCACATTATCGCATTATTTGGCCACTTTAGGTAAGATAGCTTTGTCTGCCCAGCAAAACTGACTTCCCTTAGGGAGAGGGCCTATGCCTGAATTTCTTTCTTTTTTTTTTTTTTAAGATTTTATTTATTTATTTGACAGAGAGAGATCACAAGTAGGCAGAGAGGCAGGCAGAGAGTGAGAGGGAAGCAGGCTCCCTTCAGAGCAGAGAGCCCGATGTGGGACTCGATCCCAGGACCCTGAGATCATGACCTGAGCCGAAGGCAGCGGCTTAAACCACTGAGCCACCCAGGCGCCCCCTATGCCTGAATTTCTGTGGGTCTGGCACTGAGAGCCCCACCAACAAGGTGAGCCATGCATGAAAAGAAGCCTAGCTGCGAGCAGAGCTTCCCAACTCTTGGCTCGGGGCAAGACAGGTTTGCTTGTATTTGGTGACCAAATCAGTTCTTTCAAAAAAATCTTTCATGTGCCTTTTATTGAACCCCTGGCCCCATCCCTGGCTCTTCTTTGTTCTTTAGTCCTCCTTCAAGGCCCCAAATCTGAGGCCTGGGAATTAGGGGCTTTACCTGATGAGGAATCTACAAGGGGTGGGATGACCTTGAAATAATCGAGGACGCCCTACCCTTGTGGATTCCTGGATCTTTAGTCTCCTGGATCTTTAGTCTCTGATCGGGGACGATCAGAAGGTCTTTGGGGTCTCCTTCTGGGGTGGGGCCAGTGGCGGGGAGGGCCAGGTTGGCCAAGTGGTCAGGGAGCCTGTGGCCAGAGGCTTTTCATTTGTGAACTTCTGAAGGACCAATCCATTGTTCCCCAAGCAGCCTGCTGCAGGATGAAAAAGGATTTGTTTTCTGTCCCATCTGAGAACTTTAAAAAGGGAAGGATTAAAAGAAATCGGACAAACTCCGTCTAGATGGGAGTAGCCAGGATCATGTCAGAGCTTCAGGAATGGACAGATTATCCTGGAAGGAAGGCATTCGTTCATCCAACAAATATTTATGGAGCACGTTTTGAGTGCCAGGCAATGGCCCAGGCACGGCTCCGCTGGCTTTATTAAAATATGGCTGTTTTAAATCAAATCTGGGTCTTGGTAAGGAAGTGAGTACTGCCCTATTGCAGCATTTGCCAAAGAAAATACCAAATACTTCTAGGCTTCGTCCAGGGTAACTCAAACCCCGCCCCAGCAGCTTCGTACGTTCTTGAGTCTGTACACCTCAGCCCTCTGAGCACGAGCGCCCTTCTTCCTGGACAGATACGATCAGCCCTTGCTGGCCGAGGGAAGCAGGGCAGACATTTGGCAGGGGGCTCAAGGTAAAGCCTGTTTATTTAGTCCCTCCTGCAGACAGAGGACAGAGAGGAAGGAGCCGGGCTGGCTCTGAGGCTTGACCCCTGGGGAGCCACACTGGCCTGTGTTGAAGCTCTGCCCGTACTCCGACATCAGCAAGTGCGCTGTGCTCATTCCATTTCCTTTCCAGGGCTGGCATCTGCCCCGTGTGGAAAGCCCTTCTGTGGTTGCCGGTCGGGGCGCTCGGGGTGCTAGAGGAACCACAGTATTCTGAATGTGATTGATAATATTTTTCAGCCTTTGCAGAGGGATGTGTCCCTTTAAAACTCACTTGGATGGAGCCTAGAGAAAATGCAACAGTCCGGAAGGAGTGTCTTCGTCTAACCTAGAAGCAGGCAGAGCACCCCCTGATGGCAATCTCTACCACGGACCCAGGGCTTGCGTACCTTTAATGGCCATGAATTCCTACTTTATGCTCTCCAGCCACTGCAGAGGGAATCAAGGGTGAGTCCAGGCACAGAAATAAACTGATGTCAAGGGACTCCCCATTGTCCGCTGAGCCAAAGCGGAAGGACGAAGCCATTCCTTCCACTTGGATGGGAATGACCCATGTATGTAGGTATTGCGGGCTTCCAGAGCAGGCAATTTCCTCTGAAACAGTGATCCTCAAGCATGGTTGCTGGACCCACAGCAGAAAACCTGGAAACTTGTTAGAAATGCCAGTTCTCAGGCCTCACCCCAGACCCACTACATCGAAGTTCCAAGAGCAGGGCCCAATGATCTGTGTTTCTGAAACACAGTCGAGTATGAGAATCACTGCTCCTCACGAACCACTTCCATTCCTCTTCTCTGCATCTGCACAGGCCAGGCAAGTCTTGTCATACATAATATACAGGTGAGAACACCAGATCCCACTGTTCATTGAGCAACCCAAGGGCCTGGAGTCCCCAGGGCCCTGGTGCTGTCCACTGGCTTCGCTCTTCAACTTCCACTAAAGTCCGTCAGTAGTGGGGAAGACAGAGCAGCAGAGGTGAATGGAACTCAAAATGTGCTGTCGTAGACACCAGATGGGCCAGGCTTCCATATGACCTCTGACACTGTCTCTCAGGGACAGGTGGAAGAAGCGGGGTTTTGCAAGGCAACCTGAGGTCAGGGAAGGGACAGGTGGTCTGTCTGTAGTAAGAGCAGTTAGGCTAGCTAAGGGTATGACTCTCACGTGACTAGCAGAGGATGAACTTCGGCGCATGAGCTACATTGAATGTTTTAGGTCTTCAGACACACTGAAGAGGGGAGAAGCAGGTTGCAGCTGGCGTGGAGGGTCCTCTGACAGTCTCCCACCCCCTCCTATCACTGTGAGTCTAAATGCCTCCTCCCCTCCACTACGGTGAAGCTTTTGTACGAGGAGAGAATGGCCAAGCCACGCATCCTACAGCAGAGTCTTTGGAAGTTTCCAAGGGCAGGAGAGTATGAAACCTTGCTAACTTCTGAAGGGAAGCGGGAGCTTTAGGGAGATAGAAGCAGTTTTGAAAGACAGAATGGAGAAGGGGAGTGATTGAGGGTGGCGTGAGGTACAGAGCCATGGGCCCAGGTGGTCTCCTGATGCCTATGGTGGGGACATCTTCACGGTCTGGGCTCCGAGACTCCCTACTCTGGAAACTTTAGCCTGGCTGCAGAGAGTGAATTATCTTCGTCTGGATGAACAACACCGTGACCTTCGTCCTTCCTCTTTTGCTGCTATTGCAACTGCTTGGCTGTTGGGAGTGAACAAGACATCTAGCCAGACTCAGAGATTTCTGCCTTGGAGTTGTTGGTGGGAAACAGATGAGCAGGAGGGTGAGGAGCTTCGGACAAGAAGACGGATGCCCTCAGCTGAGTTCCAGGCACCCGTGGGCTGTCCAAATGAGAGGTCAGGGGCCACTGCGTGCATGGCTTGGAGGTCAGAGAGGATCTAGGTTGGAGAACACTGGTGTGAGCGACTCACAGCAGCAGATGGCAGCTGAGGTCACAGGGTCAGAGTGGGGAGGGGAGCAGAGCCCCAGAGTGCTGGCATTGGAGAGGCAGAAGTGGGCTGTGTTGGCTCAGCAGGGGGAGAGCCCCCACGAGAGAGTGGGCGAGGCTGCTGAGAACCTGCCAAGAGTAGAACACAGCCCCCGGTGAACTTGTCAAGGGTGATCCCACTCTGATGGTGAAATCTCCAAGCCAGCTCATCGTGGGTGAGCTGTGAATGGTAAGTGAGAAAAATAGAGAAGATCTCAGGAAGCCTGACCGTAAAGGAGAACAAAAAAACGGGACAGTGGCAAGAGGAAGCCAAGGGGTTGGTCAAGAAGTGGGACAACCCTTCCAAGGAAGTCTCTGGACTGTGGGCTGGAAGGAAGTGGAAATAGATGGGGACGGAGAGATGGGAGGATTGAAGGCATTAAAGAAAGCGCTGGGCATCTCTGTGAAGGGCAAGGCCAGCTGCGGTTGGTTTGGCCAGAGTAGAACACGCGTGTCCAGAGGTGGAGCAGCTCCTGGTGGAGACAACCCCCAGGTGTGGGCACAGGAAGTGGCTGAGAGGGAGAGGCCTCCAACAGGGAGGAGGTCAGGCACCGAGGACGTGGGGATGGAAGGGTGGTCACGTGGTGTGAGAAGCAGCCAAGGAAAAGCTCTTGCACCGTGAAGAGAGGGACCTGCAGGGGCAGGGGGAGAGGGGTCAGAAATGAGAAAGGGGTTCAGCGGGGCTGGGCTGGGTATGTAAGCCTCATGGTAGGCAGGGTCCAAGAAACAGAAGTGGCCTCAGGGACCCAGGAGGAAGTCTCCTGCTACCCTGATGGCCCTGGGTGTTGGAGAATGAGCAGCTCCACTCAGAAGCGGCCAAGTCGGCCCTTGTGGGAAGCCAGTTCCACCAAAAGGCAGGAGAAGGGAGCAGAGGGGGCGGAGGCTGAGGAAGTAAGGGATAGTGACTATGGACCCAAGGCTCAAGGCAGGCTGAGAGGAGCAGGAAGGGTAGGGCAGTGGGAGCAGTTAGGTCTGGGAGTGATCACAGAGGGGCGCTTTCTCAAATCGAGCTGTAGTTGATTCTGTTCTCTTGTTGCCTTAATGCTTTCCTCTTTTTCTGCCTGGATAGAGCCTACTCCCCTAATGCAGCTCCTACCTTCTCTGCAAGACTTTCCTGATTCTCCTTGGCCTCTGAGCTCTTACCACATCCATTGTTTTCTCATCTCATCTCAATTCAAATAAACTTGAATTTTTATTTTATAGTTACCCATCTATAGACTCATAATTAGTGAGTTTTTTCTGATGCCACAGGCATCAAACATTTATCACTGATAACTCTTTTTTTAAAAAAAAAGATTTATTTATTTTTCTTAGAGAGAGAGAGAACTCGCATGGGGTAGTGTGCGGACATAGACAATCTCAAGCAGACTCCCTGCTTGAGTCTCCCAGCAGGGCTCCATTCCCGAGATCATGACCTGAGCTGAAATCAACACAGTCAGATGCCTAACCAACTGAGCCACCCAAGTGCCCCAATAATTTTGTTTATGTGGATGTTCCTATATCAAGATATCATGCATCTTATAAAATCTTATAAAAGCATAAAAATAGAAATTGAAAACCATGAGATAGAAATAGCTATGAATAATTGTGATGTATTCTGTCCACTGCCCTCGGGATGGGCGGAGGCCCTCACCAGGATGCATACACTCCTCTTGAGATCACAGATCTGTATTAGGAGCTGGAGAGATATGCTGGTATCTTCTATTTCCTCCGTGTCTCCTTTGCAAATAAGAATCATGTCACCTGCACGGCAGGTGCTTAGTAAATATTTGTGAAAGGGACAAAGAGACAAGTCATCCAGGACTGTTTTGGAATAGAGGTGGGTTAAGGCATGGCCGTGGCTTGGACTTTGGAATGAGATGGATTGCAGTTCACGTTCCAGCTCTGTTCCTCACTAGCCCCATTGCCATAGGTAGGTTCTTGGGCTCCCTGAATCTCAGTTTTCTTCCCAGGGAAAGGAGCACAAGGACCAGAGCTCCTGTACAGGCTGATGTGAGGATAGAGCGCGCAGCCCACGGTCTGGGTTCCTGATGAGGGAGCCACCACTGAGCAGCACCATTTTCTGGCTGTCTGATGTGAGTGCTCGAAGACGCTGAGCTCTCCTTTGAGTTTGTCCGGATGTGGATTTTGACAAAAGTCGGTGACCGGGACATTAACCCTGGGAGCACTTTGAAGCCACCCACATACCCTCTCATTGTGCAGGCACGGTGAAGAGCAGTGGCCTCTCCCTCCCCTAAGACCACAAGGTCAGAGCTGGGCTGGACCAGGAGCATCTCCCCGGACACCCGTCTAGGCAAGGGAATGATGGAGATTTGGCTCCAGTTCTGAAATGGTGCTTGTGGAAAACTGTTATTGGGCCAAATGATTCTTCTTTTGTTTTTTATAAAGCTTATTTACTTCATTATAAAGTGATATTTATCATTAAAATCAGAAAGATGTAGAAAAAACAAGATTTTTTAAAAAAGTCTCACTTTCCCACTATGGAAAGATTATCGTTATTAACATTTTGTTATAATTTCTTTTAGTCTTGCCTGGGGTTGTCCAAACCTTGGTTTCCTGGATTTATCTAATATGCCGGCGACAGGAAATCCAGCTCCGCAGAACTTAAACCGTAAAGAGAATCTATTGGCTCCCAGGACTGCAAAGTCCGGCTTTAGAGGCCTGGTGGCAGAGCATGAAGGGTTTGGTTACAGGCTTTGGTGACCTCTGTCCTACATTCCCACTGCTTCTCCCTAGAATGCCCCAGACCCCGACACTGAGGGACGTGTCATCCCTGCTGGCAACCTTGGGAGAGAGCGCGCTGTCCTGACTGAGGGACTGTCCAGCAGAGGGCCTGGCCCCGCATGCTCCCGCCCTAATGGAAGTCAACCCACCAGGCCTCACAACTTGAGAGTGGGAATGGGTAGTGCCCCAAAGGAACGTCAGGTGCTTCCACCTGAAGTGGGACCGGTTCTAAAAGGGGCCAAAAGCAGATGTCTGCTCCTTGGCCATCATCCTGCTACTGTAACCAGAGGGTCTTGGGCCCAGAGTCCTTGCAAGGATTAGTCCCTGTTAGACACCCTCCTCAGCTTCCTCTCCCACTGGCTTCCCAGGGGAGCACTGAACATTCTCCTCCCGAATCCCCAGCAATGTGCTCCCTCCCTGTGACCCATGACCAGGGAGGAGGCCTGACTTCCAGTGACCTCATCAGGTGACTCAGTGCACAGCGAACATGGCCCAGGGTGTGTTAGGGACCCCAGGCCCAGGTGAAGGGCCCCAGAGAGCTTTACAGGCCCTGAAGGGCTGGGAAAGCACTCGATGCTGCGGGAGAGAGCCAGGCAAGGGGCAGGACACAGGGCAAGGGGCAGGACACAGGGCAAGGACAGACTGCGGAGGAGGTCATTATCAGAGCCATCACTGCCGGCCGGCACCCTCGCCCCCAGCGGTGTTCAGCTGGGAAATAAGGTACAGGATAAGCACAGACATCCCCACCAGTCCCTCCCGACTGAGAGGCAGGGAGACACAGGTTTTTGGTTTTGTTTTGGTTTGGTTTCTTCCAGTATTAAGGAGGTAGGCTCTTATGACAGCTGTCCCTGCTCTGTCTTCTGCGGGTGGCATCCTGCTATCTGCGCTGGTGTTTGTACTTGGTCTCTGCCCCGAAGACTCACAATCCACTGATACAGGGTCAGTCCAAACAGTGCAGGGAGGGTGTGTGCCTGGCAAGGCGGGACGCCCATTCCCTTTCCCCCAGTGACAGAAACAGGCCCTGGGAGACAGGGAGGGCGTGCTAAGGTGCATAAGGGAAGGAATAGGGAGCTGAAGGCTTTCATGTAAGCAGGCAGGTTGCAGACACGTAAAGGGAAAGGAGAAGAGGGGGTGGCCAAGAAGCAAGATATAGGGAAGAGGAGAAGATAACTTCAGGAAGCAAGGGTGGGTCAGGTGGGAGCAGGAGCCCAGACCTGGATTCAGAACCAGGGAGAGGGCGCACGGGGGACACAGGTGGCGTGGAGGGGTGATCAAATACTACCAGCCAGGTGGGACATGGAGAACATGGAAAGGCTCAGCACCCTTCCTTCAGGAGTGCTTCCATAGGTGAACCCTGTGTGAACAGGTGAGGGAGAGGTGAGGAAGGGAGGGGCACCTCCAACCCGGAAATACCAAGAAGGCTTTAAGGAGGCCTGTCCATGTGGGTACGTGTGTGCGCGCTATGGCCATGACAGGGCCCAGGACTTGGGCTCCTGGGGAGGAGGAGGAGAAGCCAGGACTGGGACTCCCAGACTCTCCCATGTGAATGTAGAGGGGAAGACAGGGAGGGCAGAGGACAGCAGGTCCTGCGAGGACTTCTACTCCTGTAGTGGCCTCCTGGACCCAGCATTAGGGGAGGATGGGGCTCCAGACAAGTTACTTAGGGGTCTGGAGTAAGTGTCTCCTAGGCTCTACTGAACAGCAGTCTTTGGGGAAATGTCATTATGGAGAGAGCAGGGTCTCCTAAGGAGAAAAGCAGGGAACAGCTGAGCAGGGACCCACAAGGGAAGCTCTGCTGAGTTAGGAGGAAACAACAGTAATAACGGTGATCGTTAGTGAGGGCGAGGGAGTCCGGTTCACTCTTCCTGCAGCATTAAGTGGCAAGTGCCCCCCGGAGAGGTTGAGTGATTTGCAATAGGTCACACGGCTAATCAGTTGACAGAAATGGAGAGAACAAGAGGATAACCCCCCTTTGGATCATGAAGTCCAATACCTTGATTCACAGGTGAGGGATCCAGCACTCCCCAGGAAGGTGCCCATGTAAGGCCTCTGACCTACAGTCCTGGGGCCCGAGTTCCTTCTCCAGAACTAGGGGTAGGGAACAGGATTTTGGATCAAGGTAGCCACACTCCATGGCATCCTTGGATCAGCCCTGAGTCAGCACTCTGAGCTCCAGGGCTTGGTCTGGACTGTTGGGGATAAGGAAGACCTGGGGGTCCCCAGTGCCGAGGTGGACTCTCCAGCCATGCCATTCCCTCTGGGGCTCTGGTCTTTCTCTACCAAGGCTAAGAGGGATATTACTGGGGAGGAAGAAGGGACCTGAGGGGTGGGAATGCAGCATGGCGACTGATTTTAAATATCACAGAGAAAAATACCTAAATGTGTTTAAATTATACTGCTTGCAATCAGCCGTAAGGCAATTTTTTTTTTTTTTTGCAAAAAATTACTGAAGTCATTATTTGTAAAAGACAACACTTAGAGACACCCCGAACATTCAGTGCTAGTGCAGGATTTAAAGAACTCTTCATTGCATTCGCGGGCACGGCGATGAGCCCTTCTCAACAAGGAACAGTGCTTGCAATCGAAGAGTAGGAGCCGGATGGCATACTGTGAGTTTTATAAGTGAAAACACAGTCACTGGGAAGAATTAGGGAAAAACCCAGAAATCCATCAAAGCTTCAATACTGGTATGGAACGATGGGTGGATGAGACAAATATTTTCCCTCTCCCAGTAGAGTTAAGGGACAGTTAAAATTGTTTTTGAAAGAGTATAATATAAGGATCAACCGAGTTTAAAAACACGCAGCACAGCAGACACAAGGCCCTGGTTTTCTGTTTACTCCGGAACATTCAAATAACAGGAATCCGCTGGGCCCTGGGGCTGCACAGGGCCAAGGATGATGTAGGTGCCCACGGACTGAGTTTTGTGTGAGCCCAGCAGGAGCAGGAGGCAGAGGTGAAGGCTGAGCTCCCCACCCACCCCCGAACCCCGTGGCTGGTTATCACCAGCCCGCACAGGATAACAGGCTGTGATAAGCATCCCTCCCCACAACCTGAAGTGCGGTGGGCGGGGTGCAGAGGCCCCGGCCAGGCTGGGGCTCCTGACCCACAGGGAACGGACATGGGAGGGATGCAGGGTGAGGCCTATTTAGGTTTCTCCTTTTCCTGCCCCCGCTGTGCTTCCTGTCAAAGCAGAGAGTAACCTCCACGGAGTGAGACTCAGAGAGAAGAACACAGCCGGGCCTTGAAAAGTCTTCCCTGGAATCACGTGGAAATCCCATTACAGCCTGTCCCAGCCTGTGCCGAGCATTGCCGCACCCCAGGTGCTATGCAGAGAAGCTGGGGTCCCAGGAGGCGGGACCCCCTGGTGCTGTAGCACCCTTGCCTCTTGTCGCAGCGTTTTCTCGGGAAAGGGAGGGCAGAGTCGGCCTCAGGTCCTGCGAGGGAGGTGTGGGGCTGTCGGAGTGCAGGGTGGGCCCTACGTCACCATGGAAGAGAGAGGGGCGTGCAGCACGTGCTTCAGGAGTGGGATGAGCATGGCAGAGAGGACCAGAGCAGAGTGGGGTCTTGGAGCTGGGTCTAGGAGGGCCACAGAGACCCCAGGCTGTGCTCGGACCTTATGTAAGGTGAGCACTCCAGGCCAGAGGTGCTGGCAACCAAGGTTCAGAGGGGGCAAGGATGAGCAAGGCACCAACATGGGCTTCAGACCCCTAATGGGAGGGAGGTTCTGACTGGCCCACCCGCACGCTCTGACGCAGTCTCTGTGAGCAAGAGCCTCCAGCTGCTGGGACGTTGCACTGGCCTGTCAGTGTCTAGATCCTGGCTCTGCCACTTGCTAGCTACATGTCCTCAAGCAAGTTATTTTCCCTCTCTGTGCCTCCGATTCTCCAAATACCAAGTGCACTAATGAAAGTAACCCCCCTCCTTGGGTTGTTTTGAGGATCAAATGAATCAACATTGTGTTGGTTCCAGGTACAGACTTTCAACACTGTGTGTGTTAAACAAAAAAAAAATAAAAATAAAAACACACTGTGTGTGTTAAATAAAGGGGCAGCACTTTGTCACTGCCCCTGTCACTGTCCGGGGCAGTGACAAAGCGGCAGAGCACTTGGCTGCAGGTGTGCCCTCCACCTGTCACAGGTGACGTGCAGGCACCGAGGGACCTCCCCCTCCAGGAGTGGGGCGCCCAGAGTGAATTCATGATCACGCCTGAGGATTCAGACTGCCCGGACACCCTCATCAGCAGCTGTGGGAGAAGAGGGCGTGGCCTGTGGACTGGTAAACACACCTTGGGAACTATGCCAGCCACCAGGGAGGGCAAGTTGGACAACAAGAAGCCTGGGGGTGAGGGCTGGGCAGAAGGGACGGCCCCAGGCAGTAGGCATTTGATGGAGATGGCTTGGAAGCCTCAGGACAATGAGGCTTTCCCCAGTCACTGGGGCATTTTGGAATTCAGTTAAGCCCAATTCCATTTAATAAACATTTTTTAAGCAACAGGGTGTGCTGGGCCCCATGAGAGATGGAAGGAGAAATAGCACAGAAGGAGCTCACAGCTGAATTAGAGAAAGAGACATTGGGCACACTTATTGCCATAAGCACTGCCAAACACCACAGCAACAGCGCCAGCAGAAACCTCACTAATACTTTAAGACATCCCCAGGAGATTAAGATCTCCATCTTAGAGAGAAGCACTGGGCAGCCGGGAGGTTAAGCAGGCCATTGAGGGTGGTCAGCATCGACCCCTGACTGTAAGGTCTGTGCCCTTGGCCCCCACATGTGTTGTCTCTATTCACCTCTGATAATAAAGGTAGATACACGTTGTATGTGCTAGGGAAGCACCCTGAGCCTTAGTTTATTCACCTGCAAAATGGGTTAGTGACATCTAGTTTCCCGAGAGACAAGGGATAGTGTATGTAACAGGTCTGCACCACTGCAAGGCAGGTTTCTACTCCTATCACGGAGGCCCAAAGCAGGTAGCAACAGGAGCTGCTCTTGGAGGGTAGAAGCCAAGCCCTATGTGGCAGCGGTGCAGGCAGGGGGAAAATGAGCAAAAGCCCAGAGGTGGGAACATGCAACTGGTCCAACATGAGAACTGAGAAAGCAGGAGATTCAGACAGAGCAGAGAACCCAAAGCTCTTCCCTGTCTTTCTTGCCTCTGCAATCCTGGGAAAGCTGCTGCTAGCTCCTTTCTGGTTCCTCCGCAACACACATAACTGGCCTCTATGCACACTGCCCACCGGAAACACTCTTGCCACGGTTTTCAGTTGCCAGCCTGTTGCCAACCCACTGGCCATTCTTGGGTCTTAACTTCCCTCCTCCACAACCTGGATGGGTTCCTACCTTCTCTTTGAAACACCACTTCTCAGCTGGCTTCCCTGCAGGCTGGGCTCTCCCCTCTGTCTCCGTTGCTGGCTCCATCTCTTGTGCCACCCCTGAATGTTGCTGTGGTCAGTTGTGCACCTACTTCTCATCAACATGTTCTCATCGGTTCCCAAGGCTTACCCACTGCCTCCGTGTGGGATGTCCAAGACCCGATCTCTAGCCCAGCACCCATCCTGAGCACTGGACCCATATACCTCCCTGCTGGGCATCTAGACCTGCATGTACTCCAGGCAGTTTGAACTCAAAATAAGCCCAGATGGGCTCCCTGCATCCCCAATATCTGCTGGTCTCCTGGGTTCTCTCTATCAGGGGTTCGCATCACTAATGCAAGTCAGATCCTGGGAGTCATCCCTAACATTCCCTCCCTAACACCGGGGTGCCATCTCCTGTCAATGTCTCTTGCTTCTTTCTCTCCCCAACATGGTCCCCTTGCTGCAGAACACACCTTCATCGCAGCTCCTGGGGTTCTACAGACCGTCCTACTGCACTCCTATTCAGCTACCAGAAAAGTCTCTGTGAAATGCAAATCTGCCCAGGGCACCCCCTGTCCAGAAGCTTTCAGTGGCTCCCATTGTGTTGGGGATAAGGCCCATACTTCATATCATGCCACTCAGTGTTCCAGCCTCTGTACCACACAGTCCCACTGTCCCTCGGTCTCCAACCAGACTGAAACCATGGAGCAGATAGATTGATCTTCCTTTACCCCCATCATCCCAATCCACTTAGTCCCTAGGCCTCAACTTGAGGCTCCCTTCCTCCAGGAAGACTTCCTGATGCCCCAGAATGAGTTAGGGCCCCTCTTCTATGCCCCCATAGCAGCTGTGCCTGACAGAGAGCTATGCTCTTTCTACAACACATTGATGCTTTCTCTTCTTGCTCCCTACCTGACACCATGGAGTCTCTGAAGTCAGAGACTGTCCTTGTGCTTTATTTTTCTAGCGTGCTAAGAAATGTTTGCTGAAATCAAAGGCTTTGGGGAGGATCTTGGAAACAGACCCTGGGGGTGCTTTTAGGAAACGGGTTACTCTTTGTGCAGGCCCTGAAAGTTGAATACACACTACCCTTTCTCCCCTTTTCCCTAACAGAACTCCAGTTTTGTTCAGGAGATTGCAATAACGTAAACTACATTTCCTAGTCTCCTTTGCAGAGGGTAGTTATATGGCCTAGTCTTGGCCAGCAAGATTTAGGGAAAAGTAGCTTAGCATGCAGGGGAGAGATTTGTTTCCCTGATGTGAGCACAACTCCTTCTTGTTTCCTGTCTTCCACTTCCTTCTTGGAATTAAGAGAAGAGGCTGGAGGCGGAGCAGCTATCTTGTGACAATGACCTAGCCACTCTAAGGAATCCCTCCCAGCCTAGTTCGTGACCCCTGGACTACCTACTAGCAGGCTTCTTCCTATGAGACAAATAAATCTCATTGAAGCCACTTTGGTTAGGTCTCCATTACATTTAGCTAATGCTACCTTGTAAGAGCAGATAAAAGTAGATAACCATTGGTGAGCATTTCTGAATAAGGCTTTCCTTTAGAGATGATGCTGGTCCTGACAGCAGGAAGATAGCAAGGTTAACAAAGTAGGATAAAATGAGGGTTGGAGAAGCAGGCTCGCCCCAGGTTTCTATCAGAGGACCATGACAAGGCTACACTCAGGGTTGAAGAAAGAAGCTCCAGGCTTCGCAGCCTCAGTGTGCCTGTGACTGGGGCCTTCTCCACTCTGAATGAAATGAAATGCTCTCTTCAAGCTCTTCTCATTGTGAAATTAGGCTGCTGGAATAGATAACTTTTCAAAGGGCAGTGCTCCAAGTCTGGGGTTTGGAGTCAGGCAGAGCTGGGTTGGGGTTCTAGCTCCATCGCTTACAAGCTGTGTGTCTTCCAGTCTTTTTTTTTTTAATTGACCTCTCTGGTACCATCATCTATAAAATCCAAATTGCAACAGTACCCGTAACTGTTGGACTAATGCTGGGATTCTATGAAATCATGCATTAGGTACCCAACAGAATGCCTGGCACAGTACGCCATGGGTTCTGCAGCGCTCATGGGATGCTCCCCGTGCCAGCTGTCCTTGTGTTTCAAGTTCTCTAAAAAGGTAGACTGGTGACTTGGAGTTTCCTGACTGTTCTGGGTCTGAGGATGCTGCAGGGCTCTGGAAAGCCTCTCTAGATGTCCTTTACTCTGTGGGTGAGTGAAGTGGCCAGAGGCTGCCCACTGTCCAACGGCTTTTCTTCCAGCACTACGGGCTGTTGTGTCCAGGGTTCTTGGGCCGCAGGTGGAGAGGGGAAGCCCACAGACAGAGGACAGCCCAGATCAGGCCCCGAACGGCATTGTCCTGTGGGTCTTTGTCTTATCCAAAGCTTCTGGGCGTGTGCTTTTCCTGGCAGTAGAGTGGGCTTGCAGAGGACTACAGGAATTAGGGAGCTGGAAAATACCTCCAGAATTGGATTCCTTACTGCAGCTGCTTTTGGCATAACTTTCTTCTCCTTCTCTTAAAAAGCCTCACCTTCTTTCTCTTTTCTGCAGTAGAAATCCTAGTGGAAAAAATCTTGGGGGGGGGGGGGGGGGAGAAAGCCGCTGTTCTATTCCAGCCCCAGAGACAGAGGTCAGTAGGGTGCGTCTCTTATGTCCACGGGGGACCCTTTCTCCTGACCTCAATATTTCAGGCCAGACCCAGCCATGCTGACACTTGACAGCGCCTGCAGTTTACCTTGGCTCAGGTCCAGAGAGTTCGGGCCCTGCCCGGGGCGGCCCCCTCTCCAGCGCAAAGAGCAGTTTAAATATAAATCAGTCCCCGACACAAACAGCTTCAGCGAGTCTCGGAGCCATCACCGGAACTGTGAGCGCAGGTTTTCAGCGAGTGCAAACAAGCAGAGACCCGCTCTGTGAATCTCCCTGCGCGTCGGGAGGGGCGCCGCGGCACCCCTCTTCTTGAAGTTTCGGCTCCCCGTCAAGCCCCGTAGCTCCCGTTGGCCCCTCCCGCGCCTCTCGGTTCTCCTCCTGCCTCTCCTGCCCCCAAGCCCTGCCAAGCTCTCCTCGGGTCCGCTCCAGTCGCCAGCCGGTCAGGTCCCCGCTGCGCCCCCCGCCCCACCCCTCCAGTCCTCCGGGCAGGCTCCTGCCTCCCCCCTCCCCGCCCGCCCCAGCCGCGACCTCCCCTCCTCGCGGCCCAACGCCCCCGGCCGCCCGGCAGGCCGAACCTGCTCGCGGGCGGTCACGCCTCCGGGTCCCAGCCGGGCTCCGGGAGCACAGACGACCCCGGGCGTGGAGCGAGGTCACGCGCCGTGGGCCGCCGCGTCACACCTGTCTGAGGGGGCGGCCGCGGCGGGGGCGGGGCGGGGGCTCGCAGCGCCTGGACAGCGGCGGAGAGGAGGGAGGAGGGAGAGCGCGTTTCCTCTTCGGCGACGGCGGCGGCCACTTACAAAACTTCTGGGCGCGCACTCGCTCGCGCAGTCTCCGCGCTGTGAGCCTCCGCCGGCGGCCGCTGCCGCCCTCCCCAGCCACCGCGCGGCAGCCCCGACCCGACGCGCCCGCCCCTGCCCGCCCCGCCGCCCGCCGGGGCCCTGCAGCCGCCGTCCCGCCCCGCCGGGGCCGCCACCATGGGGTTCTGGCCCGAGCCCGGCGCGCGCCAGGGCAGCGACGCCTCTTCGGGCCGAACCCGCCGCTGTTCCCGCTCGGTCTTCGGCAACATCAAGGTGAGCGCAGAACTCGCGGCGGTCGGCGGGCTCACCTCGGGCGGGCGCCGGCAGCGGTGCTGCGGGGCCCGAGGGGGACGCCGAGGCGCCGGGGCTTCCCCTCAGCCCTCCGTGCCGCGGTCAGGGACGCATCCCCGGGGCGGGCGGCGGGTGCCGGACGCCCGCACGGAAGAGCTCGCGCTGGGCGGGTGTGCGCGTGTGTGCGTGTGTCCGTGTCTCCGTGTGTGCGCGCGTGTCTCCGTGCGTGCGTGTGTGTCCGTGTGTGTGCGCGTGTCTCCGTGTGTGCGCGTGTGTCTCCGTGTGTGCGCGTGTGTGTCCGTGTGTGCGCGCGTGTCTCCGTGCGTATGTGTGTGTCCGTGTCTCCGTGTGTGCGCGTGTGTCTCCGTGCGTGTGTGTGTGCGCGTGTCTCCGTGTGTGCGTGTGTCCGTGTGTGTGTGCGCGTGTCCGTGCGTGTGTGCGTGTGTGTGCGTGCGCTCCCACTCCCTCATCGGGGCAAGAAGCGGGACAATGACAGGACCTGCCTGTTGGTTGGACTCCTCTCAGTTGGCAACTGTCCTGCCCTTCCACTGGAACAGAACTCGCGGGGTACTTTTTCCGTCTCCGGCGGGCAATTAACTTCGGGACGGGGTGGTTTGGAGGTGGCGGGACGATGACAGGCTGTGCGGTGCCTCGGAGCTGGAGCTCAGAGCCTAACTCATCCTGGGTGGGCGGTGGAAGGGACGTTCCCCTTCCCTAAAAGCAGCAGTGTCCCCGGCTCTGCTACCTCTCTGCGCCGCTGCCTGCAAAGTTCAGAATTCCCCCCCGGGGGCTTGGCAACCAACGCCGCGTGCTTCCTGGTCTGGAAATGGCCCCAGGGAGGCAGCCGGCCCTCGCAGGTCGTTCGGTAACACGGAGCAGGTGCCTCTCTCCTGGCAAGGTATTGGGAATGGGTGAAGATGGGGTGTAGGTGGCCGAATGGCGAGAACTCTTTGTCCAGCAGGGGGTTGGGGAATGCTTGCACTTCCTCCCTCGCTCCAGGGGGACCTGGAGTAATTGAATCCACACTCAGGCTCTTTGGCTGGTTCTGCCTGGGCAGAAACAACCGCGAAATGCACCTCCTGAGAGGGTAGAAGGGCTGTGTTGAGGACTGCAGAGCCCACATGAAGACTTCCCCACCCCCTACCCCCGCCCCGGGGGTGGGGAGGGAGAGGAATGGTCCTGAGAGGTTCTTTCCAGCAATCATACAGTCAGGTGGGGCTAGGTAAAGCCTAGCAGTGGTGCAGTTAAAGGCAGAATGGGGAGAGGTGTCTCTGTGGACTGATTATTTGAGTGTTCAACAGAAAGGGATCTGGAGGTCACAGATCATAGGTGAATCCCACCTATATACTTACTTATATTGTTAGCAGTGGAGCTGATATCCCCACTCCTGCTTCTGCCCTGTCTCCACACCACAGTAAATAAAGGCTGAGTTGATTCCATGGTTGGGTGTCAATATGACACAGAAATGTTGAGATCGTTTCAGATGATCCTCCAGTTGCCTCACCTTTGGCCAGACCTGGATGAGAACACTGTGTGCAGTTTTGGTCCCACCATTCAAAAGAGACTTGGAGAAGTTTCAGCAGAGAACTGTAGAAAATTTGATGTTTATAAATTAGGGATTGGGAGGAAAGGGTGGGAGCAACAGCTGGGTGGTCCGAAAAGAAAGAGGCCCAGGAGAGAATCAGGGTGGGGGCACCTCTCCCTATTTCACCAACAAGGGGAAGAGGGGTCGCTTGCCCCAGAACAGTTTTCTGACAGTGAAGGTCACCCGCAATGAGACTGATCCATTTAGACCTGCCCTGTGTTCCAAAAATAAGTTTATGGCAGCAGTTCCTTTGAAGATCTGTAAAAATGAGATAATTTTTCATATGTTGATGATTTAACCACACGTGCCTGAGGCCTGGACCCAGGCCAATGGGCCTCTGAAAGGTTCATACCAGTTGAGAGTTTTTCTTAATCCCAAAAATCAGATCAATTTTTATCTCCATTGATCCATTGTAACTCTGAAACCAAAGTTTAGAGAGACTTCAATTAGCTTCTCTTAGTCAACCTGAAATCAGGTACAGTTTGGATATCCCGAGGCAAATCTGGGACCTGGAATTCCATTAGTTAAACTCATGTAAGCCTTTTCTTCCAGAGGGCAGTAATGATTATCTGGGGAATTGCAATTTCCTGGGAGATTCCCTCCTCCCAATGAGAGGTTAGGTGACTACCCTGCACGCCCTCTCACTGGTGGATGGACTGTGTGTGTCTTGTGAACATGTGTGACATAGGGGCTAACAGGGGACACCCAACCAAAGGACCCATCATTTCCTGGGTTCCTCAATGCTGGGGCAGACTAAATGATTGGCTTTGTGACATTCCTGCAAAACCCTACACACCATATGGTTTAGGGGGAAGGGGATGAGGCCAGGAGACGTAGGTCCAAGATGTGGATCCAACCTCTTACTAACACATGGGGGGCATTTCTCACCTTCCCTGGGCAGCAGAGTCATGGGGCATAGTTAATAGTTGAGAGAAACCACAGTTAATATCCAAAATAGATGTAATTGTAGCTAACCCTAATGGAGCTATCTGGATGTAAGAACGTTGGATGGATTCCACCTATGATTAATCCCCATTACAACTTTATCTAGTGGATACTATTACTGCCCCCATAATGGTGAGGAAACCAAGGCGTAGTGAGTGCGGACACACAGCCAGAAAGGGGTGGAGTGTTGAGGAACTAGATATGTGAGACCCCAGGGTCAGACGAACTGCCCTGCACCTGCCCTCAGCACCACACAGCGCTGCTCAGTTTTGGTTGAGCACGTGGGGATCTTGGAGGTATGTTTGTTCTAAGGGGTCAGTGCTTTCTTCAGGCCCTGCTGACGCACACGAATCCCAGCTGTAAGCAGGGGTCGCGGTTCATGGCTACAGGATGGATGTCTCCAGTCAGTAACGGGCTGGTCATACCTTTTCACTCTTCACAACTCTCCCCTAAAGGGCCTGGTGGCTCTCACTTACGGGGTGAGGTTTTTGTACTCTCTCCTGTAAGAGTAAATACAATTGTATTTATTCTGGAGACAGTCTGTATTGCCTCTGGCTACAGGATTCTTAAGAAGTAGACCTCCTCCCTAGTCATTGTCAGAGAGAGCAGTTCAGCCTCCAGAACTCTAAATTAAAAACAGGTTCATTCAGCGATTATGGGGGTGGGGGTGAGGAGGAAGGAGAGAGCTTTTGTGACTACCAGGTCCTGGCAGCCTCAAAGAGATCTGTTTCTTCTTAAAATGAACTTTGAGGGGCCCAACCGAGGTTATCTTACAAAAGGAGTAGACCATTGGTAATTGCTGCCCAAATTTCAGGAACTCCCACACCTCAGGCCCCTGCGTAGGGAAATAGTGTATATCCGGTCAGGGAGGGAGAATCCAGTGGGGATGGAGGGCGGGGGATGCACAGTGGGACAAAAGGGATAGACAGATCTCACAGCATGGCCTGAGTGGCCCAGTGACCACTGACCTGGGAGGGAGGCCCCAACATGAGGGAGAGGTGCTTTATCCTGGCCTGTGTCTATAACTTCCTAAGGCCTCTGACCCCCAAATGTGGGGAGGCAGCTTAGGCTTAGCTTCTTGGGCTTAACCTCTTGGTTTCCAGAGGAAAGTGCTATACGCCACCAACCTGACTGTTTATGCCTGGGGAAAACACTTTCAAGAGAATCCTTGGACCAAAGAGCTCTTTAACTGACCCCATGGATTAGGGTGCCCACTCTTCCTGCCCTGGGGCTGGTGGGTATTTCTCTGATGTTGAGGACACCATTTATTTATCCCCTGGGAGGGTCTAGCTTGCCCTGCTTATATGTGGGGGTATGGGGAGGGAGGGGAGAACAATGGGAACGGGTTGGGTGGGGGTCACAGGTCACTCCGACCCTTTTCTCCTGGGATGATACTCAGGGCCCTACTCCTGGTAAAGAATTGGGACCTATACTGCCACAGAACAAAGGGAAGAGTGATTTATGTCTCACAATATGGACCACTTATCTTACCTCTTTCGGATAATTCTCCTTTGTCTGTGACTTTTTTCCCCCATTCTAGGAGACGAAGATATGATGTTGGGATGTTGGGTTAGGAGCATGGCTTTCCCTCACCTTCTCTTGTTCTGTTTGTGGAATGCAGAGGAACGTAGGTGGTCCCCAATGCAGACCTCATCCCTCCTTGTTCTCCCTCTTCCCACCCCTGCTTGGTTTCCCATCCATGGGTTTAGCCTCCTCCAGCCCTTGCTTCACCCCACCTTCTGCCTGCGGAGGCACTGGCCTGCAGAGAGCTCCAGTTATGCGCCAAAGCCAGAGAGCTGGGCATGATGAAGCTAAGAAGCAGCTTGGGACGCTCCCGGACAGTGGCCCCCATTTTAAATCATAAGTTCATGACCGTGTACTTGGGCATTGCACTCTCAGTATCTGTTAACAAGGACGTAAAGAAGTAGCTATGTGAATTTATACTTGTCTGTACCCACAGGACCAGCACAGTTGGGTTGTCCCCATAGTCCTTGGGGGATCCTTTTGAGGGACCATGGGAAAAAGTTGAGTCCTTAGTACAGACAAAGCCTGATTTATTTTGAATTTTTAAAAAAAAAACTTTTTATTTTGAAATAATCATCTATTCCTAGGAAAAACAGTGCAGAGAGGTGCTATGTACCCTTCACCCAGTTTCTCCCAGGGGCTCTGTCTTAGTTCTGCACTGTAATACCAAAAGCAGGGAATGGACATTGATAGAATGTGTGTGTGTAGTTCCATGCCGTTTTGTCACATGTAGAGATTCGTGGAACCATCACCCTACTGCCTCAAGACACAGAACGAGTTCTGTCGCCACCAAGATCTCTGTTGTGCTGCTCCCCTGTCCTCTTGCCTACCCCCTCCTGCCTGACTACCATCACAACCCCAAATCTGTTCTCCATCACGATCATTTGTCATTTTGAGAATGTTACATAAACGAACCATGCAATATGTAACCATTTGAGACTGGCTATTCTCGTTCAGCCTAATACCCTTGAGATCCGTCCAGGATGTTGCTGATATCAATAGCTTGTTCCCTTTTATTGCGGAGTCGTACTGCATGGTATGGATGTCCTGTGATTTGTCTAACCATTCACCTATTGAGGGACATTTGGATTGTTTCCAGTTTGGGGCTATTACAAGTAAAGCTACTACAGATAATCACGTACAGGTTTTTGGATAGATAAAAACTTTCATTTCTCTGGAATAAATGCCCAAGAGTGCATTTGCTGGGTTGGATGGTAGTTGCATGTTTTGTTTTGTTTTTTTAAAGAAACTGCCAAACTTTTCCCGAAGCGACCATACAGTTTTACATTTGCACTGGCAGTTTAGAAGAGATCCAGTTTCTCTACATCTCTGGCAGCATTTGGTGTTGTCACTACTTTTTACTTTAGCTAGTTCAAATGGGTTTGTAGAACATCTCGGCCTGGTCTTCATTTGCATTTCCCTAATAGTGATGTTGAACATCTTTTCATTTGCTTATTTGCCATGTGTATGTGCTCTTCACTGAAATGTCTGTTCGTAGAGTTTATCCTTTGTCTAATCAGAATTTTTACTATTGCTCTGAGAGTTCCTTATGTATATTAGATACAAGGCCTTTGTTGGGCATGTGGTCTGCAAATATTTTCTCCCAGTCTGTAGCTTATTTTTTTATTCTCTTAACAGGGTCTTTCACAGAAAAAAAAAAAAGTGTTTGGATTCTGATGAAATCTCATTTATTGATTTTTAATTTTCTGGGTCCTGTTTTTGGTGTATGTCTAAGAACTCTTCACCAAACCTAGTTCCTGATAGTTTTCTCCTATGTCTTCTCCTAAAAGTTTTATAATCTTGTATTTAAATCTATGATCCATTTTAAGTTCATTTTTGTGTAGGTGTGAGGTTCACTTTCTTTTTTTTGTATCTGTAGTTATCCAATTGCCCCCTCACCGTTTGTGGAGAAGACTGTCCTTTCTCTACTGAATTGCCTTGGCTCCTTTGTCAAAAGCCTGTTGGCCATGCTTGTGTGGATTTATGCTGGGTTTTCTGTCTGCTTCACTGATGTATATGTGAATCTCTCTACCAGGACCATACTATCTTGATTACTGTAGCTACTCAGCAAGTCTCGATGTCAGGTAGAGGGTTGACTTTAGTCTGCGGTGGTATGTGTTTATCTTATCGTTACCACATTACGTACATAACCCGTTCAGCTTCCCTTCGACGTTGCCTTTTAAGAAGATAGAAGGGCAAATTTGAACCTCACTTTTAGTAACTGGATGGGATCTTATGTATTTCTGTGCTCTGGCTTTTCTTCTGGGCTTAGCTGAATAGTTGTCTTTTCCTTTGAGCTTGATTCGTTAATCTTCGATCCTAAACCTTTTTTATTCTCAACAACAGCCCTACAAGGGCGATTTCAGCATCTCTATTTCACACTTGGGAAATGGAGGCTCATTCAAGGCCACCTGTTCAGCAAATAGCAAGCAGGAAATCTCTCTCAGGGTCAGCTCGCTGCCAAGCCCTCTCCTTCCTGTGGCCACAAAATGCCTCTCAGTTCTGGATTCTCTCATCTGTGAACGTTTGGACCTGAGCTCAGTGATCTCTGAGCTCCTTGCAAGTTCTCAGATTCTCATCTCATGCTGTTAAGTTGGTGACAGAGATGAGACTGGGAGCAGGGCCCAATGGGTCTGAGCTTTTCCGGGAGACCTGCTGTGAAACCTGGCAGAAGCGGAGGGTGCAGACTGGCAGGTCGTCTTTGATCAATGCCCAGCTCTCTCAGTTTGGAGGACCTTGATTCCCTGGGTGTGTCCTCCTATTTGGGATGGATTACATTCGATCAGGGTGGGGAACGAAACCAAGGCAGGGAGTGTCAGGCTGCAATGTGGGGTTGAAGGATGGGTAGATACTCCAGGGAGTAGCCCTCTCCCAGAGCCAGTCCTCCCAGCCTCTTTGCCCTGTTGAACGAGATGCTCAGGAGGTTCAGGGGAAATGCTGGAGGCTCTGGCGTGGCTGGGGCGAGGAGAACCAGCCTGGGACACTAACCCTAAATAAACCAGGGACAATCAGTCTGGTCACCATTGGTGCTGGCTCCCCACAGGGCTGCCCCCCTGCCCCCCAGAAAGTAGGCACACTAACCCTTTAGTAGAAATTTAGTGTGCACCTAAATCCTGTAGAAATCTGGGAGTTCTGGTAACAAGTTTCATCAAACATCAGTAATACCTATTTATGTTCTGAAGAATGTTTCATCTAACACCCCTGGGAGATGCTGGCCTAGAACACAGAAGGTCTCAGTTGAAATGCAGATGTCATTAGGGAGGGCTGCAGTAAGCCAGGGTTTGTCCAGCTATCCCACCGAGATGCCCTGAATTCTAGGAGAGAGTGAACAGGTTTCCACATGGGGTAGACAAGAGGAGGAGTGGATGAGCCAAGAGTATTGCATTTCTGGGATATGTTTTATCTTAAAATCAAGTGAATTTTATGTTTTCTTCCATAGTATAGCTATATGTTTCCAAATATGTTGTACTTCCCCCCAAACCCTGGAGTAACATTGATGCTCTAGGAAGCTATGCTGTGTCTAGCTCGTGTCTCCCAAATGTGTCTCCCAGGTAGAACGTACCAAGTTTGGGAAACACGACACAGGGAGACCTCAAGTCAGAACTAGTTTATCCAGTTAGTTCACTCAGCCAGCTTGTGAAGCGAAGAGGGAACCGTACCTAGATAGTTTAAGTGGGACAGCTATGGGGTGTGGATGTCAGCCGTTTCCTGGGCTGATCCCTGTGGGACAGCCAGGAGATGAGCTGGCTAGAGAATGTACTGAGGTCTCTGTGGGCTTGGAGGAAAAGGAGAGTAGCAGAAGGGAAGGGCAGGGAGAGGACAGTAGGTTTCCTGAGTCACCCTTACCCTGCATAATGGGCTGCTAATAAGTTTGCAGGATAGGATTTTTTGGGAAAGATTTTACTTATTTATTTGAGAGAGAGAACATGTGCAAGAGAGAAAGAGAGAACATGAGCAGAGGGAAGAGGTAGAGGGAGAGGGAGAAACAGGTTGCCCACTGAGCAGGGAGCTGATGTGGGATTCGATCCCAGGACCTGAGCCAAAGGCAACCGCTTAACCCACTGAGCCACCCAGGTGCCCAGGATGGGATTAGACTGCCCGCTGTCTCAGTCCCTTTCACATCCTTCCTGCCTTGTGCCTCAGGCCCCTTTGAAAGCTTCCTGCTTTGTCTTTGATTCTCAGCGCATTTGAGGGAAGTGGTGGGAGATGAGAATTGGCGCGGGAGCTTGGGGCTCACTCCCACAGGGGCCTCTCCTGAGCGTCCCCAACGTGAGGCTCTGTACCAGCTATTACTGTTTGCGCTTGGCTGCCTAAGAGGCTCCCAAGCTTTCAAGAAGCAAGAGTCGTAAATTGCCTTCCTCTCAACACGACCACCAGCCTCGTTTTGCCCAGGACTAAGGCAGTTTCTGGGACACAGGACTTTCAGTTTTAAAACTGGAAGAGTTCTGGACAGGTTGGGACAAGTTGGTCCCCCTACTGCCTCCCTCGCTGTGACATTGTACAAGAATGGACTTCCACCTTGACTGTGGGGCAGAGGGGCTACCGATGGAGGGTCAGGGATGGTGCTCGGTGATGGAAATAAGCCTCCAGGATCTATGGCAGGAGGAGATTGTAGTCTTCCAGAGAGAAGACGAGCAGGAACCAGGACACTGTTGGTGGGGCTCATGGAGCAGCAGCCCCGTATTCCTTCTTATTTGTATGCAGGTATCCCCCTGCCCGGTCCTGTCTTCCTTGCTTCTCATGATATGTAGCATTTTTAACATCTCATACAAGTGATGATAAAACTGACCTTGGAAAGACAGTGCTTCTTGGCTTATTGAATGTCAAAATTGAACATGATAAGAAAGACCATTTGCTTAAAGGCACAGGAATCCTCCTGACAATGTCCTTACCTCTGTTGGCATAGCCCTAGTAATGAGGAACCCCTCCCAAGGCAAGTCCAGGAACTAGTAACACCACAGGTTTAAAGTTTTTCCTATGATGAGCTGAAATCATCTCCTGCCCTTCCATGCACGTCCCCAGAGGAAAGTGAACAGAACCCTCTCTGCCTGGTTGCTCTCCTACATACTTCCAGTAAAAAGCAGTCTCCCTTCTCTCCTAAGTTTCTCTAACTGGGGAGTTGCTTGGCAGGGTTGAAATGGAAAGCCAGGTGTCCTGGGCTACCTTCCTCTGGGTCAGAGCTGAACCAGCTCTGAATTTAGGCATTGCTAAAGGATATCTGTGATCCCCAAATCTTTTTGTCCCTGACCACAAAGGTTTTCTTGTGGGTCCTAGTCACTGCGAGGAGTTTGGTTTACCATTCATGAAGGAGCCTCCAGCTTTGTGGCAGCTGGTGGGCCCTGAGTTTTCTGGAACCAGCAGAGACCTTCCCATGATGGGGACCTCTGCCCCCACAGACCCTGCAAATTTGTTATACCTTCATGAGTTGCGAGGCCTGTCCCAACCCATTCGTCACACTCTTCCTCCTTACCCCCATCTTCCTCTGTTCTTACCTCCCGATCTCACTCCCCCCTGACTCTGCAGACCTTCATGGAGTGTCCGTGCCAAGCCGGGAAGAGCCCTGGATAAATCATTGTTTATCCTCTGGCCTCCAACTAGATGACATCTCTCAGGAGGAAGTAGAAGAGAGGCTCACAGGGGACTCTGTCCTGACTTTATCACCAGAGTGCCCAGCAGGGACCCTCACAGAGGGATCTGGCCCGATGCCAGCAGGAACATTCCTGTGGCATGTACTCCAGGAATACACCACACACAACCCTCCCCTCCCAAAATGGCAGGGCCAAATTATTACAGAACCAGCCTTGTCTTTTGGGTCATCCCCACCCCGGATCTTGTTACCGACTTGGTAAGTGAGCCTACAGGGCCTTGTGTTTGTCCATTTCATTTCACATTGCCCTTGATGTCAGGAGGCTGCCTTCCTAGGTTCACTGCAGCCTGGGGCTTCTTCTTCATACTCAGTATCCCAGGAAAGCACAGTCCTACTGAATCAACATGTAAATTTAACATGTAGGCACGTAAAACTCACAAGGAGTGGGGACAAGCCTGTTTTGGTTGCCTGAAAATTACAAATATTCCCTCCTTCAGCAACACATTCTTATTAGTAACAATTATGATATGATCTTCTGAGCTATCATCACAAAGATGGATACATTTTATTAGGGCACATATGTATGGGAAAATATATGGGGCATATGGATATTTAATCGTGAAAGCAAATGCATTTGGGGGAACATATTATGTGCCAATTAGTGAAATAATAAGCGGACCTTTCAGAAATGCTATTTGACTCAATCCTACCTCCCATGCTCCAAGATGCATATTATCCTCATTTCATAGTGGACAAAACTGTTAGGCAACTCATGGGAACTGCCACATTTCACGGTGACAAAGCTGGTATTTGGGGACTCTGTCTTATGACTCTTCCCTCTACGGCAGCTTCCTGCATCCCACCCAAATCCCAACCAGCCGGGGCGCCTGGCTGGCTCAGTCAGTTAAGCTCCTGCCTTCAGCTCAGGTCATGATCCCGGGGCCCGGGGATGGAGCCCCATCTCCCTCTGCCCCTCCCTCGCAGCACTCCCCTGCTCATGGGTGCTATTGCGCTCTCTCAGATCAATAAATAAACAAACAAATAAATAAAATCCCAGCCAGCTGAGCCAGAGCTTCGCTACCTCAGTCCTTCATACCAACAGACATAAGCGGGGCTACTTATTTATATTTATTACTTTATTTTCCCAAGCCAACTTTGACAATAGTGGCCCTGAAAGTCTTCGTTCCTCAACTTTCCTCTTTCCCCTCCCCTGTGCTCGTCAGGCTAGACAGATACTGCAGCTGCACAGCACACAGGCTTTTGGGCCAGGGACAAGCCAGAAGGTGGCTGAGAAGCCCTTCCTAAAGAATAAATGGAAACCCAGTCAGCAGAACAACATTTTGTTGTTCACAGCAGAACAATGTGTGATGTGAGTCACACATGCTCAGACGCTTATAATGAGGGAATGACTTGTATGTCTAGCAACTGGAGAGTCAGATACACCCAGGGACATCCATCTATGGAATATTTACAATTTTTTAAAAGTCTTCTTGAGAATAGTTTAAACTTGGGGGGAAGAGTTCATTCTATGATCTGAAGCAGAGAGGCTGCAGGATAGGCAACCACTGGCAGAGATGATCCAAATTTTTAAGTCACAAGAAGACTTGAAGAGGGTACCCCTAAACGGATAGTTCTCTGTGTGAGAAGTCTACAAGTGGTTTTGTTTTCCTTCTTTGTGCCTGTCTGTGTTTTCCATTTTCCTGTGGTAAACGTCCTGTACTTATAATTAGAAAAAAGCCCTAAAGCCTGTGGTGACACCCACAACCCCCTTTGGCGGATACAGCGAGACAGTTGTTGTGGGATATGAAATACCAGAGAAGACGAGAGGTGTCTGGTCTCCCGTACCTCAGGAGGGAGCAAAGGTGAAGCCAGGATGGCCAGCAGGGCTGTGGGCTCCTCTAGAAGGACCGTTCCTGCAGTTCCCACCGCTGTTCCCACGCATTATTACATTTGTTATTGTGTTTGAGTCTTACGTCTCTTCAGAGTTGGAGGTAAAGTCAGAAAACAGTACTTTACTTCTCTTTCTTTAAGACTTTTTTTTATTTGAGAGAGAGAGCCTGAGCGAGGTGAAGGGCAGAGGGAGAGGGAAATGCAGACTCCCTGTTGAGCAAGGGAGCCTGGGCTGGATCCCAGGACCCCGGGATCATGACCTGAGCAGAAGGCAGTTAACTGACTGAGCCAGCCAGGCGCCACAACAATACTTTAATTCTGAAAGAAAAGCAAAACTATGGAACATTTTCTTCTCCGGGAAGATGTGAGAGGCATTTCTCTACTTCCGTCTGTGCTCTCCTGGTGCCCACTCCAAGGGGCTGGCTCAGAGTTTGGGAATCCAGCCCTAAAGTTGGCCACGCATCTTAGGGAAGTGAGTGTATCTGATGGGCTCCATGCCATGAAGGAAGAGTGGGCCTGAGGGAGAGGCAGAGAGGATAGAGGCTGGGACAGGAACTGCCAAGCGCTGCCTGGGATCTGGTCCTGAGCCTGGACTTTTATATCTGGGATGATGCAGGGACATCCTGGGTGGGTTTTCTCCCCGTCCGTTGGTGAGCGGTGATTAACACCCCCTGCTGTATGATAGCACTTTACAAGTGTTGTATTCAGCAGGGCTTTCAAAACTCCGAGGCCAGGAATGGTGTCAGGAAGGCTGCCTGAGATGCATTCATTTTGTTCATTCATTCATGCAACATGTTATCATTGATCACCTACCGTCAACCATCGAGGATACAACGATGAACAAACTGTGCCCTCTCAAGAGATATATAAACAGTGGGCAGATGCACAAATAAACCTAGTTACAAAGTGTATCAAATAAGAGAGAAAAGAACTGGGTTCTATGAAGGAGAAGAGGCTAGTGACAGAACTGGATTCTGCTTAATCCATTTGGGGCCATGGGCTCTGAATTCTAAAGTCACCTTCATGCTTCGGATGTATAACCTCTGCTTGGGGAGCACAGCTGTATATCAGACAAGGTACCTATCTTTCAAGGCTGTGGTTAGTTAGGATAAGATGGATCATAAAGAAGATCATAAAGAACTATAGTGAATTATAACTATGCCTCCCATCAATATGACAGGTTCACATTATGTGGGACTTTATACTATAAATGCTTCATAAAATAGAACACCACCAAATATTTAAAAATGGAGCCAAGTTTGCAAGAAAGTGAAATTTTCAAGGTTCAGGAAATGAAAAATGAGTTGAAACCAAAACAGTGAGTGTACCAACTGACCCTGCAGCAAGGATGGAGGGGAGAAGTGTGTGTGGTATGACTAGACCAGTAAAGAAACCCTAAAAAAAACCTCCTTTTTAAAAAAAAGATTTTATTTATTTATTTGACAGAGAGAGATACTACAAGCAGGTGGAGTATTTGTCCAGAATGGTAGAATGTGACATGCTTGCAATGTCTAAAACTGACTAGAGACGAATATCTAGACCATACAGGATCTCCTAACAAGAGAAAGAAAAGAACCACAATAGAAAAGTGTGCAAGGATTTGGGCAAATGGCCTGGAGTGCCAGGCAGAGAGAGAGAAGAGGAAGCAGGCTCCCCGCTGAGCAGAGAGCCCTGGGACCATGACCCGAGCCAAAGGCAGAGGCTTTAACCCACTGAGCCAACCAGGCGCCCCCCTAAAGAAACTCCTAATGGTGAGTAGGTGTTAGTAATCACACAGATGGCAAAGAAAACATGCGGAGTTGGCCCTTGGACTGATGCATAAAGCTGGGCCATTGGTGAGAAGGGAGCTAATAAAACTGCCCACCTCCCTAGGGACTGCAAAGAGGCTTATCTCTAACAGGACCTCTGGGTGAAATAATTTCTCTAAGAAATCATAACCCCAAGTCTATGCCACATAGAATTGAAAACAGAATTTATACTATCCACAGGGTATGGGGATCTCTAAGCAAATAAAGTAGCATAAAAATTGTTTTGGGGCTGATGATAACTCTTTGCCATCTGGCAGGCTCAAGAGTGAAACCAATCTGGAATTATGTTTCTGTAATCCAGACCAACCAGAATCCCTAGGAGAAGACAATGCCCTTGGAAGAAGAGCTTACAACAAAAATTTACACAAGGAAATGATCCACCATAAGCAACAGACATATCAATGAGGAAAATTAGCACCTCAAGATTTTGAGATAATGAAACATTCTGAAAGAGACCATAAAACCATATTAAAAATTTTGAAAGGGGTGTAAGAAGAAATAGAAAGTACCAAATAAACACTATGAAAAAGGAATGGGCAGTTTTGAGAAACACATGGGAATTCTAGAAATGAAAAACACAGATATAAAAAGTAAAAATTCAGTGAATGGTTAAATAACTGATTAGATAATTTCCCAATTTCAAACTGTCAACTTAATCACATCTGCACTTAATGATATTTTATAAGTGATATTTTATAAGAGGATTGAAGAAGTCACCCTGAATCAGCCACAGAGGAATAAAGAAGTGGAAACTGTGAACAATAGTTTAAGAGGTACGAAAACTTAAGGATGAAGTCCAATAGAAGTCTGAAACAAGTACCAAAGAAGAGAGTAGAGTGAGTGAGTGACAGACAGTATTGACGAAGTGACAGAGAATTTTCAGAATTGAGAAAACATTCTGTAGTGTAGTACTGTAGTACTGCAGTGTAAAAAAGCACAGTAAATTTACAGTAAGCACGCGTCTACGGAGTACACTGAAATTGAGGAACAGTAAAGACAGGAAAGTTTTATGAGCTTTAGGGTGAAATTGCAGTTTACTTACAAGAACCAGTAATTAGACTGACACCAGTCTTCTCAAAGAAAATTATAATAGACACTAGAAAATAACAATCATTTTCAGAATGCTAAGAAAATTACCACCAAATTCAAATTTTAGAACTAAAAAATAATTCAAGAAGACAAATTAGAGATTTTTCAAACAGAAACAGAGTTTACTAATCATGAGTCCTCGCTAAAATAAGGAAGGGCAAAATTCACAAAGCAAAAAATAAAACAGAAGAAAAGGATAGGAAGCAAAAAGTGGTAGCAATTAATTGTAGGTAGACAAAATAATAAAGATTTATGGAGGGCAGAAAAGATGGGAGAAGGATAATACACACCATTCATATGAAAAATTAGAAGGGAAAATTGAAGTTAAGTCTTAAGTCCTTGGCTTGTTTGGGAGGAGAGTGGAAAATTTATTTAACTTTAGTCTTTGTTAAGTCAGTTACGTATGTTAAAATGTTTGGGTAATCATGAACAGAAAAGACACTGAATGTATACCTTCCAAAGCAGAAAAGAGTAAAAAGTTGAAATGTAATCAAACCAATAGAAGGCTGGAAAAGAGAATGAAAGTCCAAAAATAAAAATAAATAAAAATAAAACAAAAAAAATCATGGAAATAGGAGCACAATTAAACGAAGTAGATATAAATCTAGATATGTCAGAAATTACAACACATGAAAACAGACCATCCTTACCATTTCAGAGCTAGAGATCTCAGACCAGATTGATACAGAAACAGAAACAGGGAAAGAGGCAGAGAGGGAGAGAGAGGTGGCAGGGAGGGAGAGAGAATCTAGTTACATGCTCTGACAGAGACAGAGAGGGAGAGACAGGGAGAGGAAGGGAGAGAGAGAAAGGGAGGGAGGGAGGGAGAGAGAATCTAGTTACATGCTCTTTCAAAGAAAAAGTTGCAAAATACATCAGAAGAATGTCAACTAAAGAAAAGAGTTTTTTTAGGCAAGAAGAATGGCAGAATGTGACTTGCTTGCAGTGTCTAAAACTGACTAGAGACGAATATCTAGACCATCCAGGATCTCCTAACAAGAGAAAGAAAAGAACCACAGTAGAAAAGTGTGCAAGGATTTGGGCAGATGGTCTGGAGTGCCAGCTGGGCTCTGTCTGCCCTCTGTACTTTTCTCTGAATGTCACTGCCAATATCTAACACGGTAAACCTGTCTTCTTCATGGCTGAGTCATGCTCAGCAAGCAGCTTACCTACTGCCCTTCATTTAGTTCCACCTTGAAAGAATCCCAGGGCAGGACTCTGATTGGCTCTGCTGGGTCGTGCTCCCCTCCCTGAGGCAGGGCAGGGTGACTCTGATTAGCTTTGCCGGGTCGTGCGCCCCTACCTGAGGCAAGGCAGGATCCTCTGACAGGGGCCTCCTCTTGGAACCCTGTGGCTGAATAGGGGCCCTTCTCTAGAACAAGGAGGAGGGCAGTGCTGGTCTCAGAAGGAGGGCTGAGCAGACCAGAAAATGAAGACTTCCTGTTGGGAGGAAGAGAACACACCTCTAGGAGACATTGCTGAGGGGAAAGATGTAGCCTGAATGGAGGAAGGCGTCGCTACTGGGGAAGAAGGGAAGGGTCCTGGACAAATCAGTGTTTGTATTAGTTTTTTGCTCCCGTTGGAACAAATCACCATCAAACTTAGTGACTTAAAGCAACACAAATTTACTATCTCACGGTTCTGGAGGACAAAGACCTACAATCAAGGTGTTGGTAGGTCTGTGGTCTTTCTGGAAGTTTTGGTGGAGAATCTGTTTCCTTGCCTTTCCTAGCTTCTGGAGACCGCCTACTTCTTTGACTTGTGGAAAAAATTCCTTCCCCCTCAGAGTCAGTGGCTGAGCCCCTTGAAGTCTCTCTCCCTCTCACCTTTGTTTCTGACTCTGACTCTCCTGCTTCCCTCTTATAAGATCTTGTGATTACCTTGGGTCCACCCAGATAACCCAGAATATTCTCCTATTCTGAAAAACGTAATCACTTCTGCTAAGTCCTTTTTGCCATGTAAAGCAACATATTTGCCGGGGACTGAGACTCTGGGGAGGTCATTGTTTTGTCTGTCTCAGGGTCTGATCAAACCAGAGTCAATAGAAGATACACATACATGTATGTATATGTATATGTATTTCAAGGAATTGATTTATACAATTGTGGCGACTGGATAATCGAGTCAAAAATTCATAGGGCATACAGTCATGAAAAGATGAGCACAGAAATTGAGCCAAAACTCCTATTCAGGGGAATCTAGCTTTTTCATTCCCTCCTTCCCTCCCTGTGTCCCTCTCTCCCTTCCTCCTTCCTTCTCTCCCTTCCTCCTTCCCTCTCTCCCTCCCTTCCTCCTTCCTTCCCTCCCTCCCTCTCTCCCTCTCTCCTTCCTTCCTTTCTTCCCTCCCTCTCTTTCTCCCTCCCTTCTTCATTCCCTCCCTCCATCCCTCATTCTTTTCCTCCCTTTCTTCCTTCCTCCCCACCTCCCTCCTTTCCTTTCTCTCCCTCCCACACCTGCTTGTAAGGCCTTCTGATTACTTGAGTCAGGTTTGCCCCGATTATTTAGGATAATCTCTTACTTAACATCAACTTGTTACGTATTGTAGTGATATCTGCAGATTTCCTCCACAGCACCACCCACGTTTCTTTGACTGAATACTGGGGACTGTAGCCTAGCCAAACTGACACATCAAAAACATTGTCACAGGGTCAAAGGGCAGTGACATTCAGAACCTGCACGTGACAGAATGTGGCAGCAGCAGGCAGAGGGCTCCAGGAGAGGTGAGCACCATTGGGCAATAGACAAACCCCCCAAAAAGGGCTGCAGGGGCCAGAGGGGCTTTGCTGAAGTCACTGAGGGGAGGAAGGCACGTTTTGGGGTGAGTGGCTGCAAGGAAGCCTAGAATGGGGCATTCCATCCACTTCTCCCATGACTGGCATCTCCTTCCGTCCTCCGCACAGATCAGATGCCCAGCATATCGCCCATGCCTAGATGCCCCTTCCTTATGTTGCTTATCAGTATTTGTCCCGTGATGTGCTGTGGCGGTCACAGGCCTCTGGGCTGCAGACGTGAGTGGATAGCGGTGCTGGGAAGGTGAGTGAGCTCATGTCTGCTGCTCCTAGGGCTGCAGCTGGTAGGCGTCAAGTATTTGCTTAGCTAATCTTTTCCCGTCTAAGGATGCTTACTGATGATTTCATTCATGAGTCTTAAACCTGCAGGTAGAAATCCCAGCCAAAACAAACCAGGTGTGGATGATGAAACCACATTGCCGTGCACTTGCCTTCAACACCTCTAGGTAAGGCAGCGTGGGATAGTCAAGGGAATTGGGAGGTGGACGGAAGTACACAGCCAGGGCCAGTGTGCCGGCCTCCACCAGTAGCGCAGCCGGACCCACGTGAGGGGACCGCATGTCCACATGGCCAGGTGGCCAAGGGAAGTGCCGAGAAATCATGAGATTGCCTCAGTTTCACCCCTCCCCCCTTTTTTGGTAATGGATTTGCAACAGAGATTGGGCCTTGTCTCCGGGAAAGAAATGTCTGGAAAGAAAGATTTGCGTTAAAGCTCAGGTGGATCTACTCAAGTCTGAGGTGGCAGTTCCCTAAGTGTGGTCCCTGCACCAGCAACATCAGCATCCCATGGGACCTTGTTCTAAATGCAGATTCCTGGGCCCTATCCCAGAGCTTCTGAACCTAAAACTGGAGGTGGGGCCCAGCAGGCTGTTTCAACAAGCCTTCTGTGTAATTCTGATGCACCCTGAAATTCTAGAACCTCTACTCTGAGGCAAGGCACATATCAGGACACTGATTCCCATGCAGAGGTCACTGGGCTGTCTGTGATATCCTTGTCCCCAAGATTTCCGTAAAGCTAATGATGGGAAGTAGTCAGTTAAACTGAAATGGTTTCCAGGGAGTGTCTCTAATGTGGAGCCATAGTGGTTGGGAGGAACTTGGGCAGCTTCCTGCTGCGTGTAGCCAGGGTCAAAGTCAAGGGCTATGCACGTCAGACCCTGAGACCAGCCCCTGGGCCAGGCAAGAGGAGGTGGGGAGGGTGCAGAGCACAGAGGCTCTCAGCCTGCAGGAGCGTGGCCGGCCACATGCTGAATTCAGAGACTCTCCAGAGGTGCTCTGGGCCCACAGACTTGCCGTGTGCTAGGCTGAGTTCCATTTCCAATCTTTTTTACCCCAGGTAGTTTGGGGATGGCAAATGTTCTTAGGTCAGGGGTGTTCGAACTAATGATATTTATAGGTTAAAATTAAATACTATAGGTAAACAGAGAATTTGAGAAATTGGCTTGCTTTTCCCCCCTGCTCCCACTCCTTCCCACATTTCCTGTGTTTAGATGGGATATGTCGCAGTGCACAGGAGACCTTGACATGAGCGAGCCCTCCCAGCAGCGGAGGAGATCACTGCAGCTTTGTCTCCTTGTCAGTTCCTGGGGTCCTGGGCAGTGGATGTGGGAGGGAGTACCAGAGGGTGTGGGTAGAGGGAAGGATGTTCTGGTTGCTTTTATCTAAACACAGCTTTCCGATGGGAAAGAGGCTAGCATGCCTTCTTGACTTCCTGCCTTGACCTCTCATGTAACAGTTTCCTTTCCTCTCAGACACCAGCCTAAGACCTGAGGAAGGTTTCCAAGGGAGACTTTGGGCATTTTCTGCAGTGCTGACTAAAGCCCTCCCTACTCTCTGCCCAAAGACTGGTTCCCACCCAGTTCCTTCTGCCTTTCCCTCTGCAGGCCCACCAGTGTTTCTCCCTCTTCGCCCTCCTTGCTGAGCTGAGGAGTGGAACTGGGAGGAAGGCAGACAGAGGGGAGGGGAGAAGAGCACCTTAGGTGACACACAGGAAAGTCGAAGAGGCGAGGTCACAGGAGTAGCCATCTGTCTGCAAAAGTCTAGAAATGCGTTGAAGGAATGGAGAGAGTAGACCTAGACTAGATGGCCTGGGCCTTGTGCTGTTGGGGATGGAGGACCACCTGCATCCTGGTGCAGACTTTGGTGGTAGAGCTGCCCGCCCCTGGAGACTAGACAAAAGACTCAACTTGGACCGAATCACGTATGTTATTAGCAACCATTCTGCTCCAGATCCTTCATCTTTCAAGTTAGACTTCTGTGTCCCAGACAGCCATGCGGCCTCCTGGTTCTCCTGCAAATCTAGCAAGTGAAATTCTGTTTGGCGGTGTTCCTCGGGGCTCCATTTCAGGCAGACTCTGCATGTCAAGATGGTAACTTATAGTTCTGTGGATTCTAACAAGGCATAGAGCTCTTCTGGCCTTGGGGAATATGAGCAAAAGGTGGAAGAGATAATGGGACACGACATCTTCCCATAGCTGTAGTCTTGCTCAAGGAATATAGTGTCAACATTGCATAAAGCCCAAGGGGGGGATTTATTTCAAAACCCTACATGTAGCTACTAAGTTTCCATTTTATTTTAGAGGTTAGTCCTTGAATTCCATATGGTCCAAAGGATCTTTTCCTTTCTCCTTGGGTGTGAGGTTGAATAGTTGTCACCACTCACCCTGATTCCATTGTATTTTGAGTTCCTTCCTTCCCTTTCCTTGGCTGCTCACCGCCCCCCACCCCACCTCCACTTCATCATCCAGTCACGGCCTCCCCTGGAGCTCATCTCTCATGCTGGCATCCACTGGTCCACAGCCACCCCCGGACGGGAGGCTTCTTCTACCTCTTCCAAGACCTTGCATGAGCCTACCTGCCTCTCCTCTTCCTTCTCTCTCCTCTCTTCCTCCCTTTGTTACTGGTTAAACCTTTCTAGAACTGGTTGACAAGCATCATCACTGCCCGCAAGTATTCAGTGATGGCCCAAGAGAGAGAAAATTCTATGGCTCTCCTTAAGCACCATCCTGTTTCCTAACTTGCTCTTCTCTTCTCACCTAACCAGAACTTTCTCAGGCTAACCATATTATTTCCTGACCCCTAATCCTGTCATGCTTGCATTTTTCCACTCCTCATCTTGTCTTCTGGGCAAGGATGACCGCTTTGTTCCTCTCTACATTCTGACATTCTCCTCATCCTCAAAACCCAGCTCTGACCTCATTTTCTCCAGGGACCTCTCCCTCACGGTCTCAAATTCAGAGCGCCTCTGGCACCATTACGTGTATGGCCACTCCAGCACCTTCCATATCCTCTTACAAGCAGATACTACTATTGTGTACATATCCCTCATCTTCTTAACAAATGGGAGCCCCAGGAGGGGTCTGGCCCTGCTTGGCCCTTGGTTTCCTACGGAATATGTTTGGCCCATGATGGTATTCAATACATATCTGCTTATCACATTATTTTTTATGTTCCTCCTGGGCAAAATGAGCAAATAATGTCCCCTCCAACTAGACACTCACACACGCACACACTCACAGCCCCAATCAAATCTATGGGAGCTGGCAGTCCGAAGGAATCATAAACTCTGTCTGCACCTTTGCCAGAGGGAGGCGCTGTTTCAGTCATCATAGGGAGAGCCCACATGCAGTGAAGGGTAAGTCTTGACTTGTGTGTGTTTTGAACTAAGTGAGATCTTTAGGAGTTGACCGCCCCTCCCAATATAACCACGACTGCCCTGAAATCACACGGGTGATGGCATTAAAGTGATGCGCAAACAGAGCTTGACAGGGAAATCAGAGCTAGACCGACAAGGAGTCAAGGGAGGGCAGGGTGCGTGAGAGAGTTCTAGGCAGAGAGCAGCATGAGCAGGAGGCAGAACCCACATGCTGAGAGGTGTGTTTAAGCAATAGACACAAGTGCCTCCCAGAGCCAGCCATGCAAAGGAAGGAGGCCTCCTACAGGTGTGCATGCTGGCAGGCACAGGTTTGCAGTGAGTCAGGAAAAAGAATAGTCTGGAAGAGCAAGTCAATCTGGAGCTGTATCCTCTATAGTTCTAGAAAAAAATGGTGAGTAGAATCTGTTCTCTGGCCTGTGGCAGGATGCTTGAAGATGGACTGATCCTGGTGAGGATTTGTCATCAGCCAGGAAGACAGGGCATTCTGTGCAACAGCTCTGAAAGGTAGAAAGGAAAAGAGTTTCAGCTGGAGGAAAGAAGGAGCACACCACACCCCCATTTTGTATGGGCTTCCTATAACTATTGGCTCACATGCAACAGATTTCTGCATATTTGGGGAACATTCTCAGGGACCTCCAGCTGTGGATAGAAGGCAGAGGAACCTGAGAATGAGTAAAGAGACACCCAGTGTTGGGGAGAGGAGCCTAAAGGCAAGACAGATCAAGGATGGGAACAAGGGTGAGGCAGGAAATGGGTGCCCAGCACAGGAGACCTTGGCTATTACTGTGTTTGCCCACAGTGGACAATAAGTGACTAATAGAGGAATTAAGGAAATAGCTGGGTGAACTTGGAGGGACTTAACAATTGAAAAATAAAGCAACCTGCTTCCTCAGTCACCTGGAAAGTCAGTGAGAGCACCCCCCTGGAGCTGGAGGAGAGGTGGTGCACCCACCTGGCCCAGCGGAGGTGAAACAGGTTTCTGCGAGGGTCAGCTGAGGATAGCTGGACCAGAGGGACAGGATTCTGTCACTGAATGAGGAGATGAAGACCAAGGGGGTCACAGCTTCTAGTGACTGGCAGAAGTCCTTAGTATTCCTTGGCTTGTAGACACATCAGTCATTCTCTGCCTCCATTGTCTTGTGTGTCTCGGTATCCAAATTTCTTCTCATAAGGACATCAGTCGTTGGCGGGGGGCCCGCCCGATTCCAGTATGACCTCACCTTAACTTGCTTACATCTGCAGAGAGCCCATTTCCAAATAATGTTACATTCACGGGTACCAGGAGTCAGGGCTTTGACCCTAATCTAATCCAAGGATAGAGTTAAACCCGTCATCCCCAGCAAGGAGGCTGAGCCCAGCGTAGGTGGTAGAGAGTGTCCCGAGTACTTTGCTGTGAGTTTCAGAGGCAGAGGGAGTTGGGTGTAGAGACACATGAGATCAGTCATGAGGATCATAACAAAGAGTGTTAGGGGACTGAACTGTAGGTGGTATAACCCTTTGGGTCCATATCTTTAATATTTTGACTCTCATGGGTCAGTGTGGGGAAAGGAGACTACCAGGGAGCACGCCCCTCTTGTGATCTACAGGAGGTCGGGTGGCAGATTCTGGAATCATGATCATAGCTTAGCATTTTGGGAAGACATTTTATTCCCTTGAAGTATCAGAGGGGGTAGAGAAATTCGAGTGTGGGACAAAGCCCTTTCCTCCTGCCATCCTTCCACCTGCCACCAGGAGAACAGAGGGAGGGAATAACTACAGAAATGTGGTTTCCCTACGTGGGAGCAATCACTTCACTCTGTTGCAGGTTGGGTTTTCCTTTGAATGTCTTGGCTACCAAGGGCCTGCTCCACCTGGGGCCAAGGTTTTAGGGGGCTGCCTCTCTTCCAGAGTGACAGGATCTTGGAAGGGTGTGGGCCTCTGGGAGAACAGCCTGGGGCTGTGAATCCTGGGTCCCTGAGCATGCAGGGGAATGCCAAGACAATCGGAACGGTGTGACACGTTCCCATGTGGGAAAGCATGTCTCTGCCACTGACAAGCCTGTTGCAGGGGAGTCCCCACCTGTGTGCGTGCACGTGATGGGCGTGGCGGGCTGAGTGTGCCCATCTGGTGCATGTGTGTGCCTGCGTGCCCCATTGTGTCTGTGCTGGAGCCTCTGGGGGCACCCTGACACTAGAGAGGCAGGACAGAGAGTGCTGATGTACCAGGAGCGGCGCCCAGCGAAGTGTCTGGGTCTGCACCCATGGGCAGCCACACACACATGTCTGTGCCTTGGCCTCTCAGGCTGGGCAGCAGCTCAGCCTCCTCTCAAGCTGTGTTTGACTCTCTTACAGGCTCTGGATGCTTTATTCTCAGTCCTCCCTGTGTCTTTGATGGGCTGAGCACGCTATGGTTTACCGGGGGAGGCTGGGGATGGTTTACTCAGTGGAGAGTAGGTGGGAATGGGCCGTCCCTGGCAGGGGCTTCCCTGGGCAAGGGCTCTTTCCTTATCCTGCCAGGGTACCCACCTGTTTCTACTGAACCTTCTCAGGCTCCTCATCCAGTGGGCCAGGCCACTCCCAGATGCTCACTTGCTCCCCTCCTCACCCTGCAGGGGTGAGGCTCCAGTCTCTCCTCTGCTGCTGCATCTGGTGGGGCCAAGAGCCAAAAAGGGTCTGAGCTTTCATTTCTACAAATGGAGATGCGTGGGAGCTCTGATAGGGAGCTGGTCCAGGGTGAAACTCTGAGGAGAGTGAAAGTTACAAGGGCTTGCTAAGCAACTTACCAGGCTCCAGAACTTTTTGGAATACAATAGGAAGGAAAAAACAACCCATTGTACAAGGAATTTACAGTACCTTTTAATCACTTCACATCCACTGGCTTATGGCTTACAGGGACCTCAGGAACCAGTGGTGCCATTTGCCGAAATGTAATCCTTCCCATTGATTTATTGGTTATGAAGCATGGGCCAAGCCATAGCCTCCTCTCATCAAGTAGCAGCCCTGCTTCTGCGACTGTTTCCTCCCTCTGCCCTCCTGCCCGGTGACAGGTACATGTGAGGCACCAGGATTGCCTCAGGGCCCCAAATACGGCAGGTGGTTGTGATTGCAGCCAGGGCTCACTGCCCCAATGAACAATGGGGAGTGTGTAACAGGAGGGACATTCTCCACCACCAGAAAGATCAGGGAGGGGACGGGAGTAAAGAGCCCCCGGGGAGGGTGAATGACCTCCACCCTCAAAGGCTCTGAGGCAACACATCATCTCACAGGGGCTATAAATTTTCCGCTCAGTTTCCACTTTCTACCCCAGGCTGAACAGAGATAGCTCGGTACCTGAGAGGAGGCCCAGGTGGTGGGTCACATGACAAGAGCAGAAGGTGCCTGGGGGCTGGGACAGGGAGGGCCCTGGAGGCTGGGGCACTTGGCTTGTTTTTAATCTGAGCTGGTGGGACTCTGTTGGAGGCTTTTTGACAGGGTCAGGACAGGCTCTGATCTCCATTTTCAGAAGATCTGCTGACGTAGTATGTGATCCATAGTATTTCCGCGAAGCACGGAACAGGCAGCCTGACCTGTGCTGCTGGAAGTCAGGAGAGCTGTTCCCCGGGAGGTGGGGCATGGCAGAGAAGGGCACGAAGGGCTTCTGGGAAACAAGGCCCTTTTTGCTTTTTGATCTGGGTACTGGTCCCTTACGTGGCCTCAGCTTGTGAAATTTTGTCAGGCTGTTCTCTGTGACTTATGCCTTTTTTGTGTGAATGTTATACTTCAAGTTTCTGAAAAGATGACTACTGGCCCAAGAGCAGACTGCAAGGAGGAGGGAGTAGGCTGAGGAAAAGGGCGGGAACCTGTCACAGTGGCCAGGTGGGATCTGACAGTGACTGGAGTAGAGGGCTGGAGAGCTTGGTGTGGATTTGAGTCTTGGTTTGGAGGCTGACGTCCCAGGGCAAGAACTGAAATGAGAAGTGGAGACGACCCAGGGGAAGATAATGGTTTGGGTCACAAATCTCCGATACTGGCGGGCGTCAAAGCTGCAATGTGTGGAATGCAGTTCACTGCATGGTCCGGGCTAGAGGAGGGGGGTCTGCCCTCCAGCTGCGCCAGGGGGTGTCAGTGGGCCTCCAGGGTGGCCCTGCAGGGGGTGAGTGGGGTGCCCAGTGCCAGCCTGTATAGGGAGACGGCCAAAGGGGCTGAGGACAGAGCCCAGATACCACCCTCATTTTCTGGGAAGCCAGAAAAGGGCTTCTAAGAAAGAAGAGACAGTCAGACAGAGCAAAGAGCACTGAGATGGCGGGTGACATCACAAAGGTGAGGGGAACAAGTGTGTCGAACACTGCGGAACTTAGGTAAGCCACCTCTGGAGGCCACTGGATTGGCAATTACAGAGCCAGCAACCTTTTTTTTTTAAGATTTATTTATTAGAGAGAGAGGGAGCACGCACACACGTGTGGGGGAGGGGCAGAGGAAGAGAATCCCAGTCAGACTCCCTACTCAGAGAGCCCCACGCGGGGCTTCGTCTCACAACCCTGAGGTCATGACCTGAGCTGAAACCTGTAGCTGGACGCCCAACTGACTGAGACACCCAGGTGCCCCGATAACCAATCTCGATAAAAACAATTTTAGGGATGACTTCTTCCCCCCAAATCCTCTCATAAGATTGGGCAGCTCGGTGGAGCAGGACGACAGCCTGATTTGGCATCGGCTGGCTGCTACCACTTGCCAGGTGTGTGACATGAGACAACTGTAAGCTTCCCTGAAGCTCTGTTTCCTCATCCATAAAGAAAGGAATCCTGCTTGCCTCTCAGGGTAGTATGGGGATGAGCAGGACACAGCAAATATTGACTGGACATTTATTACGTGCCGGATAGCCAGATGCAGGGGGAAGACAAAATAAGTAAACAGACAAGGTGATGTGAAGAAAATAGCCCCTTGGTGCTTCCCCAGAGCCGCAAGCCAGCCTTCCTCCCGACCAGCTTCCTGGGGATCAGCTTCAGGGTTCTGAGCTCTTTGGATACCATGTCTCCAGCCCCTGCTTTCTCTCCTCCTGAAAAACGAGCTTCCCCTCCTTCAGGGAAGTGAGGGGAAAATAGTAACAACCTGTCTTTTTACTACAAAGTATAGGAAGAATAGAAAATAGGTTGAAGTCTCCATATTAATACAGTTTGAATGTTCTTTTCCTGTCATACGTGAATTCAAAGCAATTTCCCTAACGGTGATTGTTTCACTCTAACAAATTGCTCTTGTGCCAGATTCTGGAAAACGCAAATGACACTTGTACTCCATGAAGGAAAGCTTTTCTGACTTAAAAAAAAACAAGTAAATAATTTCAGGAATTTCTGCAGAAGAATTTGGACACGTATTCACATAAATGTCAATGATAGGTTTGTTTCAAAGTTTTGGTTTTTCTGAGAACCCTTGAGCACCATGTTCCTAGCTAATCTGATAAACTCATTTAGTCTCATGTGCTCGTGTTTCATCTCTACCAGAATTTTCTTTTTAATCCAGGATTTCTAAAGCCCAGGCTTCAGGTTCCCATCATCCCAGGCCATCTCTCACTCTCTGTTCTTCATTTTATCTTCCCTCACAAATGATACCAAATCAGCCCAGCCATCTGCCTTCTCCCTCCCTGGAGCCAAGTGTCAGACAGGAGAAAACCTAAACAAAACAACCACAGCCCAAAGTATTCGAGGATCACCGGTATTAGGAGCTAGAGAGTTCTTGTACCTCCTTTTTCTGTGCCCAGCGTCCCCTCAGACAAGGACACCCCAATGGCAGCTGTATGTTTTTACAGATGGTTCTGGTCTATATACCTGCAAGGACTCCCAGGACTCTGGCTTATCAAAGGCCTTTTCTAGCTCATAATAATATTAAACACAAAAACACAAAATAATAACAAAAACTAAAGGAATTATGCAGGTTGGGACTTTCACTGTCCATCCTAATTTCAATCTTACATAGAGGCCTTCAGGTGAGATTTTTATCTAAGCTGAGTAGACTAAACTAAAAAATGACCAAAAGATCTCGCCTAATTCAATTTGGTGGGGACCCGGCTCCAAGAGGTGCCTTGGCCAGGACCCCCTGGGCAATATGAAAGTGGGAGGGAGCCCAGTTGGGTGTGATGCTCCTCCGTTCTAGCTGTGATTTTCTGTGGCCTCCTGGCTTCCACTGAGCCTCCATCCTCCCTGAAGCAGCTCTTACAGGCCTCGGAGAGGGGACTTTCTCAGTCATCTGAGGAGAACCCTGCTATACAGTAAGGCCATTGTGTGGACAGTAGAGGCTGCCAAGGGGGCGCTGGAGAGACCCATCAGGGGACTGGCTTGACCGGCCTCCCCTTGGTTCCCAGTTGCAACTCTCCAGCCTGGCTACTTCCCTCTTAAGGAACAAGGAAGCAGTAGTGGAAATCATGTTTTTCTTTTTAGGTTATCCCGATTTTTAGACTTCCAAGGGCTCCCAGGACCCTGTCATATCAAAGGCATTTTTCTAGTTCATAATAACACTAAAGATACCTTTTATTATCGCCACTATGAATACCATCAACTTTGACCCAAGACTGGCTATTTTGAATCTCTGAACTTTATCTTGTTCAGACAGTCTTCCTGCATGGGAAAATATTTGATTTCCTGAATCACTTCTTGAAAGAGACATTTCCCTTTGGGGCCACGGGGCCATGGTGTGGATCCAAAGTCACACCCTGCAAACGGTAGAGGAGGGGTAAATAGGCCAACTGGTGAAGGAGGCTTTTCACATCTGAGTCCTTGCTTGGCTCCCTTCTTTTTCTTTTGGCAGACAGGGAAAAGGATACCTGTCTCCCATCCAGCTCTGAGGAGCCTCTCAGGTGGGCCTCAGAGGAGCCCTCCCAGAGACCTGCCTCCCCTTTTAGTCTCATGTGAGAGGCCTACTTGTCTCTGAGGTCACTGGGCAACAGCCAGGAGTTACCCTTTCTGAGTTGCCTTCTTCATCCCCATTTGCACTATGGCCTCTTTTGCCCAGAGCCTCACCTCCTAGGTCCTACCCATGTGGTGAACTGCCAGCCAGGACTGACAATGGGCTATGAGGGTAGAGATCTACACTGAAAGACACAAATACCAGTGGAGCTGGGCAGACACCCAGAGCCAGCACCACTCTCTGGCCATGTGCCTTCTGTTGGAGGCACTCCAACCACTCTGGAAGACTGTGGTCAAATAAATGAGGTAGCAGAATGCATGAATGTAACAGGGAGGTGTGGGGGAGAGTTGTAGAGAAAGACAGGGGTACACGTTTTGCTTTGACTGTTTAGTCCACTGACAAGTGTATACTGCTTTTTTCCCCATTGGAAAAGTGGGCACAGAATTATCAATTTGTTTGCTAGATTAGCATCAAGAAAGACATTGAGTTTATGATTCAAGATGGCAGATTGGGCACATGTTTGTCTTCCCTCAATTCCATCATTCTCCTTATAATGAGAATAAAGAATGAAAGAATGGTGAAAGCCAGTAACAGAAAAAAGAGGGAAGAGGGAAAGAGATTATGAGTAGATGAACAGTTGCAATAATTTCAGCAATATGGAGATGGTTGGGAATGTCAGTGGACCAAGGAAGGACCGTTCCCAGGTGCATGCATGGGGCCTACAGTGTGGGGAGCCCTTGGATTGGGCACAGCCCTAGAGAGCAACAGACTTAGAACGAGGTGGTGTTGCAGAGACAGAAATGAGAAGTGGGGCTGAACCCCGAGAGGGAAATATAGAGCATCCTTTGATCCGTGGAAAACACAGACAACGTTCTCCATGAGCTGAGGAACCATCAGCTAGGATGGGGGTGTGCCGAGCAGGGAAGCCCTGCTCCTTCGGGCTCGCAGCTGGCTTGACTCAGAGTGAAATGGTCCCATATTAACACACAAATGCAGAGAACAATTACGAGTTAGGAGGAGCAGTGGGAAGGATGGGAGAGGCAAGAGCTAGGGAGTTGAATCCTCTCCTCTAATGGCGGGCAGTCTACAGTGACAAATCGGGAAACTGCAGAACAAGCGTATTATTTTGATATGCATGGATGCAATGCACAGAAAAGCTGACCCCAGAGGTGGCTGTCCCCGACCTGCAGCACGGGTGGTGGGCTAGGGCGGAGTGCAGGCCAGGACCTTGGCATTCTAAACTCTTCGGTGTTACTTGATTTTTTTTTTAAACATATGTGATACATTGATTCAGAATAAGGGGGAAAGACGAAAAAGAGAAAAGAGATGGAAGTGGATTTGTGATTACATAGGAGGGATTCCGGTTGACTGTGGACAAGAGTTTCCAAAGGCCAGCTGTCGCTCAGACCCCCTGGGGTTGTCAGCATGGCCATGCAGGTCTGGTGCTTCCCACCAGATATGTGAGCCTGTCTGCGGTGGGCTCAGCTCTGGCCTAGGGACAAGGGCAACAGAAGGGACACTGCAGCCAGATTTTGACTCCCAGAGGCTGGAGGGATGAAAGCAAGCAGCACTGTGGGGTCTGCTTCCTCCCTCCCTCAGAGAGCTGGAGAGCGGCCTTCAGCACACCCCTGAACTCTCCCCAAATTGCTGGGGAAAGTGAGAATAAGGTCTTACTGCACTCGTCTTTTCTCTTTCTTCTCCCTTTCTCCCTCCTTCCCCTCTTTCCCTCCTGCCCTCCTTCCCCGCCTCCTTCCCTCCTTCCTTCTTTCTGAAGAATAGCTCTGTTGGGATTGCTGGCAGCAGCCTCTGGTAGAATGAAGCACACTGGGCAGTCACAGCCTATGTCTTGGTCAGTCCTCCCACCCCCCCGAAGGGTTTTCTTCCCACTCCTAGGCTCCCTCATATACCAAATTATCTCAGAGACATCACATCCTAGTGGACCTCAGGCTCGGTGAATTTTTTGGAGTTTTGCCTTCCCCAGGATATGTGTGGACAAAATCAGAAGTGGTTCACAGCAGAGTCAGTGATCAAATGGGTAGCAACTTCATGGGGTTTGCATTTCAGAACTTCTGCCCAGGGTCTCTGTAATCACGAGTGGATGCCTCAGATTGTTGTCCTAACGCTTAGGTTGAAAAAGAGGGTGATGAACAGGTAGAGTCAAGGACACCTCATCTTGGCTGCCCTTTGACTGTTTCTCATGCATCCTGAGCTGCGAAGTTTTCCCTCCTTGTCCTTATAGTGTCCTTATGGTTCACCCTTTATGGCTGTATTCCTTACATCCGGAAGCTTGACCAGGACCCCGGTCTGAACCTCCACTCGCCATCACAGCTGCTCATCAGCCTTTGGTAGCTCTTGGACACAGGTAGCAAAAAGATTTCTCTTCATTAGAAGAAAGATCTGCATGACCACCCCAGTCTCCTCTCCAGGCATCCTCTTCACATTTGTTCGTGCTGTGGGAGGAACGGAGCTGTGGGTGTGAAGATTTGGGTCTTAGAGCTTCCCACACACCACACCTTGTGGGAACAGTCCCTCACGTTAGCCTTCTCCTCGAGCTTCCTTCTACAAGATGTGTCTAAAGACATGCTAGCTGTTGGATCGTCTCTGCCTATGGTCGCCTCTCCTGCAGCCTCTTCTTCAGATCAGAGAATGAACTCCTCCCCCCAAACCTAGCTGTTTATACTGGCACCCACGCAGAGTTCGCCCTGTACATGGGTTCTCCTCCTTCAAAGTGGGCTCCTTGAATAAATACACGTATTCCAATGACACTGCTCATAATATTAAAAAATGAAATGGGATGCCTGGATGACTCTGCTGGTTAAGCGTCCAACTCTTGATTTCAGCTCAGGTCGTGATCACAGTGTCCTCGATTTGAGCCTCACACTGGGCTCTTCACTGGGTGTGGAACCTGGTTAAGATTCTCTCTCTCTCTCTGTGCCCCTCCCTGCCCCTCTAAAAAAAAAAGAAAAAACAAAATTATGGAATTCCCTTCAAAGCCTCAGAACATTATTTTGAATGCTTTCATGGTTGCAAATCTATTTAAAAATCAATTTTTCCTTAAATCAACTCTATTGAAATATAGTGTACATCTAATAAGAGCTCAGATTTTAAATGATTGATGAGCTTTGACAATGTAAATACCTGCATAAATACGGCCACAATCAAAACATTAAATATTTCTACCACCCCAGAAAGCTCCTTCAGACATAAGTGCCATTGTTGAACTTTTTAGTTCGAGTTTAGAAACACCCGACAGTGATTTAGCATTGAGCCCAGTAAACGAATGGGGCAGCAGAGGGGACACGTGCTTCTTTGTGCCTTGTGACCTTTACAGCCTGAGGACTGACCTAAAGCAGCTCTGAAGGGGGGTTCATATATGACTGAGGACAGACCATTACAACGAACCTGCAGCTTCCTGAATGGCTACTCTGACAGATGAATTTCTGGAGTAAGGACTCATGAGTTAGTGTGTTTAAAGACACATTCATTCACTTGACAACAGAGCCCCAGCAGCGGACCAGGCACTGTTCCAGGCAATGGGGAAGTAGCACCCTAAAAACCATTCATCATCTTTCTTTCCTGCAGTCTCTGTCTGGTGGGGGGACATGCCAGTAAGTGAGAATGATATAATTTTAGGAAGCAAGAAGTGCCACGAAAAAGAAAAAAAAGTAGAGTGAGGGGATAGGAAATCATGGTGCGCTCTTTTATGAAAGGTAATAGGGCGTGTAACACATCTTTATTTTATTTTCGTTTTCTGAAGAATTCACAGGGCTGATTCTACCAGTAAGCTGCTTTCTAAAAGTGACATGGGATCTCCCTCAAAGTATATTTTGCAAGGTGCTACTATCTGTTAAGTCTATTTTTTAGAAGTGTATGTTGGGCGAGGGGGTCTCCATGGTTGGAGACCTATGGAGAAATTTGGATAAAGCAGTTAAGCAGTTCTTGACTTTCTCAAAGTCTTTAATATGCTAATATGAATTGTAAATATTCATGAGGCAGGATGATCGTAAGCAAAATTCTCCAAACTTTTTTCTCCTGAGAATACTTTCAACTTCAAGCATCTCGAGCGAGGGGTGTTCTGCGTGGCACCCTGTGGGAAATTTGGCTCTAGAGTTCTCAGGCAGCAACAGAGAGGCTCGGTTACTTGGCAAGTGAGGGGAGTGGAAGAAGTCTCCAGTTACTGAGTATCCCTCCTCTGTGCAACGCTCCTCCCACCAGTGCGTCCCCAGAGACTCTTAACCCCATGTTCTATTTCTCCTGCAAGTGTTGACAGTTTGCTTCTCCATCTCATGCTGACCATGGAATGGGTTCTTAGTAAGGTCAAGCAGCTTGGATGATGGTCCCAGGGTCCAGTCGGCATCAGCTCAGTAAGTGGGGTCAGATGGCTGTGACCTTGAGTGGCCCTGGCCAGAATGCTCTGCAACAACCTTCCATCTACTTCTTCCCCTTGCTGGCATCTTCTCCCCGGTGGCCATACATCTTCTCATTCCCCTCCATCTGCTGAAGCCACTGGAATGAAGGGCCCGCATGTACACCGGCCTTTCTGCTAAGACACCCAGAAGGCACCCAGACCGACAGGGCTGCAGTGGCCAGAAGCTGGTGATGGATCTGTGAGGGGCATAGGACGTGGACAGGTGCTGGCTGGCTCTAGGTGGGTCTCCCACCTCATATCAGGGGGTAGAAAATGGGGGATTTCTGCGTTTTCTGGAAAGACCTAAGGCACACCTTTCAGAAAAGACCTGAGACAGATTTTTTCTCCTACTGTCCTCACCTTCTTCTCATGAGGCTGCTGGGGAATTTGGTAGAGGTTAGTCACTCCTATTAATTCATTACTAATGTGGTTAGAGGGAGACTGGTCTTTTCTGAGTTTCATGCTCAGAAACTCAGGTGTTCCAAAACTGAACTCACTGCCTTCCCTCTCCGCATACACCCCTCCACCTGGGGCCCCTGTCTCCACACATGGCCTTGCCCCATTCCTGGCCCTGAGGCTGGAAACTCTGCCCCTTTTCTTCTACCTTGAATCGGTGAGAGCCTTGTCAGTTCAACCTCTGCAGCTCTCTCCCTGCATCCCCACGGCCATCCTTTGGTCTGACCTTGTACTCTTTCCCAGGCCGTTATGACAGTCCTCACTCCTGCCAGATGCTCCTTCTAATGCCAACCATGAGCCACGCCAGCAAGAGGCCTCTGCAGCAATGGGGTACTGGGGTTTTTAGAACCGACGTTGAGCTAGACTCATGACTGAGCCCCATGCTGGGCAAAACGAGCCAAGAAGACGTAATTATCCAGACCAAGAAGGGGAAGATAATCGTGCCCAGATAGCGAGCAAAGACACAGACAATGAATGTGTGCTGTGGGGAACTTGAGGCATATGACCTTGATGAAGTTTGAAGGGCAAGGTGTGTGGCAGCAGGTGTCGCAAGCATCTAGTGCTGCATTACACAGTGACCCAAAACTTAGTGCTTCAAACAATGACAGCATTGTTTGTTCACACATCTGTCATCTACATAAGCTTGGTGGGATACCTCATTTCTGCTCCACTTGGCATGAAGGCTGGGGCTGGAATCCTCTAGAGACTCTTTCAGTAACTCCTCTGGCAGCAGATGCTGGTTGCAGACGGAAACTTTAGCTGGAGTTGGCGGGAACAGCGACATGTGACCGCCCCACGAGTAGGGGAGACTGGGCTTCCTTACGATGAGATGTCTGGCTTCTAAGGGTCCCAAGAGAGAAGGAGCCAGATGGATCCTCTATCAGGACTTAGCTTCAGAGGTCACACAGCCTCACTTCTGCTTCACTCTCTTCATTAGAAGCAGGCAGCTAAGATCAGCCCTGATTGAAGGCGAGGGAACAGAGACCCCACCTCTTGAGGAAGGAATGTCGTTGTCACACTGGAAGAGATGCATGTAGGACAGGAAATACAGGTATAGCCAGTCTTCATAAAACACAGTTAGCCACAGCAAGGCATGGAGCCGGAGACAGGCAAGGTCTAGGATCTGTAGCATCTTCAATACCGTACCAAAGGCGTGGGTTTTTATCTTATAGGGAATGGGGGCAGGGGGCAGTGAGCAATGTTAATTGAGGGACAGCCTGCTTGCATTTGAGTTTGAGAAAGCTGTCTCTGGGGTGGTGGGATGAAGGGTTTTAAGGGGGCAGACAGGATGCCAATGAGAGATGGCTGCAGTAATCCAGGGAGAGAGGTGGGTTGGGGATGAGGCAGGACCTGCTTGCACAGGACAGGGCCAGTAGGAGAGGCGCCGGGGAGAAATCAGGGGGCTTCCCTCAATTTTGATTCAGGAGGCCTGGGGCTGGGCCTGACTTCTAGATTTCAAAGACACCACCACCTCCCACCAGGTGATTATGGATCAAAACTGAGTTAAGAGCCACCAATTTAGCCCAGTTACCTCACAGGGAAATCTGGGGCCCAAGAGGGCGGGCACTGGCTAAGGGAGCTCGGTGGAGTGAGAGGCAGCCCCAGACTGGTCCACCTCAGGCATTTCCAGTGCCTGGCCTCTAAGCCCAGAGGGCCGACTGTATGCAGGATGCTGGGCAGGCACTTGGGATCCCCCTCTCTGGACTTCAGTTTCCCCGTTTGTAAAAGACAAGGGACTAGCTTTCAAAAACACCTTCATCATAAAATCTCAAGAATGCCAGTATATGAGGGGAAACAGCAAAGGCTCCGTAGGGATGCAGGGAGGGAGTGCTCCCTCTCCCTGCAGATGAGCAGGCTTCCTTTTGTCCCTGGTGGGGAGCTAGGTGGCCGCGGGCTCAGGCAGGAGGCAGTCGGGAGAGACGTGTGGTTTTGTGGGTGTAACGGCCTCCTTGGATTTGGAAACTGTGAGCCTGATGCATGGGCAGGCAGCCAGTGCTGGGCCCTGTCAGAAGCCCCAGGCTGGCCTCACAAAGGCTCTGCCCTGGCAGGTAGGAGAGGGAAAGTCAGCTCTGATCCCACAGCCTGGAGAGAGGCCCCTGTACACGGGGTGGGCTCAGCTGTGCGAGGAAACGGAAATGAAGGTGGAGCCCCAATAGCTGTCCCAAGATGCCAGGCCTTCAATTAAGAGAAGAACTTTGGCAGGCCATGAAACGTAAGGACACCCCACCCTTCCCTGAAGGAAAAGTGCAGTCTCCAGAAAGGGGCACCTCACAGGGGAGCTCAGGGATGTGGGGCTCCTGGCTCTGAGCTTGCTTTGGCCCAGCACACCGCCAAGAACCCAGAAAATCCCAGAGCTCAGCCTGGAGCCAACTCCAGATGCTACAAACTGCTGTCCACCCTCACAGCTGTGTATCTGTCCCGCCAACGCAACACTCAGATTCACATTCACTCAGACCCACAGGGACAGGCTTATGGGGTGGGGTGGGATGCAGGGACAATGGCCTGGGGCCTTCCCGGGACCCCTATCATCCATGCAAGAGAAACAAGCACAATCACAGACACCCCAGATGAGAGGTGGACTGGGGGGGGGTAGCCATTCAAACCAGGTGGTTTGCACCATCACGGTGAATTAGAGGTGAGCCTCAGAGAATGGGTGCTGATGCTGGAGAGGGGAGTGGAGGACAGGTCAAGAGGAGTGAAGCAATGGGACCCAGGGCTTGTTGTGCCCCTGGGAGTGAGCTGCACTGGCTGGAGAGTCGCCCCCAGGCGTCCCAAGACACTGGAGGGAAGGCAAATCAGTGCCCGCTGGGCTCGGTGGAGCAGTGAGGGCACTCCCCAGTGCTAAGTGCTCTGGATGTGGCTGGTGAGTCAGGCCCCTGCCTCGGGGGTGCTTCTCCAGCACCGTGGTCCTGCAGGTCCATTTATGCTGACCGGATGTGAATGGCAGGAATGACGGGAATGGTGGCCGGCACTGAGCCAGTCCTTGGGGTGGGGTGTAAATCATGGGTGTAACCCGGATACTGTTTCACCCTCAGGACCATCCCATGACCGGAGCGTTCCCACGTAACAGGTGAGGAAACAGGCCAGACTGCTGGCCTCCCTGCTCCGAGGCCCCACAGTGAAGGCCAAGGTCGCGGCCGGGGCCGGCTATCGGGAGGCCTCAGCAGCCCATGTGTCCTCCCCCAGGTGTTCGTGCTCTGCCACGGCCTCCTGCAGCTCTGCCAGCTTCTCTACAGCGCCTACTTCAAGAGCTGCCTCACCACCATCGAGAAGCGCTTCGGGCTCTCCAGTTCCTCCTCGGGGCTCATTTCCAGCTTGAATGAGGTAAGCAGGAGGTTCTGGTCCCTCAGACCCCACTTGTGCACCCCCACCCCGATCCACAGTCCAGCTGGGGGCTCTGGGAGGGGCAGGGGAACGGGGAGCTGGGAGGCACACATGGGGAATAGGGATGGCTGGATGGGGCCGGTGTGGTGGCAGCTGACGTTTCCCTGCACTGGGAACTGAGCAAAGAGACTCTGGCAGCACCGGGCTCTGGGGCCCAGTCACTGCAGCCGTGTGAGCGAGTCTTTCCTCGCCCCACCTGACAGGTGCAGGCCCTGGGGCAGAGCGTGTGCTGTGGCTTGCCCTGGCTGTGGTGGGCCGTCTGCCTCCCAACGCTGCGTCTCTCTCATTGAGTTCTGTGACCACGCACAAGGTTATGTGGCCTCTGCTCATCCGTGGTCCAGGGGTAGATGAGTCTTAGGCGTGCGGGTGGAGAAGCAGCCCCGGGCCCCGTAGCTCCTGTCTTAGGAGGATCACAGGAGCCAGAGTCCTGCAATGGCCTTGACTTCCAAATGAGGTCAGCTCTCTGTGACGTCCCATCCCGGCAGCGGGGATTTCACACTGCCCCTCAGTGACCGCATATCAGAGTTAGAGGAAGATGGGGTGGCCCCAGAGATGGGGAGTGAGAGGTCAAAGGGCAGGGTCAGCTGGGAGTCACTGGAAACCAGGGAGGAAGAGGCAGAGGAGAGCCCCCTCTGTTGTGGCTGCAACGCTGGTCGTTCCACGTGAAGCGATGGGTCTCCCTTGCCTGGCTTCTCTCTTCTCTTTCCACAAGGCCCACTCTTTTGGGATGGAGACATGGCCTCTCCCTCCCAGAGCAGAATTCCATCTTCCCTTAGTGAAATTCAGGTTGATGTAGTCATTTAAAAGCCTGGCCTCCACCAGGCCAGCTTCTAAGACAGAGCCATAAAAAAAAGGTGGGGGGTGCCTTCGAGCTGCTCCCTTTCTATTTCCCCATCCCCAATCCTGCTCCCAGCTGGAAACACTCCTTTGCCCTTTACTCCTTCATTCTCAGTGGCCTACACAGCAGTGCCCTCAGGAGCCCCTACCCTGGGCCAGATCCCCCTCGCGGTCCTAGGAGTGGGGGCATCTCTGCCTAGCCGTGGTTCTAGATGAGGAAGCTTACAGCTAAAGCCTGAGTGCCCCATCGAGGCTGGCCACAGCCACACATAAAAGGCAGCCAGCGTCCGAGCCCAGGTCTGGCTGATGGCCACCATGCTAAGGTCCCCCTCTGAACCCCAACCCACTGCTTCTACCAGTCCTCCTCACTCCCTTGTCCACAGCCCTGCTCTGCCCCAAATCCTCTCCTGCAAACACATGGCCAGAATCTCTGCACGCACCCACCAACATGGGTTGTCTCCGCACCTGGGACATGCAGGTACTTGCCCAGTTGCAGCCCCGTGGCCCATCAGTCACTCCTGCTGGCCTCGGGCCCTCTCCTCTGAGCTCCCTCCCAGAGCCACTGCTTCCTGTCTGTGTGTGTGTGTGTGTGTGTGTGTGTGTGTGTGTGTATACACGTGTGTCTCTGTCTGTGCATTTGTGTCTTGGCTTCCTTGTGATGCCGGTGAGCGTGTACTTCTCCACATGGGCTGTGCTCCTGCCACTCGGCCAGCTCCCGCACAACACGGATCACAGCACAGGGACCTGGCACCCCTCCACAGACTGCACGTCCTTGGGCTGGCCTATTACTTTAATAATGCCCCTGGCATACATCGTCCTCACTCCTGGAGGGAAGGAAGACAGAATCTCTGACATTTGGGTCACTGCAGTCCTATCCCTGGCAGGTATCACTAATCGACCGCAGTCATCTTTCCAGCTGAGTCCAGGTTCTGACTCTTCTCAACTTGGTGTTCTAAGCACACTACTAATCAGTATCATAGTAGAATCAGGCTGCTGCCCAGTCTCAGAGCTTTCTAGGCTGATGGGTGAGTGAAGGGGAGAGGAGGGCTGGGTACAAAGGGCCAGCAGCAGGATGAGGAGCTTGGCTGATAGGAGAAGACACAGGCATCTTGCCCAGTGAAGCAACCGCTTCTCCTGCCCACTGCTAAAGGCCAGACCAGAGCAGACAAAATCAGAGGGAGCCCTTGAGGTCCCATCCTTAATGCCTCCCACCAGTTTGCCTGGAGCCCTCTGGATTGGGGACACTGATGGGCAGGAATATGTTACAATGGAGCTTGGGTTGTAGAGGGACTGAGAGGCTGAGGCATGGACTCTAGAGACCCTCCTCTCCTCAGCTAGAACAGCTTCATGTATATCTATAAAATTATATATTATATTGTGTCATATCATATCATATTACATTGTGCCATATAGCATAATGTATGTTTGTTATGTTTATGTTACGTTATGTTACGTTATGTTACGTTATGTTATGTTATGTTATGTTATGTTATGTTATGTTATGTTAAAACTGTTTTTGCAAAGGGAAACCACTGCTGAAGAAAAGTTTGGGGACCAAGGACTTAAGCCAGCATCAGCCATAAGAGCCGTGGAAGTCCTACTTCCGGCTGAGAAACGAGCACATGCCCTGGGAGTGCTGGAAGGGCCAGTCCAGATGGGTGGGGCTTGGGCACTCCAGGTCTTCCTCCCCGTTTTGGGGGCACTCTGCCATCCCTCACCCAGACCTTTTAAAGTCAGCTTCGGCTAGCTTAGCTGATATTGTCCGACACAATCACGTCTTAAAAAACATGATAGAGATGGGGCGCCTGGGTGGCTCCGTGGTTTAAGCCTCTGCCTTCGGCTCAGGTCATGATCTCAGGGTCCTGGGATCGAGCCCCGCATCGGGCTCTCTGCTCAGTGAGGAGCCTGTTTCTCCCTCTCTCTCTGCCTGCCTCTGACTACTTGTGACCTCTCTCTCTGTCAAATAAATAAATAAAATATTTTTTAAAAATGATAGAGAAATAAGAACATGGGGAGATAAAATCTAAGAAGCTTAAGAATAATGCTTTGCTTCCAGGAGTGCATTTCAGAATCTCCTAGAATGATATCTGGCCAGGGGCTGGAGCAACCCCCTGGATCAGGCTGGGTTACTCCCCTCCCCACACACACCTTCACACCCCCTTTCTGTGTGTTTTATAAACCATCTTACTCTTGGAGACAAAGGAGGGGGCTTCTGGGCAATTGTTTCCTCTTGAAAAAGCCTATCTTTTGTTCATTCATTCACTTATTCAACAAATATTTCATAAGCACCAACTGTATGTTAAACACTGCTCTAGGCCTGGGGAGGCAGGAATGAACAGACAGAACTCTCTGCTCATATATCATTCTACTGATAAATGTAACATTTGTTTATAGAAATAAATAAAACTTGGTAGATCAGATAACGACAAGTGCCATGAAGAAAAATAAAGTCACAGGGGCGCCTGGGTGGCTCAGTGGGTTAAAGCCTCTGCCTTCGGCTCAGAGTCCTGGGATCGAGCCCCACATCCGGCTCTCTGCTCCGCAGGGAGCCTGCTTCCTCCTCTCTCTCTGCCTGCCTCTCTGCCTAGATGTGATTTCTCTCTGTCAAATAAATAAAATAATAAAAAAAAAATAAAGTCACAGAGGGCAATGGTGGCTATATTTCAAATAACTATTTAAATTATAAAAATATTTAAATAGAACTTAAATTATAAAATATTTAAATATAACTTAAATTATAAGTGATATTTAATTATTATAAAGATAAGTTATACTTATCTCCTTTTCATTGAGATATAATTGACATTCAATATGATATTAGTTTCAGGTATACGACATAACGATTGGACCTTTGTATATATTGCAAAATGATCGCCACAATGAGTCTAGTTAACATTCAGCACCTCACGTAGTTACAACTATTTTTTTTTTCTTCTGATGAGATTGTTTTAGATCTACTCTCTTGGCCACTTTCAAATAAAGAGGACAATGTTATTAATTGTTGTCACCATGCTGGACGTCACATCCCAGTACTTACTTCTTTTATAACTGGCATTTTGTACCTTTTGAGGACCTTCACCCATTTCGTCCACCGCCACCCCCCTCATTTTTCAGAGAAGCCCTTCACGAGAAGTTTCTGAGCATAGGTCTAAAGTAGGTTAGACGTCCAGGGAGCCCTGTGGACAAGCAAGAGAAAGGGGCAGCAAGTACAAAGGCCCTGAGGAGGGCGCATGTGTGCAGCTGGGAGAGCAGCTGGAGGCAGAGAGCAGCCGGGGCGGAGTGAAGGGGAGGGATGGAGGAGAACAGATCAGAGCCTTCACGGGGGAGGGAGCTCCGTAGGGCTGTGGAGGCTCTGGGGCAGATTTTGCCTTTACTGTTTGGGGTTTGAACAGAGGGAACGTGGCCTGATGTGTCAGCAGGACCACTCTGGCTGCTGGGTGGAGAACAGGCTGCACAGAGGCAAGAGTGGAGGCAGGGGCCCGGGGAGGAGGCCGCTGTGAGAAGTTCAGGGAGGAGACGGCAATGGCTCAGACCAGGAGGTAGTGGGAGAGGTGGAGAGAAGCAGCTTCCAGGTGGTCACTGAAGGTCAGTGGGCTAGCTGACGGCGGCATGTGCGTGATGAAAGAGCGGTCAGCGATGACGCTCGGGTGTCTTGTTGAGCCGTTGGTAGGAGGCTGGTGCCATTTTCGGAGATGAAGAGGACTGAGGTGGGGGCCCAGGTTTTCAGGTAGGTGAGGAGGCATGAGGTTTGGGTGTGCTAAGCCTGTGAGAATTAGGAGCACACACAGAACATGGAAAGCCATGGGACCAGATGAGCTCACCCAGACAAGAGCAGAGGTTCAGGGCCTGAGCTGGGAGAGCTGAGAGTTCAGGGAGGCGAGGAGGAACCAGCCAAGGAAAGGGAGAAGGAACCGCCAGGGGAAGAAAACTAGGAGAAGGTGGTGTCTGGGAAACTCAGTGAAGGAAATGTTTCAGGCAGCAATGGCTCTCTGAATCACATTCTGAGAGGTCAAGTAAGAAAACTGAGATGTGGCCAGTTGGTGATCTTGGTAAGAGCCACATACCAAGACTCTGGCTCCTATTTCCTGAGACGGGGCACCTGCTTTTCCAGCCAGAAGGAGACCGTGGTGTGAATGGGGCAGGGCTGTGGGTACCGACATTCAGGGCTCCTCCAGTCCAGAGGAGCTTACGTTCTGGGCCAGAGGATCCTCTCTTTGGACGGAGCTGTAGTCAGAAGACCTGCCAACACCCTGTTTTATCATTTAAGACTTTGCTCCTTAAGCCGAGCCTTCACTTCCCTTCCCTGGCTCAGGTGGGGCTGGGAGACCACACATTCCAGGGAGCACCAAGAATGTGGAGTTACTGATGTTTAGAGCTGGGAAGGAGCTTGGGGTGGCTTAGTCCTCCTCCCTCACTGACAGGAGTGGAAGTAAGCCCAAGGAGGCCCAGGGCCAGGTCAGTAGCAGAGCTGTGGGGCAGAGACCCGCTTCTCCAAGAGGCAGTAGACCAGTCCAGTTAAAACTGGCTGCTTTAAACTCGGACAGTCCCTAACCTCATAGCCTGGGCAAGTTACCCACTATTCTGAGTCCCACTGTTGTCACAAAAGAGAGTTGTTGCATGAGGAAATGAGATAGTACATGTTGCTTGGTGGCTTTCTGACTACTCAGCCAGTGTCCCTAGGGCATTTAGTCAGTGTGTACTGTTCCTAGGAGCCAGCTGGAACTGGAAGCTTCCTGGGACTTTGCCCCTAGAGGTTTGGGCCTAAGACGGTTGAAATTTAGGCTATGAGGTTTTCATGGTCCCTAGGTACTTTCCTTTGTCTGGTCCAAGAGGCTGAGGCTGGGAAGGGATTCTGACAATAGGGGAGAGCTGAATCAGCATATCCCAGGCCCACTGTGGGGCTCTCTGGGTGAGGCTGACACAAGGTGGCCTCTCCCATCCCTGTTTTTCCTGGGCCAGGTACAATCAAGTCTTCTCTGTGTGACTAGGCACGAAGGCTCAGGCCTCACTCGGCCCCTCTGCTCTCTCTGCAGATCAGCAACGCCATCCTCATCATCTTCGTCAGCTACTTTGGCAGCCGGGTGCACCGTCCACGGCTGATCGGCATTGGGGGTCTCCTCCTAGCTTCGGGTGCCTTCGTCCTCACCCTCCCACACTTCCTCTCAGAGCCCTACCAGTACACTGTGGCCAGCGTTGGTGAGTGACCCCCAACCCCTGCTTCAAGGGAATGAGGAAGGAGTGGGCATCTCACCAAAGTTGGCGGGGATGCTTCTGGGGTAGTGGGTACCACTCTAGGGCCATGCTGTCCTCTCCCACCAGAAAGAGTCCTTGGCTTTTATTGTTTTGCTTCTCCCCAAAGCACACCTCAAAGTGAAACGTACAGAATTATGCAGAGCTTTGGAGCAGCCCTGACTTGCTGAGGTCACAGCGTACAGCAGGTGGCTTGCCTCCCCCACCATTCCTCATACTTCCCTCTGCTTCCTGCAAGGAATGATCCAGTGCACGCAAGTGGGGATGCTTTCGAGCAGTGCCTGTGATGGGCTTGGCAGAGGGTCAAAGCATTGCCCACGATGAGAGCTGTGGATTTTCTGCATGTTCAATCATGTGTTTAATACTTCCTGACATTTGTACGTTCGTCCGTCATTCTTTAGGTTACAATACACTTAAACTGTGATCTCATTTGATTCTCCTGGATACCTGTGAAAGGGAGAGAAAAGGTCTAAGATGAGAACTTGGCACTCAAAGTTGTTCAGTAACTTTCCAAGGGCACCAGTCAGTTAGGGAGAGACAGACCCAGGTCTCCCGATTCTTGGACAAGTAGCCCCTTCTGTAACACAGTCTCTGATTCTTAGTGATATGCCCTGTGGTAGGGAGACATGTATGAGGATTTTACCTAAGTAATAAACAAAGAATTAAGTAACATGAAATTGCCTGGTAAGAGTTCCCTTTTCTTTGAAAAAATATTTTATTTTTTAATATGAAAAAATCAAAATATAGCCAAGTAAAGAAAATAATACAACAAACACTTAAACATACTGATCATTTTTATCAGTTTTCCTTCAGATGCCTCTTTTCTTCTTTCCACTTTTTTCTTTTAACAGTTTTATTGAGACATAATTCACACACCATACAGCTCACCCATTTAAGGTATACAGCCCACGGTTTTGGTGTATTATGGTTTTGGGGTGTGTGTGTGTGTGTGTGTGTGTGTGTGTGTGTGTGTGTGTGTGTGTGTTTTCAAGTAGGCTTCACACCATAGGGCTTGAACTCATGACCCTGAGATCAAGACCTAAACTGAGATTAAGAGTCAGAGGCTTAACCGACTAAGCCACCCAGGAGCCCCTCTCATGTTACTTTTTAATTGTGGTAAAGTATGTACAAAGTATAAAAACTGGGACACCTGGATGGCTCAGTCATTTAAGCATCTGTCTTTGGTTCAGGTCATGATCCTAGAGTCTTGGGATCAAGCCCCATGTCGGGCTCCCTGCTCAGTGAGGAGTCCACTTCTGCCTCTCCCCGTTCCCCCCCACTGGTGCTCTCTCTCTGTGTCTGAAATAAATAAAATCTTTAAAAACACACACACACACAAATTTCCATCTTAACTAATGGAAGTATAAATTCAGTGGCATTAATTACATTCACAATACTTTGCAACTATCACTTTGCAACAATTTTTTTTCATCAATTCCAAACAGATACTGCACCCATTAAGCAGTAACTCTCCACTCCTCTCTCTCCCCAGCATCTGGTTATTTCTAATCTGCTTTCTGTGACTTTGCCCATTCTAGATATTTCATGTAAGTGGAATGATACAAATATGTGTCCTTTTTTATCTAGCTTATTCCATTTTGCATCATGTTTTCAAAGTTCATCCGTATTGTAACATGTATCAAGAACTTCATTTCTTTGTGGCCGAATAATATGCCATTGTATGGCTACAGCACATCTTATGTACCCGGTAGCTGTCCGTGGACACTTAGGCCGCCAGATACCTCTTTGTTAAAAAAGAACTGAGACAAGGGCATTATGCTGAGCAAAACAAGTCAGTCAGAGAAAGATATATACTATATGATTTCACTCATATATGGAATTTAAGAAACAAAACAGGTGAACATAAGGGAAGAGAAGGGAAGATAAAATAAGATAAAAACAGAGAAGGAGGCAAACCTTAGGGACTTTGAACTCTAGGAAGCAAACTGCAGGTTGCTGGAGGCAAGATGGGTGGGGGTGGGGTAACTGGGTGATGCGTATTCAGGAGGGCATGTGATGTAATGAGCATGGGGTATTATATGCAATTGATGAAACATTAAACTCTACCGTTGAAAATAATAATACACTGTATGTTAACTAAATTGAATTTAAGTTTAAAAAATTTTAAAAATTAAAAAAAAAAAGAAAGAAGACATTAACTCCCTCTTGGCTCCCCACTTCCTCCCCTACAGGAGGTGGCCACTCCCCAGCAGTTGGTATGCTTAAGCTCACTGCATATCAGTATGCTTTTCTTCCTTCTAGTGTTATGTCTTCTTTTTTTTTTTAAGATTTTATTTATTTATTTGACAGAGAGAGAGATCACAAGTAGGCAGAGAGGCAGGCAGAGAGAGAGGGGGAAGCAGGTTCCCCGCTGAGCAGAGAGCCCGATGCGGGGCTCGATCCCAGGACCCTGAGATCATCACCTGAGCCAAAGGCAGAGGCTTAACCCTCTGAGCCACCCAGGCACCCCTTTGTCTTATTTATTTAGCCTTATCTTTTTTTCTTCTACAGGTTTGGAAGTTATACATTATTAGTTATCCTTACGTTGAAACATTTAAAAATTGTTAGAGAGTAAGATTGACTTTTTTGGGGCGTGACACACTGTTCTATAAATTTGAACACATTTATAGATTTGGGTAGCCACCACAATCAGAATACAGAATACGGAACAGTTCCATCGCTCCAACACATCGTGCTATTCCTGCATGGTCACACTCACCTCAACCACTAGCCCATTTCCATTGCTACGGTTTTGTAGCTTTGAGAATGACATAGAAATGGCAACATCAGGCAGGTAACATCTTGATACTGGATTCTTCCCTGGGCCAAGGCCTTTGAAATTCACTGAAGTTGGTGCATGTATCAGTAGCTCATTCATTTTTATTGCCAAATAGTATTCTGTTGTATGGATATACCACAGTTTACCTTTTCATCCATTGAAAGACTTTTGAATTGTTTCCAGTTTGTACCAAGTACCAGTAGAGCTGCTGTGAGTATTTGTGTCTGGGAGTGTCTTTTATAAATATAAGTTAATGATGTTGAATATCTTTCCGTGTGTTTATTGTCATGCATGTGTTCTCTTTGGGAAGGTGTCTGTTCAAGCCTTCTGTCCATTTTGTAATGGGATTATCTGTTTTCTTACTCAACGTCAGTGTTCTTTATAAATTCTGGATACAAATTCTTTATTGGGTAGAAGATTTGCAAATATTTTCTCCCAGGTCTTAGCTTATCTTTTACATTCTTTTAAAACTGTCATTTGCAAAGCAAAAGTTTTTCATTTTGATGAAATACAACTTATCATTCTTTTTTCTCTAAGAGATCATGCTTTTGGTGCATATTTAAGAACACTTCGATTAGTTCCAGGTCAGGAAGATTTTCTCCTATGCATGGTTTTTTTCCCTTAAGTTTTATAGCTTCCCACTTACATTTAGATCTATGATTAATTTGAGTTAATTTTCTTTTTTTTTTTAAGATTTTATTTTATTTATTTGACAGAGAGAGATCACAAGTAGATAGAGAGGCAGACAGAGAGAGAGAGAGAGAGAGGGAAGCAGGCTCCCTGCTGAGCAGAGAGCCCAATGCGGGGCTCAATCCCAGGACCCTGAGATCATGACCTGAGCTGAAGGCAGTGGCTTAACCCACTGAGCCACCCAGGCGCCCTTGAGTTAATTTTCTATAAGATTCTTTTTCTTCTTATTGCATGGATGTTAAATTTTTTTAGCATCATTCATCAAAAAGATTATCTTTTGGGGTACCTTGGTGTCTCCGTCAGTTAAGCATCCACCTTCAGCTTAGGTCATGATCCCAGGATCCTGGGATCAAGCCTTGCATTGGGCTCCCTGCTCAGGCAGGAGCCTGCTTCTCCCTCTCCCTCTGCCTGGTGTCCCCTCTGCTTGTGCTCTCTCTCTCAAATAAATAAATCAAATCTAAAAAAAAAAAAAAAGACTACCTTTTCTCCACTTAATATTTTTCATCATTAGTAAAAATCAATTGGTTATACTCATGTGGGTCTTTTTCTAGACTTTCTTTTCTTTTCCATTAGTCTCTGTGTCTGTTCTTTCCCATTCTCACACTGCCATGATTACTGCAACTTTGTAGTTGAGACTTAAAATTGGGTACTATGATTCCTCCAACTTTCTTCTTCTTTTTCAAAATTGTTTTATCTATTCTTATTCATTTGCCTCCCCATATAAACTTTATAATCAGCTTGTCTCTACCTAAAAAAATGCTTCTGGAATTTTTATTAGAATTGTATTAAATTCATAGATCAATTTGGAGATACTGGACATGTTTATGGAGTCTGCCAGTCCGTGAACACAGTATGCCTCACCCTTGCCCTTACATTTTAACACTGACCTATGACTTCACAATCCCTAAAGCTGATGAATGTCTTTATTCTCCAACAGAACAAAGTAAGGGTGCTGAGATGTTTTGCTACTCACTGTCCTCTTCCATCTTCCATGTTTTGTTGACCCGTACTTCCGTTCTGCCTGTCTTTAACCTGCCCCCTAGGACCCATTATTATTATAGTCACTGTTAATAATAAATAAGTCAGCACTTACATGTATTTACCCACAAGTTTACTGGTTTATTTACTCACAATTTCTTCTGGCATTTCACCTACCCTTGTTGATTTAATTTCCTTTCTCCTGAAATATATTCGTTAGCATTATTTGCAGGTGGGCCCATGAGTGAGAAAATCTCTAAGTCTGTGTCTGAAAATGTCAGTTTTATCCTTGTCCTTGCATTATGGTTTGGCTGCAAGCAGGGTTTTAAACTCCTAGTTATTTCCTCTCAATGATTTGAAGGTACCATGCCTCTGTCTTCTGGCTCCTCTTACTGGTCTTAGGACTTCTCCATCAGTCTCAACATCATCCTTTCTGGGAATCCCATTTTTTCTCTCCCGTTGACTTTAAGATTGTCTCTCTTCTTTGTGGTCGTGCATGTCTACCATATGGTGTCTCTCAGTATAGGTTAATTTTTACTTACCTGTTTAGAAGTTCAGTGTGCTATTATTTCTTTTGGAAATTAAGGTTTTCCTTTGGTTCTGAAAAACTCTCAGCCAAAAATGTTCCTGATATTGCATAACCCTATTTTCTCCATTCTTTCCTCTAAAAATCCATTTACTGTATTAGATATAAAAATATAGAGAATATATGTAAATGCATATAATTTATAGCTTATAATACATTAATGCATATATTACAAAATGTGTTATACATAATATGTTTTGATGTCTGGCCTCCTGGTCTCTTGTCTTTCATAGTTTCAAGTGCTTAATTCATCTAAGTTGCCTCCTGGGTGATTTCCTCATGTACGTCTTCCTGCTCACTTAGTCTCCCTCTAGCTCTCTTAATCTGATTCAGCTCATACTCTACATTGTACATTTTAATGGATCTGTATATTTTGTTAATTTCTAAAGTTATTTTAGGTTTTCAAATCTCTCTGCCCTATTGTATGATTTTTTATATTGTCTTATGATTCCTATTTTTCTTCTGGTCTCTTCAATTATTTTAAATGTATTTATTTTATATAATCTTTTTCAATTGGCTCCCCTTAGCTAAAGTTTTGGGAATGCTAATCCTCCCGTGTTTTGTGTTTGCTTGTTCTTGTTCGTGGATTATTTACCATATGTTTTATAATGTTTGACTATGGGATCATTTGCAGTGGGATTTTTTTCCCCTGTAGAAATTTTGTGTGGTCTGGGTTGGGGAAATCGCCTTACAAAGTGGTTTTGCATTTGCATTCACTCAGCATCCCAGGAACAATGCTACTTTGGAGCTAATTTTGTGATAGTTTATTGGCTTGGGATAAACTTGTACATGTTTTGAAGGACGTAAGAAGTGGCAGTGGTTTTGTGATGGGCAGCAAAGGTAGGCCCAGTCCACAAATGCTCATCCTTGGCCCACTGTATTGGAGCTAAAGATGTCTGAGGATAAATGAGCCACCAAAGGATGTGCTAAGGGAGTAACTGATTCTGATTCCTCTTTACCCATTTACTTAAATGTCAGGCTTGGATTTTTGTTGTTGTTGTTGTTGTTGTCGTTTTGTCATATCTAGAGGTCAGGTTCAAGAGTTGAATCACTTACAATGATAAAAGGGATTCCCTTTTTTTTTTTTTAAGACTTTATTTATTTATTTGAGAGAGAGAAAGTATACGCATGATCTGGGGGTTGGGCAGAGGGAGAGAGGGAAGCAGACTCCCTATTGAGCGAGGAGCCCCACATGGGACTCGATCCCAGGACTCCAAGATCACGACCTGAGCCAAAGGCAGATGCTCAACCAACTGAGCCACCCAGGTGCCCTGAAGGGATTCCTTAATGGGTTGTGAGACTTCTGGTAGGGAGGCTGGAGTGGAAAAAGAATGGAGCTAGAGTCGCAGTGTCTAATGATGAAATGTCTGTTTGGTTCTGATCATGGGACTCTTTTCCCCACTACCACGTAAGTCACCAGTGAACTGATTTTTTCTCATGAATGCCTTGCAGCCTTGTATCTATTTGGACTATATAGAGACTGAATCCTTCTTCAAGTAGGTCCAGAAGTAAGATAGACCCAAACCTAGGTGTCCTGCCATGCTCTTTTCCCTCCTCAGTCTAGACAAGGGATTTGAGGCCGGCTCTAAAGGAGAGTCCGGCATTGCTGGCTACCGTCCCAGACAACCCCGTGCCAAGCTCACTATAGGCCCCTTCCTCAGCAGCATGAGGACTGGGTTAATGAAACCAGCAAGGAGCCTGGGGCACTGGGGCCAAGCTGAGGGAAGGGCATCCTGCCAGGCATCACACACTGTGGGTTGGTGGATTGGCTGCCCGTAGTGTGAGCCACATACCAACGGCATTTTCTCCGCACAGAGCAGCCACCACAGAGGGTGGTCAGAGATGGGCGGGCCTCTGAAAGCAATCACTCCACTCCTTGTTAGGGATAGTCCATTGGCCGGGGTTCAGCCCACCATGATCCTCCCCGCTGGGAGGGAAACACTCTGCCATTCCCTCCTTGACCTCAGTGCTCTTAGCCAAACTCCACAGAGAGCAAACTGAAGGGGACTGGGACAGGGACCACAGCTGGCCTCTCAGCCTGCAGGGAGGAACCACAGACCAGGAAAATTAACTTTTTTTAGTGTTGTTGCTCATTTCATCTGTGTAAATTCTATTTGGACAATCAGGCACAGCAGTCTCCCTTACTCTGGCCAGTGTCATAGCCGCAGCTGGAAGTGCTCAGGGCTGAGCCACCTTCAGGGCATCTTCCTGGGGTCAGGAGGTGGGATGAGGAGGATGTCAGCCCAAGGCCACATAGGTGGCATCTATCTGGGCCTGTGTGCTGGGTACCAGGGCAGCATGGGCATTTGCTATGCTAACATGTGCGAATGAAAATAGCCAGAAATCTCACTTCATGGGAAAAGTTTGAAAAGCAGCTTATTTCAAATGTATTCCTACGGGAACTTTAGGTTTGAATTAGGCAAGGCAATCAGGAACAAATGCATTTTATTAAATGTACCACCCTGAGTGGTGTTCTGGAGTCAGGCAGTCCTTGGGAATGGAGACGCCCTCCCTCGGGCCACCTCCTCCCCAAGCGAGACTCAGTTCCTCCCCATATGAAACAGACACTTGCCCACAGGGCTATAAGTGGTGGGAGGATGCTTGCTCAGAATTTAGCCTGTTAAATGTTGGCGTTTATAACCTATGGTAGTAGAATGGCGAACCTGGGTGGCTCAGTCGGTTAAGTGTCTGACTTCGGCTCAGGTCATAACGTTGGAGTCCTGGGATGGAGCCTGTTCGTTCCTCTGCCCCTCCCCAGCTCATGTTCGATCACTCTCTCTCTCTCTCTCTCTCTCAAAAATAAGTAAAATCTTTGAACAAAAATGATCGGCAGTAATGGGGAGAAGATACATGTTATGCTGGGTAAACTAGGGTCCCAAATGAGGAAGCATCCTGCTTCCAGTAGCAAGCTGAGTCTCACAGCTCATGGCTGATGGGCCCGGCATCCCGGTGCCATCTGAAGGCAGCTTCTCCCTCGTCCTCACTGTAGGTCTTCTGCTCTGGCCTGGAGCAGGGCTCTTCCCTCAACATAGTGCCGGCTGCACCCTCCATATGTGAGTCCTCAGTGAGTCTCTCAGTCGAAGCTTGGGCTGCTATTCTGTTCTATTCCCAGACCCTCAGCTGGAGCAGCCTGGTATGGTGGGTGGAGCACGGACTTCAGCATTCAAACGTAGCTCAGCCATTTACTTGCCACGGTTCGTTAAGCAAGCTCCTACTTTACTTTTCTGAACCTCAGTTTCCTTATCTGTAAAATGGTACCCAGAATACCTTCACTTTCGAGGTGTTCTGAGGGCAAAATTAACACAAAATAGTATAGGTAAAGTGCCCATATTGGCTGTCCAGCAAATTTTTCTTTGGGCCTGCCCTTACTGTGACATTTGAAATCTGTTACGCATAAGTAATGACCCCCAGGCCTATTATGTCTTGATTGCTGATTTCCTCCCCTGGAGCAAAGCTACTCCAGAAATGAACATGGGAAATGAAGAGTAACTATGTATTTTAGGAAAAAAAATAAAGAGGGGCTGAACATTGTGGGAATCACGGAGACCTTTAACAACTAATTGCTAATTTTAAAAAAGGCCAGGCAGACATTTATGAATGTTTAGATTTTCTAAATGTCAGAGGGGTCCGGAAATGTGCCCTGGCGCCTTTAGAAAAAAAAGACTAGTTACCCAGCCAAGCCTCCAAGACCACTTCTGGAAGGCGCAGAGAGGTTTTGGTGGACGGGAAACAGGCCAAGGTGACACCAGTTCCCTTAGGAAATGAAAGAAGGGTCTTCGGAAACCAGTGTCTGGCAGGACTAGGTGTAACCTGTGAAAGGTCCCAAGGCACGTCCAGAGGGAAGTCGACTACTACGCAGACAATGGATGCACACAGGCAGGGAACTTCCTGTAAGATAAGAGGTGGGGGTTGGATTGCATTTTTGAAGCAGGCAAGAGAAGAAAGGGAAGAGTCACTCTCCAGTCCTTTATTCATAAACGTGCCAGCTCATCCCTGCTCATTCATCCCATGGGTGTCTCTGGGAAGGAGGGTGGTGAGGAGGCATAAGGAGAGGAAGCCTCAGGCTCCTGAGTGACGGTTTCTTCCTCAGTGGACAGCACACAGGGCCTAGAATCAGCTCCCCCACCCCCAGAGCAGAACCTGCCCCGCTGAACGGTGGGAGCCACTCAGGGTCCTCCCGCTGAGGGAACTGCTCTTGGCAAACAAGCTCAGGGCTGTTCAGTGGTGAACGCCCAGCTGGAGTGAGATGGCTATGCTCAGAAGGTGCTCGGGGTTGGCGTGGGGGGTTGGGAGTGTGAGTGTGTCTGTGGGGTAATTGTGTATCGGTGTGTGTGTGTGAGGGAAGGTGTACTGGTGTGGATGGGAACTGGTTGTACGTGGAGGTAGGCAGGGTGGAGGTGGGACTGTGTGCAAGGGAAGAGATGTGGGGGAGCCGTGTGGAGGGTTGAGATGGGGTGGATGTGAGAGGGAAAAGTGTGTATGGTGGGAGTTGGTGAGGGTGTGGATCTGGGGGTATATACGGGGGCAGAGGGGAAAGTGTGTATGTTGGGAGGTTGAGTGGGTGGGCAATTGGCGAACAACAATTGGTTGTTCAACCTGGCTAGTTGGGTCTATTTAACCTGAAAAGGAAGAGAAAATAACAAGGGGGGGGGTCACAAAACACATGGGGGTGATTAAATCAACTGAGAAAAAATAGCCCTAAACAGATGAGCACAGCAAAACCTAATAAAATTTGATATGGAACATTTTTAAATGCATACTGTAGGAAAGAATAGAAACCTATGGGGAGAAGTGATAGAAAACACTAGGCTGTAGTGTTGAACATTAGGGGAAGGCCAGGGAAGGAGCTGGGGCTCCTCAGGTGAACTGGTCGTTTTTCCATGGCAATAGGACTGTGATCCCTCTAAAGGCCCCAGCAGCTGATCTGAGAGTAGTTGACTGTCAGACTCTGTTAGCATCTGTTTTGTGGGATCCCTTGGCCAGCCTGGAAACGAGAACCCCTTGTTCTCCCAAGTCTCCAGCTGAGGTCTGAGTAGGGACCTGAGTGTGGCTCCCCATCCCAGCCAGGCCCTCCAGGCTGGTTTAGTCATTTCCCCTGTTCAGGAGTGAGGCCGGGGGTGTCAGTCCTGCTTGGCTCGGGTGGGGGGTGGGCAGTCCTAGGCAGCCAGCTGCACCCTGCGAGTTGTATCCTGCACCCCGCTGCCCTGGGGAGAGTCACTCCTCCAGCGCCTCCCCCCCCCGCTCATTGTATGTCTTGGGTGTGGTGGGAGGTTGCAGGGGGTTAGTTCCCTTGGGAGAGTCAACACACAGGGTGGAAAAGAAAATACGGTTACTGTTCCAGTGGCTTTGGGCACCCCAGGAAAACCATTAGGGAGTGAGGACTAGCCCTATAGAAACAGAGTGTGGGCCCCTCTCCCACTGGGGATTAGGGTTTGAAGAAACCCTTGATCTCTCATTCAGGAGGCCTCATTCAGGGATCCTCAGGATCCCTGGAGGACACAGGGAGGAACGTTCTGCCCTTCTTGCCACACCTGGTAGAGCAGAACCGTTGGCTGTGCCCAGACACCTCCCAAAGGTTTGAAATGGGAACCACCAGACATATCGGGGTAGTGTGCTACCCGCCAGGAGGCAGGAAACCAGCAAGAGACAAGGACAAAAGCACTCTTCAGGATTCACAGCTTGAATTGGCCACCGTCAGAAAGGATGTGGGGCTCAGATCTAAAGGGGGGAAAACAGGGGCGCCTGGGTGGCTCAGCGGGTTAAAGCCTCTGCCTTCGGCTCAGGTCATGATCCCAGGGTCCAGGGATCGAGCCCCGCATTGGGCTCTCTGCTTGGCTGGGAGCCTGCTTCCTCCTCTCTCTCTCTCTGCCTGCCTCTCTGCCTACTTGTAGTCTCTATCTGTCAAAAAAAAAAAAAAAAAAAAAAAATCTAAAGGGGGGAAAACAGCAAAGAGAAGCCAGAACCACCATGATGGTGGTAGAAGGGGAGGCCTTTGGGAGGTGATGAGGGCATGAGGGTTGTGCCCTCATGAATGGCATCAGAGCCCTCATTAGAGGTCAGAGAGCTCCCTCACTCTCTTTCTGCCTTGTGAGGACACAGTAAGAAGGCTCTCAGCAGAACCTGTCTGTGCCAGCTCCCTGATCTCAGACTTCCAGCTTCCAGAACTGTGAGAAATAATTTTCTGTTGTTTCTAAGCCACCTCAGTCTAGGATACTTGGGTATAGCAGCCCAGACTGATTCCATTAGCTTCATTCTCCTTGACTGGAGCCCCTCCTTATAGCCTCAAGCCTAATTTTAAGTTTTCAAGTTTTTGACTGTCTTTTTTTCCCTCCTTTTTAAAAATTAACTATAATGTATTATTTGTTTCAGGGGTACAGGTCAGTGAGTCCTCCGTCTTAGGTAATACCCAGTGCTTATTACACACATACCCTCCCCAGTGTCCATCCCCCAGTTACCCCGTCCCACACCCACGTCCCCTTCAGCAGCCCTCAGTTGGTTTCCTGCTATTAAGAGTCTTTGATGGTCTGTCTTATTAACTCTCCCTCCCAGTTTGTGTCATTTGTGTTGTTCACAAATTTGTCAGCTGCTCCTGCTTTCACCCAAGCCTGTGACAACAGTGTTGAGTGGTGTGCAGTCAGGGTCATCTCCCTGGTCACACGGGCCCTTGATGCCAGCCCTGGGCACGCTTTAAGCCGGTTCTCCCCAGAGGACTCTGCAGCCACGTGTCCGCATCTTGTCTACCAGGCTATCATGACAGGCTTTGTCAAAAGGCTTCCTCCAGTCAAGTAACACCATGTTACAACTTCCTGCTGGCCTGCGAGCCCCACGAACAAAGGAAATGAGGTTGGTTTGGCATGAATGGCTCTTTATGAACTCATGTTGGCTCAGCTAATCACGTTTTTTTTCCAAAGAGCTCCTCATCAGCCTGTTGAATAAATCTCTGAAGAGTAAGTCCTGCTTCACTCCCAGTCGGGGGTGCATATTAAGTTCGCCTCTATTCCAACATTAAAATTAAATGGCTTTCAGCCACCATCCTTCTCACTCAGGTAGAGCTTCCATCCCTACTATCCACTAAGAAATAGTTTTGATGATGAGCCAGGCCAGGTGATTCCTTTTTCCTTGACCTGGTGGTGATTCCTTGGGGTGCAGGGCCAAGGGTGTGGGTGCAGAAAGCCCCTCACCGGCAGGGTAACGTCCAGCCTTGTTTCGTCATGCGCAGTGGACTGGCCCTCTCGTGTCTGGCTCATTGGTCACAGGCCTCCTTATACAAGTAGGCGTTTTCCCCAGGGTCCCCACTAGTGCTGGGGTAACAGTGTGTGAAGGGGTGACCAGCCTCAACCTCAGAACTAGTCTTGCAAACTCAGTCGGAGGATAGAACCCAGGAAAGCTCTCCTTCCACTCCCTGAGCTCACTCTTTTCTTTCAAAAATATGAACCCTTCCAGGCAGCTCCTTTATTACAATCCATCCTCTGCTGGTGATCAGCACTGATCTTATTTGTCTCCAGTTTCTAGACCCAGCCCCCAGGTTCTTAGAAACCTGGGCTTTATCACCTGTCTCCATGGTTCCACCATCCCCCACCTTCATTTAAATTTCTCAGAGTTTCTGGTCTCTGGATGAAAATTGATATTATCTGATCACTATGCCCCAGATTATAATATACCCATGATTTTTAATCCTAATAAGAATATTGCAAGGTAGGTATTATGATATCTGCTTGGAGATGAAGACATTGAGGTTCTGAGAGGCCCCCAACCAGTGAGTGGTAGAATGAGATTTAAACTTGATTTGTCTGGTTTCAAACTGCGAATCGCTTTCACTACCCTATGATGTGTCTCAGGCTGTCAAACCTAACTCTGTTGGCTTCTGCTGGTGCAGAAGGAGGAGAACAGTCTCCTAGTGTTCCAGAATGAAACTTGGAATGCATGCTCATAGAAATTATTTTGTAAGTGGAGACTTGGTCTAGTGGAAGAGACCACATATTATTATCGAGGCATTATGGAATAACAAGGCTTTGTGAACTGCCCTGGGAACCCAGTCACTTCTGATGTGTGAACAACCCACTTTGCAAACCACTTTGAGACCTCAAATCATGTCTGAGTTTGGGACAGTCTGTTCCAGGCCTGCTAGTGGGTGTTGCCAGAGTTTTCGGGAAGAATTGTTGAGTAGCTGAATTTAGGAAATAGGTCCTTCAGAGTGGAGCATTCTGAATGAGGTTCCAGGGGTTTGCTGATAGCCTAAGGGCTTGGCACCTTGAACATGTTTCCAGAAGACTCTTCAGAAGCACCCCCTGGCCTTTTCCTATTATTCTCTTATGGACTGCTTCTGAGGCTTGGGTTTTGCCTCACTTGACCCTACTCATCTGCAAACCATGCCCCCTTCTGAGCAGGGAGGTATGTGTGGCTTTCAAAGAACATGACTTGGAGGAGAACTCACTGCTGCCTTTCTGTTACCTGGAAGAACTCTCTTTCCTCTACTAGAATGATGAGCATGACTAGTCAAAGGAAAGCCCCATTTGCCATGGACTTCCTATGTTGCTTGATCCTTCTAGGGTCCTGTCTCTGACACAGTTTCAGATCTCTGTGCAGAGACCTCCTATACCCTTGGCAGCCCTCCTGCTGGCCTCAGCCTGGCTGCCCCTGAAATGTAAGTCCTTGAACAATGGAATGGTTAGACTTTGGTCTGCCCAGATTTGCCCTGTCTCTGTAGATCCCACTCTGGGGAAATAGACCTTCCTGCCACAGAGTCTCCTATCTTTCCAAACCCACTGAGGGGTCCAGAAATTAGAACTGAAACTCTGATTTTAAATTGTGGAAATGAGTCAGAGAGTTGACTCACGTGCAGCTGGGGTGGTGCTGGGGTAGCTGGAGGAGGAGAGAGGTCCCAGCCTGTTTCTAGTTAGCATTTCACAGCCCTGTGAAAACGGGCACAGCCAGACTTCTGGTGTCTTGTGGGAAAAGAATGTGCTCTGATGAACTTGAGCCTTCCAGAAGTCGGCCTCAGGGAAGATGAGAAACAGACTGACATCCCTCTGATGAACAGACTCCCCTCTCTCCCATTCTCAGGGCTCTCCAAGATGGAGGAAAGGGACCTTGGGTGGGCAGGCAGCCTCTGGAGTCTGTGGTGGCTGGAATAGGCAGGCATTTCTCTGACCTCACCACAGGATTTGACATGGTGGGAAGGTCAGAACGAGCAACATCAGAAGAGGAGGGTGATATGCTTCCATAAGTCAATGGAGAGTATCTGGGTACAGGGCCTTTGCTGGAATGCTTGGGAAATGGGGGGAAGTGGCTCTGTTCCCTTCGCATGGGCCTGAGCTCCTAAAGGAAGCTGAGAAATCCACTCCAGGGAGGAGAGGGGTGGAGTGGACCAAAGAAAGTTGAGTCCCCCCACCCATCACCAGTTTTGCCAAGATCTTCCAACACAAGGTCTTTTCCTCCCCTTTCTTCTAGCCCTTGGGCTCACCAATCCCTGTCCCCTAGATTTTTAAGAGAAGAGCCTAAGGGTCTAAATTTTAGACAACTCCGCTCTCACCAGAGGAAGCAGGCCATAGCCCCCCACTGCCAGAGTCTCAGGCATGAGTTCTTGGGAAGCCCACACTGTGCCTGTTTCTGGTATAAACACCTGTGCTCACATCAAGGCAGGAAGCGGCAGGTCATAGCAACCACCACTGCCCTCTGCTCTTCCTGGCTCTGGGGTTCCCTGCCCCCAGACAGCCAGCTGCGGCTTCCCTTGGGCAGCGCTCCTGGGGAACGAAGCCTGCTCTTCTGCAGGTGAATTTTGCATGAGTCACAGCCTGGGCCAGGGTGGATTTGGCCCCATTCAGGGCTGACATAAGGAAAAGACAGTGGGTTAGGAGATCTTGAATCAATTCAGAATGTGGAAGAGCCAAAGAGGAACTCCACACACTTGAGAGTTGGGGCCAATGGCCTATATTTTAAAGTACACGTTTTAAGGGCGCCTGGGTGGCTCAGTGGGTTAAAGCCTCTGCCTTCGGCTCAGGGCATGATCCCAGGGTCCTGGGATCGAGCCCCACATCCGGCTCTCTGCTCAGTAGGGAGCCTGCTTCCCCCCCGCCCCCTGCCGCCTGCTTCTCTGCCTACTTGTAACCTCTGTCTGTCAAATAAATAAATAACATCTTAAAAAAAATAATAAAGTACATGTTTTAATAAAGGCAATTCCTGACACAGAGTGTAACATTCTAAGAGATCATGACGCCCACGACCCCCAGAGGGTTTTGCCGCCTGGGCGTTTCATCAGGTGGAGTTTCCTGAGGATTTCTGTGCTCCTGGCGTATGCTGCAGTGCGCCATATGAAGGCTGAAGACGCCAGTCGACATTTTTATGATCTTCGGTGACCATACATGTCCCACAGAAAATAATGTTACCATCCACGCCGGCAACAGTGTTCTCATAAATGTGGGTATAGTAAAATAGTAAGAATCAGAGAGATCAAGGACTAGAACTCTTAGAAGAAAACACTTATTCTCCAGGCCTTCATCTGTCACACACTCCCGCAGCCAGCCTGGCCTCGTGTGTCTCACACGCACGCCTCTGGGCTGTGCATCCAGTCTGCACGTCCGCAGAGCCGGCCAGCCCTCGCTGCCCCACGTGCAATGCACGGCCTCACCTATTTTACCACCAAAATAGCTCTTTTTGGGGTCAATTCCACTCTCTACACATGGACCTTGCCAATGGGTCTAATGCCTCCAATGTGTTCGTTGCACCGCTCCCATCAGGATCTTGACCCTTCTGGGGTTTTCCTTAGGACACAGTCCGTGCCCTTTCCCAGCACCCACAAGCCATCCAGGAGCGGCCGTGACTCACCGTGCTTCTCCTTGCGTGCGGCTCGCAGCGAGCCGCATTTTGTACCCTGGAGCATGTCACCGACATCTCTGAGCCCCTCCACATTGCTGTTCCCCCGTCCTCCTCGTGGCTGATCTTTGTCTACTCCCATTGCTTCTTCTTAGCTCAGGGCCACTTTCTCCAGGAATCTTTTCCTTCACCCTCTCCCAGCGACGCTGGGTTGCGCTTCTCCCACCTACTCCCTGTCCTCTGCCGACTCAGCGTGGAGCAGGCTACATCATTATTTATTGTGGTTATATATATATATATATTTAACATAACATTTGCCATTCTAACTCTCCTGAAGTGTAGAGTTCAAGGGCATTGACACATTCACACTATTGTACAACCATCAACACCATCCATCTCCAGAACTTTTCATCTTTCCCAGCTGAAGCTGTACCACTAACTCCCCATTCCCCTGCCCGCCCAGCCCCCGATCACCACCATTCTACTTTCCGTCTCTATGAATTTGCCTATTTGTGTTTTTTCATAGAAGTGGAATCTGCAGTGTTTGTACTTTTGTGTCTGGCTTATTTCAGGTAGCATAATGTCTTCAGTGTTCTTCCATTTGGTATGTAGCGTGTCAGAATTCCCTTCCTTTTTAAGGCTCAGTAATATTCTATTCTATGTATCTGTCACATTTGGTTTATCCACTCATTTGTTGATACACGTTGGATTGTTTCCACCTTTTGGCTCTTGTGAATAACCCTGCTATGAGCACTGGTGTTGAAGTATCTGTTAAGTCCTGCTTTAAATTCTTCTGGGTATATGCCCAGAGCTATAAATGCTGAGTCACATGGTAGTTGTATTTAAAGTTTTGGGGGAACTGTCGTACTGTTTCCCATAGTGGCCACATCATTTTGCATTCCTTCCAGCAATGTACAAGGGCTCTAACTTTTCCCACATCTTATATGAACAACCCTTGGTGTTTCCTGTTAGTTATTGTTGTTGTTGTTGTTGATAATGACCATCCTGATGGATGTGAGAGGGTATCTCGTTGTGGTTTGGCTTGGCCCAGGCGACACTGTGGTTGCTTCTTCAGTGAGCTCTGTAGCGCAGTGGGCCAAGGGAGCACCTGTGCCTGTCTCGGTCACCTCCTTGTCCCCCACCCCAGCAGAGTGCCTGCCCACGGTCACTATTCCCAAATGACTGACCAACTGAGGATGGACGAAATTTGGCCCAGGAATTTTTCCAGGACTCAGCATGCAAACTATCCCCCAGTCTGGATGACCCTGAGAAGAAGACATCTTGCCCTTCCTTGCTGTTCCTGGGACAGGCCTCCCGTTCAGTGGGAGAGCCCCGTAGGCCCCAGCAGTTTTCAAATGTGTCCTATGAAACAAACACCAGTGTAGAAGACAGGTAAGGGTCGGGCCAGGCTGGACAGAGCATGTGTGCCTGGGGGACGGAGAGAATCCCCTCATCCTGGGGGATGAGGCGGGCAGGCCCGCCCACCTCACCATCCAGGGCAACCTGGGGCAGAGTGGAGCAAGAGGGGCAGATCCAGTCTGCAGCCCTTGAATTTCCTCTCTGTGGGGCTTTGAGACCCCCATAGATCAGGGCTTCTACCCTCTCTGGGAGCATCCCAAATGAGAATTAAAGGGGATTATGTTAGTGTGAAAAGAACAAAAATAGAGCAAGATCAGGGATGTCAGTGGTGTCCATTGGCTCGGACAAGGTAAGAGAAGAAGGGATCTTATGCAAGGGAGCCCTCAAGAGCTTGCGAGGCCTTGGAGAGGTGACAGTGCCGATTGGCGAGTGTGGGCCAAGTTAAAAACAGCCGGATGGAAGTGACAGTCCAGCCTGGCCCGGTCCCCACAGCCACAAACTGCACAGTGCTCGTGGCATGCTGGGAATCTCTGGGAGCCTCACAGAAGGGTCTCAAGGTGCAGTCTGGCTCCTGTGGGTGCAGCCTCAGCTCCCCGTTTGTAATAGGAGGGCTTGAACTAGACGGTCTCAAGTCCTTTCCTTAACTCCCCACGTTGTAGGATCCTTGGTTGCTGCCCACTTTCCGTAAGGACATTAAATGCCTTTGTGTGACACATTGCCAGGCTTATCCAGGAGTCAGGCTCCGAGGGTCCTGACACGGGAGGGATGCATCCCAGGTGGGGCTGATACTGTCTTCTGTGAGACAGAATGGCCTTTGTCCCACTAAAGAGAGCCACACCCTGGGAACCCCAAGCCTGAGGCTGAGCACAGGGCGCTTCAGGCCCGCAAGCCTGGGTTTGGATCCTGGATCCCCCTTTTTCACCTGAGTGACCCTTTCCTCCGGGAATGACGGTTTCAGCCTCCATGCTCAGCTCCCCACCTGTACCCATAGAGGACAGCCCTGGGCGGAATGGATAGCCATGGGCAGAAGATTCCTCTCCCACCCAAGAAGGGCTGCTCCTGGAACAGGAAGGCCACACTCTGACCTCTGTGTCTACAGTCACTTCCCAAAGGCCTGAAAGGAAGGGCAGGTTTGGAGGCTTGCTGGTGGAAGCAGAAGACCCAGTGGTGACTAGCACGCCCTCTCATTGCAGGGAACAGCAGCCACTTCCAAGCCGAGCTCTGTCAGAAGCACTGGAAGGACCAGCCCCCCAGCAAGTGCCATAGCACCGCCCAGGACTCCCGGAAGGAGACCAGCAGCATGTGGGGTCTCATGGTGGTCGCCCAGCTGCTGGCAGGCATTGGGACGGTGCCCATTCAACCGTTCGGAATCTCCTATGTGGACGACTTCTCTGAGCCCAACAACTCACCCCTGTACATCTGTGAGTCACAGGCTTGGGGAAGCCGCAGGGAGGGGGCCCAGCCCCAAAGTGGCACTTGCTGAGGCCCAGAGGGGCTGAATTGAGGTCAGACCCTCGTTGCCCCACAACACAGCAGATGAGTGCTGAGGTTTGCGGGGGCAGACAGATCTGGTTGGAAGGCCAGCTCTGTTACCTACCAGCTGTGTGATCCTGGGCAGGTGGCTGGCCCCCAGGGCCCCAGGGTCCTCACCTGCAGAACAGGGCTAACAGTATCTGTGCCCTGGGCAGCCGTGGCATTAAATATGCAATGTGTGTAACCCAGTAGCCCCACGCCGGGCACAGGGGAGCTCCTTTACCAGCTCCTGGAGCTGCTGCTGTCCAATCCTCCAGGCACAGGCCAGGGTACCCGTGTCTTCCCAAACTGTCCACTCAGGGACCAGACGGCCTCAAGGAAGGACAAACAAGGCAGATACCAAATGATCATCTATTGCTGCCATCCTTCCCTTAGAACAAACCTCGCTGAGCATTCTCGAGGCCCACGCCCCATACCAGACAGAGCACACTGCGGCTCAGTAGCCCCACAGCTGCTGCCGGAGCCCCCATCATTGTATTTGCGGGGAGCTTCGGCCACCAGCATGCCCGGCAGGAATCGCTAAATGCTGGGGAGCCTTTCCCTCCTGGCGAGTGGGTCTCTCTGGTAGCTGGCTGCAGGAGAAGCAGCTTTGGTTCTGCACATCTCAGGATCTTGAGTGATCCTGGTCTTGTCTATGGGACATGCCCTGGGTGTGGACTTGTGAAGGCCAGAGGACAGCTCAGGAATCCCTCAGCTAGGGGGCAAACCTGGGGCTGACCCACCCCCTCAACCTCCCTCAGCCTCCTTTCCCCACTTTCCCCTCCAGCCATCTTATTTGCCATCTCTGTATTCGGACCGGCTTTCGGGTACCTGCTGGGCTCCGTCATGCTGCAGATCTTCGTGGACTACGGCAGAGTGGACACAGGTGAGTGTGGGCAGGGATGCCCAGCCCAACACTGGTTCCACGAAACAACCTCCCAAGCCCCAGCCAGGCAGGGCAGAAAATGAAGCTTTAAATCCACATGCTTGGGTCTCCTTCTGCCCTCACTCCGTCACCCCTGCCAAGCCTCAGACAGCCGGGAGCGGGCCGCGTGCTGCGTCTTGCACAGGTCCCTGTCTGTCCTTGGGAAGTCTGTAGCAGGAAACCTTGAGACTTGGGGCAGGGCCTCACTGGTTGTCACCATAGCTGCCTATCTTGGTGGTGGTATTAAAAATAGTTTTATAGTCCTTGGATTCTAAGATGGTGTTTGATTATTAAAAAAAAAAAAAAAGATTTAAGGGGCGTCTGGGTGGCTCAGTGGGTTAAAGCCTCTGCCTTCGCTCAGGTCATGATCCCAGGGTCCTGGGATCGAGCCCCGCATGGGGCTCTCTGCTCCGCAAGGAGCCTGCTTCCTCCTCTCTCTCTGCCTGCCTCTCTGCCTGCTTGTGATCTCTGTCTGTCAAATAAATAAAATATTAAAAAAAAGATTTAATAAGAGCTCTTTTGAGGATAAAAAAGAGGCACTACATAAAATATAGACACGGAATATGATTCGCGTCATGTGGGACTCCATGGGCACTGGCAGTAAATGGGCTGTGTCTAATCCTTCTTCTGCCTCTCACCAGCTGAGTGATCGTGAGCAAGTTTCTACATCTTTCTGTGCCTCAGTTTCCTCATCGTAAATGGGCCTAATCCTCAAGGAAAATGGACCTAATGGTAGTACAATAGAGCTGTCCTCAGGATTAGAACATGCCTGATCTATATGAAGAGGTTTACAGGAATGAGCTCTTATTCTTCACAAAATGGTATGGACGAAATCACTGTGTATCTTAGAATGAGGAGGACATAGGGTCTATAGGCCAGGGCACAAACACTGAGGTAACCCTTCACGGAGGCAGCCCCCCAGGGAATCCTGCAAGAGCTCATGGCCTTCGTAAGCTTGTCTGATGCCGGCCCGCCTCCCAGAGGGCAGAGAGAGCCAGCCTCACAGAGGGGCAGGTGAAGTGCTTGGAAGCTCCAAGGCAGGAGACAGGGCTCCTGCCTGAGGTGTTTAGGGAGGGCGTCCCAGACCACTGACAGCTGCACTGAGCCCCATCGGGGCGGGGCGGGGGGAGGATTTCTGCCTTCCAGATGGAGAAGAATACTTGGACAAGGCCAAGAGAGGGAACCTGCGTGAAGTGTGGGGGAGATAGAGGAAGCTCCCTCCCACCAGCCGGAAGATGTGGCTAGAAGGCAGGTCTGAGCCAGACTTGCAGGAGTGATACTCCCACCAGTTCCTGGCATGCAGATCGGAGCCTTCCCATCACACAAAGAATGTGGACAGGCGTTAGAGCCACCGTGCTGCCTGAGTCCAAAACTGCTGCTCCTGGGGGCCATCAGACCACGATGTCTTCCTTGAGGTGTCCCCTTCCTTTACTTCACATGACAGGGAAAAGCCCGGGGGAACTTTCTGCCTCAGGGTCAAGCCATCTTTGCCCTTTCACTGGCACTTCCTGAGTTGATTCCTGCCTCTTAGTTGCCCAAAGAGACTCGAAGCTGAGCTCCCAGTACCAGGGACAGTGCCCAGTGAAGCCTGACATTGTTTGGCTGAGGGCCATTCTGCTACCATCTCCCTCCCTCCACGCCTACATAGCTTCTTTACAGAGAGACACAACGGCAGACTTGCAGCTGCAGGTGGGAGACGTTGCTGGAAGTATCTCCTTTGGAGGCTCAGCAACCCACTCTGATGATGGTTGTTCCATCAGGCCTCTAAGGATTATGGGGCCTCCTTTCTTAGGGATCAATAAAATGGGAGGCCATAGCATTCAGTGGTTAAGCGTGCAGATTTGGACACCAGGGAGACGTGGGTTTAAAATTGGCCAATGAGATCATACTTACCAGCCTTGACCTTGGACCAGGGCAAAGCTAACATCTCTGATCCTCAATTTTCTGATTAATTGGAGGTGGGTAGATGGAGCCGCCTTCACTGTTATTCCTACCAAGGGTTGGGAATAAAATAAAGTGAGGCCAAGTTTCTGATTCCTTCAGCCTGGGGATTCTCTGATTCTGGCTGCCATGCTCTGCAGACCAGCTGGCCTGGAGAGGGAATGTTGTCTTGAATCAGACTCTAGCTCATGACTTACCTCTTCTGCAGCATGGAAAGAAAGTCCTCCTGATCAGAGGCCCTCTTTCCAGCAAAATGAGATCCCACATTAATCCAGAAAACACTTGTTCCCTTTGCTGTCTTTCCAGCTGCCATTAACCTGAGCCCCGGAGACCCCCGGTGGATTGGAGCCTGGTGGCTGGGCCTGCTCATCTCCTCAGGCTCCTTGGTTCTCACCTCTTTCCCCTTTTTTTTCTTTCCTCGAACGATGCTCAGGGAAGCAGAGGTAAGGTCCTGAGAGCCCATGACTCTGCCTATTAGAGTTCAAGAAAGGGAGGTGTGGGGGAAAAATGAACTGAGGATCTCCCGCAAGTGAAGCGAGTTCTGGGTTAAGTCTAGAGAAGTTATATGATACAGGACTCCTCAGAGGCTTGGAGAAGTAAGAGTGCTGGTGAATTTCCAAGAGATGGTCTCTCACCAGCCTCCCCTTACCACATCAGCATCTCAGGCATCCGGAGGGTTCCAGGGAATGTACTTTGGGAAACAGCAGGTTCACAGTTAAGAGTCAGGAAAAGCTGAATATATGGCCTGGCATAGTTGGCCCATCATGTGTGAACCCACAGGACTGAGTCGGAAGGAGACCCTTGGAGCTGAAGAGCGCGAGGCTGCACTGAGAGCGAGCTGACTATGGGCAGAGGGACCTCCGGGGTGTCCACCGGCCCTGTCTGCTGGGAAGGAAGTCAGAAAACGATGAGAAGGGAAAATAGAGACAAGAAGTCTCAGTGGGGCCTCGATGTTAGGCATAGGGTGTGATCCCATAAGGTTCGGGGGTGCTGCAGTGAGTGGGTAACCATGCAGGGCACACCATGGCAGCTGGGTCGAGGTTGGGGAGTCAGGAAGGAGGGAAGGCTGGCCATCTGAAGAGGCCTGTGTAAACATGCGGAATGCGGCTGAGCGCCAGGGCAGGGGTTGCCGGGCAGCTGAGGAAAGGGCAGGGGGCGACGTCCTTGGAGAGGGTGCCGAGGACTCAGCAGTGGGCAGATTGGAGGAGAAGGGGGCCGAAGTTAGCACCAAGGTTTTGAGCCAGAGCCAGAGCTCAGCATTTGGCAGTGAGGTGTGAGATCTAGGCCGAGCAGCGGGAAGAGGAGCAGGGGTGGGAGGGCCTCTGCTTGGCTTGGGGAAGAATTTCAGAGGTTGTCAGTGCATCGTGGTTGTTTGGGGGTCAGGCACACCTGAGTCTGGGTCCAGATGCTGAGCATCTTGGGCAAGTTCGCTTGTTTCTAAGTTTCCTCTAACATACTGGAGATAGAGCAACTGTCTCAGCGAGGCTGTGAGGAGAGCCGATATGTGTGGAAGGCTTGGCGCGGCGCCTAGCGTAGAGTAAGCACCCAGTGTGCGGGGACTCCCATGCCTGGTGGTGGGTTCCAGGGAGCTCTAACAGCGTCAGAGCTCGGGAGCCTTGCACACCGTGGGTAGGGGTTCAAAGCTGCTGCTGACAAGTTCACAAGAGATAGGCAAACTCACTGAGGTGGTATGGGTAGAAAGTGTGGGCCAGGGTCCAGGATGGAGCCTTGAGCAGGACTCAGCTTTGGGCCCAGAAGGAAGCAGAGACTCTATAGAGGAGACAGTAAGAAAGAACTGGAAACAGAGGTCATTCTAGATCAGTGTATCCCAGAAGCCTGCGGCCCCTGGAATCTGAGGATGGGGAAGAAGTGTAGCCATGACAGACAGACAAGGGGTGAGATCTGATCGGACACCTTTTGGCATCAGGCAAGGGAAAGTTAGACACGAATAACATGCCCAGAGGAGTCTCTGGAGGCTTTGGCACAGACATGTTCTTGCCGGCAGCCATCACACAGGGTCCACGGACATGCAGGTGGCATTTACTTGGAGAGAGCATTCTCTGTGCACCCTCCCACACACCTGGGGCAGCTCAGTGGTGCCCGTCTCTGAGCCAGCGAGACCAGACCAGGAGGGGCAAGGGCCCAGGGAAGGGTCACTACAGGGAACCTGGGCCTTAACATTCTCCCCCTTCGCTGCCCGCAGAGGTCTCCTGCCATAGTGGATGAAGCAAGGAAGATGGACGATGCCAAGCCAAGAAGTTCCCTGATGGATTTCATTAAACGTAACCAACGGACCCCGCAAAGCCCTGGGGCGGGGTGGGGGACTACTTGCTTGAGCTGAGGGTCAGGGGGTGCCCCAGCTCATGTGGTGTGGTGTGTGGTAAGTGGCAGTAAGAGCAGGTGGTCCCATCTCTCAGGAGGGGTCCTGCCAGGGGTCCTGGTGCCTGCTTCTGTGCAGGTTCCAAGAGACTCAGATGTAAGCAGAGTCAGCCCCGCTTCCCAGCCCCGGCCCCCGCGTTCTCTCCCCTCCTTTCACACGGAGGTGGCTGTCATGTGGGAAGGAGTTTCCTGGTGTTAGCTCTATTTCTAGCCAGGCTTTGCCTGATATCTTCTCGGCACACCCTCACTTTACTTAGCCCGTGAGCATGTCGAGTGGGAGTCGGGCAGCTGCCGTGCCTCCGGCCACTGAACATCTTGGTGCCTTAGATCTGCCCTGAGGAAGACAGGAGGGCTGCCTAGAGGAAGAGGAAGGGCAGTGACTAGTCCCAACGTAGCCCTGTGATGACTGCCATGAGGGCCCGGCCCTGACAGTGTCTGTTTGCAGGCTTCCCCCGTATCTTCCTGAGGCTGCTGATGAACCCACTCTTCATGCTGGTGGTCCTGGCCCAGTGCACCTTCTCCTCGGTCATTGCGGGCCTCTCCACCTTCCTCAACAAGTTTCTAGAGAAGCAGTATGGCGCCTCCGCGGCCTACGCCAACTTCCTCATTGGTGAGTCCTGGAGGGTGGGTGCTACAGGGGCTGGGGGACCCTGCCTGGGCCCAGCCTCCGGGAGCAGCTGGACCCTCCTCCACCCATCCAGGGAGGGGCGAGTTCAGACGGGACACAGACAAGAGCCAGAGGAAAGAATTTTAAGGACATTTTTCCTGGTTAGCAATCTAGAATGTTCTTGGCAGATCTCTGGGACCCCCATCATTCCAGGCAGGGATGGGTGTAGGCTAGGGTCTGCCTTCCTCCCCGTCAGAGGGGCTGGAAGTCTGACAGCCTCCCAAAAGCCCTGACATCATCAGGGGCAACAGAGGAAAGAGAGAAGCTAGAATTTGAGGTTAGGCAAAATGCCTTGTGGGTTTTTTCCCTTCTTCACCAAGGAACTGAATGCATTCACCTGGGTAAGGAATATGTGGCCCAGTGATTCTCCACCCTGGCTGCACTTTGGGATCCCCTGGACAACTTAAAAAAAAATACAGACGCCCAGGCTCCATGCTCAGTCCCTGAAAGCGCAGTCTCTGGGTAGGGCCCAGCACTGGTGTTTTGTGCAGCTGAGGTTGAGAAGTCCTGACGTGGTCCCACTAAGCACCAAAGTGAACTACTGAGCCCAATCTACAGGGGAGCCTGGCCATGAGGAAGTGGCAAGGTGGTCAAGGCCTTGGCCGTGACCTCATCCCTTTAGCCTTCAGTTACCAGCTAGCACATTAGACAGGGGCACCACCGTGGGACCCATGTGGTCACAGTGAGAATGTAATGAGGGGCCAGGTAATGAAAGGTGCTTAATAAATGCACCATCAACCCACCTCCCTCTGGCTGCAAGGACTCACTTGTTTCTTTATTCTTTGCACAAGCAGGGCAATGTGCTCGATGTGCCGGCAAACAGGAAGCGCTCATTTAATGTCAGCTAGTACCATTGCAATTGAACGTATCAAATGTTCCTTCAAAGAGCCATGACCCTTGTCCATAGTTCAGCCCAGTGTCATGGTCCTGCCCCCAATCCCAGTCCTGTGCACCCAGACAGCTTCTCTTTTTCTGTAGGTGCTGTGAACCTTCCTGCTGCGGCGCTGGGAATGCTGTTTGGAGGAATCCTCATGAAGCGTTTTGTTTTCTCTCTGCAAGCCATTCCCCGAGTGGCTGCCACCATCATCACCATCTCCATGGTCCTTTGCACCCCGCTGTTCTTCATGGGATGCTCCACCCCCACTGTAGAGGGTGTCTATCCCCCCAGGTAATGGGAATGAGAGGTGAGAAGATCCCCGTTGCTGAGGCCAGAGCCTGGATTTGGCTGCCATCCTCTTCCTTTCTGCTTCTTCAACTCTCTGCTCTCCTTTTCCCTTTTTGACCTAACCGTTTATGCGGCAACGTAGAAAATGAGGTCTTGAATCGCATGCTCAGTTATGAGAAGAAATCAGAGGGTTCTAGTGGGCCACCAGCCATTGGGATCAGGGCTCTGTTTTTTTAAGGAGCACCAAAAACTAATTAGTTTGGTTTCAGGATGAATCTGTAGGGCCGTAAGCCTCAGGAACCAGGAAATAAGCTGTGTTTAGCATCCGCTCTGTGCCGGCTACAATTACAAAGTCTTCTTGAGCTGCTGAAGAAAGATGAGAGAAGGGACTTGAAAAGATCTGGGAAAGAACAATGAAAGCAATGGCAGAAACCAAAGATTAGGGCAGGTGAGGAAGAGGGCAGGTAAAGTATACCTGTCAGATGGAATAAAGCAACCCGGCCCCAAGTTTGAAGTCTGGCTTCATGTTTAGCAAGAGCTGTAGGGGCCCGTGAGGGGAGGGTGCCGAGCAAGGAGCGTGTACTTTCTCCTGGGTGCCCCTTCCAACCACCTCTTCTTTTAGGTCTTGCCTAATGAGATTGCAACAGTTGGAGGAACTACCTTTCAGCACTCATGTTTTCTCTTTTTCTTTGCGATACCCTCGTTTGTCTTTGGTGGGTCAAGGAGAGGAGGGGTGTGAGGGAAGGGAGGATTGCTCAGGGCAAACTCCCACCGGGTTTGTATTGTTCTGCAAGCTGACTATGGATTGAGAGAAGCTGAGAAGACTTTGAGACTAGGAGCCTTTTTATTTTTTCAAAGATTTATTTATTTAGGGACACCTGGGTGGCTCAGCCAGTGAAGCATCTGCCTTCAGCTCAGGCCATGATCCCAGAGTCCTGGGATGGAGCCCTGCCTTGGCCTCCCTGCTCAGCGGGAAGCCTGCTTCTCCCTTCGCCCCTCCCCCTGCTTCTGCTCTCTCTCTCAAATAAATAAATGAAATCCTTTCTAAAAATTAAAAAAGATTTTTAAAGATTTCATTTATTTATTTGAGGGAGAGCAAGCAGGGGGAAGGGGAAGGAGATGCAGAAGGAATCTCTCTGCTGAGCGCGGAGCCCAACTTGGCTGGATCCTAAGACCCTGAGATCATGACCTGAGCTGAAATCGCGAGTCAGATGCCTAACTGACTGAGCCACCCAGGCGCTCCCCCCACCCTGTGGGGAGTTTTTAGCACAGGGCTTTGTCCTCAGACTGGGGTGAGTTCTAGCACAGGGCTTTGTAGCTGGTAAAAGTCACTTTTCTAATCTTCAGTGTTCTCATCACAAAAGGGACATGATTAATTGTCGAATTGCCACGACGGCAGCATGAAAAGTCTTGGGCACTATGCCTGGCACATAAGAGATACCCCATTAATGTTAACCATCAGCAGTGTGATTCTTTCAGCAGAGCCCTGATCGGTGATTTGTCAGCCTATCCAACCCCCCCCCCCCCCCGAGAGCAATCGTGAATGTCAGATGAGGAGGAATGGTGGGAATGGTGAGATCAGCTGGTGAAACCCCCTGGATTGTAGTGCAGGGGGGAATGCAGGGACCAGGGGCCCCAGTCTTCCCTCACCCCAAGCCTGGGTGGAAGAGGAGTGAAGGGAAGTATTGCCTGTGACTTTGGTGTAGCATCTGCCGTCTCTTTCATTGGAGTCCTGGTTGGTTGGTTGGTTGGTTGGTTGGTTGTCTTAATGCCCCTCTGCGGTGTGGGGTTTGCTGACCACGTCCTCCTGGCAGCAGTTGGTGATGCCATGAGCACTGACCAAGCCGTCAATGTACCATTGGCTCCAATAAGCATAATTTAGATCCCAGGGTGGCGCTGGCCCGAGACAAACGGAGACGCACAGGCACACTAACCAGACGGGGAACTCACACTGGGCTGGCGTAGGGAGGTTTTTCTTTTGCTCTTGCTTTGTTTGATTCCCCATTTCCTGTTTTGCTGGCAGGACATCAAGTTCTATACATCCGCAGTTTTCCTCTTGCCACAGGCACTGCTCGTGCCCAGATTCCGTCTTCCACCCAGTGTGCGGAGACAACGGAGTTGAGTACCTCTCACCGTGCCAGGCCGGCTGCAGCGGCATCAACATCAGCTCCATGACCTCCAAGCAGCTGGTAAGGGCAGGAGAGGCCCCACTGGGGTCTCTGTGCTCAGCACAGGCCCTCACAGACTGCTCCTCAGCACCAGGATGGGCAGAATGCCACCCAAGCCACACTCGATCCCAGCCTCGTGGCCTCTGCGCCACACCCGCCCGCTCTCTACCTCCCCTTCCCTAAGGTCATGACCAGATGCCTACAGCCCAAAGTCAATTAAATATTGGCCGATGTTCAAAAAAATGCACATTCCTGAGGCCCAACAATGCTCAGAGCAGAAATGAGCCAAAGCACTCCTTCGGCTGACGCCTTTGAGTCTCATCCTGACGGATCCTAAGGGACAGCGCTGGGTTCTGCATCCTGGCTGTGTGGGAAGCCACAAGAACAGGCCCAGAGGAATCGAGATCTATGATTAGAACCTGGAAGCGCGATCTAGGGCATTTGGTCGAACCTCTCAGCCCCGACATGTGTATAGCCTTACAACTGGTCTGAAGTCATGCAGCTACTTGGGGGCAGATGTGAGACTAGAACCCAGGACCCTGCCTCAGTCTGGGGCACGTCTGTTCAAGGTCGTGAAACTCCTGGCCACCAGACTTGACTTGCACAGCCCGCATTCACTGGGTCCACAAGGTGAGGTTCTACCAGCCTTCTAGGGCTAAGGCTCCTGGCTTCTAGGGTCAGCCAGAAGCAAATCAAGTTCAGACACCTATTTGGTTATTCAACAAATACTTAGTGACCAGCCAGCACAGCCACAGGTGTGAGGTCTCAGTGGTGAACCCATCAGACAAGGTCCCTGCTCTCGTCGAGTTTTCATTCTAGCAAATAAATGTACAAGGTAATCTTAGAATGTAACCCATGCTGTGGAGAGACTTACTGACTAGCCTCTCTGGTTCCTGGGGGCCTCCCTGAGGAGGTGACGTTAGAACTGAACAACCAGAAGAAGAAAACCCTAGGAAGGCCTGGACGTGAAGCCTTCCAGGGAAAGGAACGGCAAGTGCAGGGCCCAAGGACATGACAGAGCCGGGCACAGGAGAAAGCTGAGAAGGCCAGGGTTAGCGCTGAGAGCCATGCCACACCCAGGCCAAGGCTGGGCAGGCTGGGCCTAGGAGCTGGATGTGCCTTTTCCTGAGAGCAGTGGGAAGTCTGTGCAGTTCTGCTAGAAATGAAATGCCCTAAGGAAAAGAACGTGCCTCATTCCCTTAAGCCCGTGTGGAGGCCATGGACAAGACGGGGCCGCCACTTTAGCCTCCTCCTCCAAGAGGACTGGGCAGGGCTGTTCTCACAGCCACCTTCATCGGCAGAGGGAGGACAAAGAGTACAAACAAGATGGTCTCTCCATTGCCTTCTAGTCAGAGGAGCCTGTGGCGGCTTTTGTGGTTTTCTTATCTTTATTTACTTCCGTCTGACTCATCTACTTCCAGAAATTATCTTGACAGGTTTCCCAAAATAGCACAAATCCATTCTCAAGAAAAGACAGTAGATTATAAACAGAAAAAAATGTATGCTAAAAAAACGCAGACTGAGAGAAATAACAGCTGTATTGTTTATGACTTATTTCTGAGCTTCCCAGTAGGCAAAATAAAGAGGGTGCGTAGTTTCTGCCGTCTGCCGGAAGAAAGCCTGCTAGCTGGTTAATTCCAGTCCTAGCCTTGTAACTACTGGGACATTGAAATGGTCGCAGGCCAGTCCATCAGATGCTGTGAGAAGAAAGGCGAACACCACCTGACGTGGGCAGTGGCCCCCAAAGCCAGTTGTATAAGAGTGCTGAACCGTATGAACTGTACGAACAGACCAGAGCCAGGGACTCTTTCCCTAGAGACCTTCATGGCCAGAAGCTCCTCTCAAGCAGGAAGCTCTGTCAAAGGCCTGACTGATGAAGAGTTCAGTGGATTCTGCTGGGTTCCCACTGATGTCTCCTGTTTGTACCGTTCTTGCTTTCCCTGTAAGAAGCACACAGACAGCAAAAACAACCACAGTGGCTGGGCACAGGGCAGCCCCATCACGGAGAGAGCCCTCCCCTCCCCACGCCAGTCCCCTGCTGGGTAGGCCCTGCCTGGCCATGGGATCCCCCCTGTCCTGATAAGGGTGGAACTGGGGAGGGGCCCCGCCCATGCTCCATGACCGGTTTCCATAAAGATGGTTTTGATGGCCCAAACAGCGGTCAGAGGTGGCATCCGTGGGCCACCTCAAAAACCTCACCGGGTCTGCTCTCCAGCCTCCACATGCATCATCGTCCAGCTCCCCAGACCCAAGGGACTCTCTGGCTGGAGCTGGTGCCGGCCTTTGAAGTGTGTGGCTGTGCAATGATGACAGCAGGTCTCCCCCTCCCTCTCCTTTCCAAGACGTATCTGAACTGCAGCTGTGTGACCGGGGCATCCGCTTCAGCCAAGACGGGACCGTGCCCCATCCCCTGTGCCCACTTCCTGCTCCCGGCCATCTTCCTCATCTCCTTCGTGGCCCTCATAGCCTGCATCTCTCACAACCCGCTCTACATGATGGTTCTGCGGTGAGTGCGCCTCTCCTTCCCCCACGCTGCCTGCCCTGCCTGCCTGATTCTGTCTCTCCTCCTTTCCTGCCACCAACAGAGACCCCATCCCCAGGAGAGCAGAGCCACAAAGGGCTGAGCCTCGAGGAAGCCAGGCTGCCTGGCTCCACACTGTGGACATGCCTGAAGATTCACTTATGTTTAAATCCTGAAAGAACTGAGAGGAAGGAAGAGAATTCAGGTAGATGCACAAAATTAAGGTGAAACAAACAAACAAAAATGTGGAAAGTTCCAGAGACAGAATGAGGGCTTTGAGAAAGGATGAAAATAAGAAAAGCTCAGTGTGCTAGGAGCCAGGACCAAGTTCTCAGGTCAGAAGAGAGAGGCTGGCCAAGGTGGGAGGGGAGAGCAGAGGTGTCCCATTACTGGAATGCTTCTGAGCTTTTGAGAGGGAATTGACCCTTCCTTCACCTCACCCTCTGCCAAAGAGAAAACAACATTTCAACCAAGTTCACCTAACCCACCCCTGCCCACCTTTTTTCTGTCCTCACCCTCCTTGAGAGCAGAGAGGGAAAAACACAGGACCTGGACGTCCAGTGCTAGGGTCAAAGACCCAGCTCAGCTGCGCACTTGTTGTATGTCCTGGGATGTTGCCGGCCTCCCTGAGTCTCAGTTTCCTCATTTATGAAAAGAGGTTCATGATATTGACCACAAAGGACTGGTATCAGGATTATCTGATAAATTGCTTTGTAAATATAAGGTACTCTGTATATTGGTTAATTATCACTGTTAACCAAATTCTAAGAATTATTAACAGCTAGCTAGGTGCCAATGGCCTATTTTTCCCAAAAGGCTAGGAGATAACAGAAGCAGCCACGTGTCAGGGCCTGGGATTTTACCCTGCTGACAAGTTAGCTTGCAAACTACCAAGCTCCTGTTTTTGTTACTATTTCGAGAATGCAGGCAGGAGATAGGAGCCTGGTGGTTCCAAGACAAAGGTCTATTACTCACAGGTGCATGCAAAGGGCAGGAACCTTGCATCATTCATCCTTGTGCCCAACATCCCACAGGGTGACCTGGAGGACCCAGGTGTATGCTTCCCACACAGTGAGCTCCTGTCATGGTAAGGAACACTGAGCTTGAGAAAGCCACCACCTACGTAGACCAAGCCTGCTCTTGGTCTAGCGTAAGGTTTTACCCCATGCCTCCGGGTTGCTTACTGCAACCACAAGCCTGAGAAGTGGCCCGGGAAAAGAGTAGTCAGAATTTTGTGTTCTTAGCACATTCCACAGGAGCGAGTGGGGCTGCTCAGAGCCCCAGCATGTTACCCTTCCCGACACCATCAGCACCCTCTTTCTGTCCCTCCCCACCCTGTGCCTTCCAAGCGCCGGTGCTTTCATCCAAGACCTTGAGTGGGGTTACATCTTGCACCTGGACCAGATAGGCCATGGTGGACCCTGTAACCCCAAGAAATATCATGGGTGGCCATGACAAGGAGAGGGAACAGGATAAGGACATTTCACAGGGAAGTTCCTGAGCAGCGGGTAAGGGGCAGTCCCTGTCAGTCGGCCTCCCAGAGGGCTCCATCAAGCCCCAGGGCTGGGGAAGGAAGAGCATCCTTTCAACCACAGGACGGGCTTTCCTAGAAAACCTCTCCCTTCTAAGTCTGATCAAGGGTTGGAGCGAAACGGAAGAGGCCCCTGGATCCCAAAATGGTTTAAAGATAGATCCCACTGGGAAAGATGAGAGAATGGAAGCTATTTAGTGTGGAGAAGGTGAGGCTTCAAGAGGACCTTGTAGGTGACCCAAGTGTTATTTGTACCCTGGCCCCTAACCAGATGTAGAAATACAGGCTGGGAGGGAAGGTTCACCAGAAATTTGGAAGGAGACAGAGGACCAAATGCCAGAGTTAGTTCACAGCCGATGAGGGCAGACACCAGAAGGGGCTCAAGCTGTTCACCAGAAACCAAACTGGGGTACCCAAGCCGCGTTCAGTCCAGAATCTAGGGGAGTCTGCTCAGGGACAATAACTGGGACTATTATGAACTTGGGCCACTGGAGGAAACTGTGGGCATAAAGGGAGTATCCATTAGATTGAGATTTGAGGAAGTTTCATGGGCAGGGGGTTCTGAATGGGCTGTCCTTCAGAGGACCTGGAAGAGGGCCCTTTTCCATATTGCTAGCAGGAGTGTGGGGCCAGAACAAAATGTGTGCAGAGACCTGGACATTACTTCTGAGTTCCCTTCCTTGATGTCCCTTCCACCCCAAAAGCCCTTCCCCATGGCACCCACCCCCCAGGAGTGTGGGTGTTCAGAGCAGGAGAAGCCTAGTGCCTCTGTAGGCCACCTCCTGGCTCCCCACCTTGTGGATGGGGTTTCCCTCTCTGTCCCCTGCCCAGCTGGGATGGCAGGGCCTGGCAATACCACCGCCAGATAGCTTCCCTGTCTTTCTTTGAATCTCCTTCCTCAGCTGAACACTTGTCCTCTCTTGAGGGAAGAAGGGTAGGGACAAGGGTAGGGACAAGACCAGCTCTGTCATTTGCAGGACCCAGCGCAAATTGAAAATGAGAGGCTCCTGGTTCCAAAATTATTAAGAATTTCAAGACAGCCACAGCAGAACATTAAATCCAGCCTGGGGCCTTTCTGAGGACAGGGCCCTGGGGGGCAGCACAGGCCACATGCCCACAAAGCTGGCCCCTCGGTAAAGGATTTTTTCAGTTGCACACAGAAGCCTAGGGCCCAGGGGCCTTAATTACACTTTCATCGGGGCTGTCTTTATTGCTATTCACACTCCACGGGAGTTGTTCAGACCAGCTGCTGTGAACACACCCTTTCCCATCCTTCTCTCCATTCCCAGCCTCTTCTGCCCTCTGCCTCTTGAAGGGGGCAGGGGCAACCCTAAAAACCACAAGACCAGAGGCTCTCAAATTTGACTGTGCAACAGAATCTTCTGAAGGGCTTCCTAAAGCACAGATGGCTGGGCACCACCCCAGGGGACCTGATTCTCAGGTCTAAGGTAGGGCCTGAGAATCTGCATTCCTAATGAGTTCCCAGGGGGCTCACGCCACTGTCCCAGCGACTACGCTTTGAGAACCACCAATTCCAACAATAGGAGCACTCGGCCGGGGTGAACCCAGCCAGCCAGGTGGCTGTCGGGCCATTTGAGGGGAGGTTCTGGCTGGCTCTGCAGCAGGCTGCCCCGACTGAGCCAAGGCACATCCCCGAGTCCTCTGGCTCCTGACTCTTCCTATTTTCCTTTTCAGTGTGGTGAACCAGGACGAAAAGTCATTTGCCATCGGGGTACAGTTCTTGTTGATGCGCCTGCTGGGTAAGTGTCTGAGATGCCCCCTTCCTTCCTGAGGAGGGGCTCCAAGCCATGGGGGGGCGGGGCTGCGAGGGGCAGGCGTGGGGGAAACCCTGTCTCATCTCTGCTGTAAGGAGAGGCAGTGCATCATCAACACGTCAGCAAAGGCCGAGACCCTATATGGGCAGTTTCCCCGTTACTTGAGGTTAGGAAAGATTCCATCTATGGCATTAATTCCAAACAAAACTATGTAAGAAAAATGAAGAGTGGACCCAGCTGAGGATACCTAATAAAGAATTGAACGCAGGTATTTTTTTCATCTTTCTCCAAGAACTGGCTGTAGGAACAAACCCCTGCATTCCTGTCCCAGCCAGAACAGCAGTTGAGCCTGGCCCTGGCTTCCCTCCCACTTTAGAGAACTCACTCCTCCTGCCTCTATTCAGCAAGTGTTTCCCGGTGTGGGGCCCTCTGCCGGCAAACCCAGCCTACACTCAAGCAGCCCAGAGACCACGTGAAATGGAGCCCTGCCTGGGGGGAGCTGGGAACACCGGGCCCTCCCTGGGGGCGTGGGGGGGGGGGCGCGTGTGTGCCCCTCACTGACCCTCTCCCGGAGGCTCAGGCCGGACCAGGCCTTCGAGACCCACGCAGGCCGTGGCATGCAGACTCTTGCAGGGCCTGGTAAGCCAAGTAAAGGGACTACGCGCAACTGAGTATTGATTCAGGATGCAGCAGGTGCACACAGCAGCGGGGAGCTCGGCAGCAACCCGGGAAGGACTTCAGTCACTGTTATAGGGTCCTGGCTGCCCTCCAGTGCTGAAATCCCTCCTGCAGAGCCCGCCGTGCCTTATTATCCAGGAGCCAGGCTGCACTTGGCCCTCCAGCAGCTTCCCTGATGCTTCTGGGCTGTGTTGGTGATGTCCCTCCTGGGGCCTGCTGAGCCACAACCTTTGCAGGGCCTCTCCCACGGAGGCTAGGTGGGGCGTGCAGATGATGACTGAACCAGTCTTTTCCACGGGATTTCTCAGCCTCGGGCCCCTGGCTGCCCTCATACCAGCACCGCCCCTTCAGAGCCTGCTGCTCGGGCCTGTATTACCAGCGTGGAGGACGCAGGGCAGCGAGCTCTGCCATGTCTTGGTGGCTGAGGCATCATCACGGCTCCTTCTTACCACACAGCACTCATGTGTAGCTCGCTCTGAGACCTCAGCTGGGAAGGAAGCCCCGCGTTGCGCCCAGCGCAGCCAGTGGCCCGGATGGGCCTCGAAGAGCTTCTCCCAGCCACCTGGGAAACAACCACTGTCCCACCACTCACGGCAGCTGCCGCCTTTTTTTTTTGGTCCCTTGAGCTCAGACAACTCGATATGGGATCACAGTTAGAAAATCCGGGCTAGAGGCCTTCCATTCATCACCCAAGAACGCAATCGCACTGTGGGGTAGAAGGCAGGATTTCCCATGGATAAAACACAGCAAGTTTAAAATTACCCACCAGGACTTGGCCAGTAATGTTTCTGGACTTATTTTACTAAGTAGGAATTTTTTATTACTATTACTTTATTTATTACTATTATTTTATTATATTATATTATATTATTACCGTTATTTTACTACTATTATTTACTATGTTGGTGGACAATCCCCTTGGCCAGTTTCCATGTTCTGCTTAGCCAGAGACTCTGAAGTGAGCAGGGTCTGAGAAGAGAGGCTGGTTCTTGAAGGTTCCCAGTTATGGGTGGAGCCACAGGCAGATCTCCTCTTTCATTCCTCCTGAAGCAGCTTCTCTCAGGATCCTCCACAGGGTTGGCCAGGCTGTTCTGAGCGCCGTGGTTCAGGGTGTGGATCCTGGACAAAGTCCTCCCTAGTCCAGTGACTGCCTAGAACTGTAGCTAACAATACAGGGGTCATTCTGAATACTTAACAGCAGGAAGGCCTCTAGAGCCTCTGCTAGATCGGGTCTCACCACTCAACTGTGGGGAAGTTCAGGGAGCTGGGGGAGAGACTCTGAGCAGCCAGGGTGTCCGGGGTCTTCCGGGGGCATTGTCTACGGCAGCAGGCAGCCTGGTGTCCTGGAAGAGCATGGGCTTCGAGGAAACAAGGATTCAAAGGCCAGCCCCAACCCTCTTGGCTCTGAGAGCGTGAGCTAGCCATGCTGCCCACCTTCCTCCTCCTTAGAACGAGGGCACCCACCCACCTCCAGGCCCTGTGAGGACATGAGGAGTCATTGCCCTCTGGAGACCCCTGCCACCCTGTGGAAGTCAGCATCTCTCCACTTGAGGCCAATCCAGTGTGAGAACTGTGTTGTCTGTCTGAGCTGGCAGCTAAGTGACCTCTGTGACTCACTGCCCTGAAAGGATGGCTCAGGTCTCTTTTCTCTCCTAAGCCTCTAGGGAAAGAGAAATTCAGGCTTCCCAGAAAGCTATTTGGCTGTCCAGAGGCACTGCAGTTCCCGGGGGGTGGGGCGGAGCCGCTCTCATTCATGGGAACATGCGGGGGCACTGGGGGCAGGGACTCGCCCCCCACCCTGCCAGGCACCTCCACCTGCAGCTCTGTGTAACCTGGGCTCTCTGAACTCTCTTCCCGCGGACGCCAGCCTGGCTGCCCTCTCCAGCCCTCTACGGCCTCACCATCGACCACTCGTGCATCCGGTGGAGCTCGCAGTGCTCAGGGAGGCGGGGGGCCTGTGCGTACTATGACAACGATGCTCTCCGAGACAGGTGAGGGCCCCGCATGCCCCCATGGCCCGGGTGGTAATGGATCCTTCCCTGAGTGGTGACAGCATAGTCCCTGGGCCACTGCCCTTCCTGATGGCCCTGACCCTGGGACATGGACCACGGAGCCGCCGTGCCCCCTCACTGTTGCATCTCCTCCTGCCCCCCAGGTACCTGGGCCTGCAGGTGGGCTACAAGGCGCTGGGCGTGCTGCTGCTCTTGTTCATCAGCTGGCGGGTGAAGAAGAACAAGGAGTACAACGTGCAGGAGAAGGCTGCGGGCCTCATCTGACCCTTGACCCTAGGCCAGTCACTGCCTGCTCCAGAAAGTGGACCCTGCCCCCCACACCTGTCTGTATTTACTAATGTTAACATATCATTTCCGTTTTTTTTTTAAATAAGAGAAAACCCCAGTCACCATTTGCCCTCCCTGCCTCCCCTTCACCTCTCTCCCCCACCAGGATTCCTTAGGTCCACTGTGTACCTGGGCTGGATGGGCACTGGACTGGAGGGCCAGGACTTCTCAGCTCCTTGGGAGGCGGCCCTGTGCCCAGGATCTCCTGGGTGCTGGATCTCCCAGCAGGGATGCAGCCCCTGCCCCCACCCCAGCGTTGTGGGGAAGGCTTGGTTTCCTAAGAGGAGAGAGCAAAGCATTATCTCCCCAGAGCGAAAGGGAGAGGGCTGGGTTATGGTTAACAGCCAGAGGCAGGCTAGCAGAGGGAGGGGCTTGGCTGTAACCCCCTTTGTGTCTTGGTTCAGCATCAGCACAGAACCGGGGAGGGACTGGCCTCCTTCCCCTCAGATCTTTGCTTCCTACCCCAAAAGGCCATTTTGGAAGCTGCCATGTTGGGAAGGAATCTGGTCAGCCGATCCCCTCTCAGGTACCACACCCTCAGGCACCAGAGCAGAGACCAAGATACCCCGAGAGTGGGTCATCCACATGCTGTTCCTCTTAACTAGCTCCTTCTGTGCTAAGAAAGCGACATCATGGTGAAGACCCAAGGAGGGCTGTGAAGTGGTCAGGAGCCCAACCTCCCTCACCCTCTATGTGAGGACGAGACTGCTCAACTCAGAGTGACGGGAAGACCCTTCCGAGTTTCCTTGGGAGTGGATGAGGTGGCCGCTCATGGGCTTCCCTGCTGGACCTCGCCCTGTGTGCCGAAGAGTAAAGACAGGCAGTCTGAGATGTCAACAGAGCAGGCAGTGAAGCTGGGGGGTGGCGTCAAGGGCTGCTGAGCTGGATGGCGAGTCTGTGAAACAGAAGCCGGGGTGGTTGGCTTCTCTGGCTCCAGACACGCCTGTGTTCATCAATATGTTCTCAGCCTCCCCTCACTGCCCCTCCAGGGCCCGGGGTCAAGCGACCCCACTGCTGTGTGGTGAAGGTTCGGAATTAGGTGTCCACAATGGAGGCCTTTCATCAAGTATTATATTTATTGCAGACCAGCTTTGTGCAAGGCAGCGCCAAACACGGCTTTCCACTGGGCTTTCCTAGGAGCTCCCCCTCCCTCCCTCCATCCACACGGGGCCTTCTCCCAGAATGTGCTCGGTGGGCAGCAGCAGGGGAGACCCAGCACAAACCCAGAGACTGTCAACAGGATCTTGACCATCTGTGTCCCACCAGAGGGCCCTAGCACCTGGCCCTTTGCCAGACAGAGATCTGGCTCACCACGTCCTCTGGAGCAGATGGAACTGGTTATTGCCACACATGGCCCCCTGAGTGCCGCTCCTCTTGGAAGAACCCTCCAGAAGCCATCTCTGGAAAAGACTCATGGGGTGGTAAGCCAAAATTGTATGCCAGTGGCCAAACTGCTGTGAGACTGAAGTCTTTGTGAAAGTCACACTGCTACACGTGGCCTTATTTCCAAAGATCTCACTCAGGAAGGGAGGCTCCATGCAACCTCCGGGGACAGTGACAGCATTTTAAGACGGTTCTGCTTGGAAAATGGTTCCCTGTAAGTCATCCTGGTCCTCCTCTCTGTGATGTAACCAAATTCTGGAGGCACTGCCCTCAGCTGAGCTCACGAACAATGAATACCAACCTGCAGATTCTGGAAGACTGATTGCCCTCCCAAGGCTTTATTCTATTATGATGTTGCTATTAATATATTATAATTTTGCTATTGATATAACTCGGTCGTGAATTTGTAATGTCATCTGTATCCGTCATAGAACCTGCACTTTCTGGCTGGAGGAGGTGCCCATGCCACAACCACAGGGGCGCCTGGCCATGGGGATCGGAGGTAGCATGACTCCCCACCCATCAGTGTGGTTCAGAGCCGGCAGCAGGTGCTTGCTGGTCCTTCAGTGAAGTTCTGCAGACTACCATCAAAGGCCCACGGTGCCTTGAGTTCATATCTGCAGGTGGAGCGGAGCACCAATAGCTCAGTCCATGAGACAGATCAGCATTCATATCCTAATTGTCACTGGCCCCTCGGTCACAGCCATCCTACCCCTCCCCACGGCAAAGCTTTTCCCCTGACGGCCAGCAGAGACTATAATGGGGCCACCTTCATTTCAGTTCTAGAGCAAATGCTTCTAAGGCTGAGCAAACTTCCCGGAGGGCTGGACACTCACAGAGGATGTGGTTAAAACCCAGCTTCCCAACCCCTCCAGCCAGCCCCCGGGTCTATGGGAGTGGCTCCTGTCCCAGGCCCCTCCTGTGAGGCCGACATGGGGAGTCCCTACTCCTGGGTGGTGGGTCTTGAGTGCAGCGGAACCTTGGTGACCCCCACCTGTGCTTGGGCCGCTGAGAATTGAGACTCTGTGGGCCTTTGGTAGGTCAAAGACTTGGCAGGGGAAGGGGTGTCCGTTAATCGGATTCCCTGGGCCGCTGCAACCAGGAGCCGGTGGGCATGAAGAACAGAGCTCACTGTGCTGTGTTAAGTGCGTGCCACGTACTGAGAGTGCGAGTCTCACTCTCCCAGCTTGAGCGTGCGCAGACAATGGCACAATTATTCTCTGAATCAGTTAGGTTTGCTTTCTAGCTGTCATCCGGCCAGCTGGCTGGAAGGTTAGCGTCGACCCTCCTCAATGGTCTGGCCCCCAAAGACATCCACAGTCCCTTGGGTCCTGCCAGTGTGGATCCTTGGTCCCTTCCCAGGCTGAGGTTCCCGACCTGCCCTGCTCCTACCACCACCACCACCCCCACCCCACCACTCCCCCCACCCCCCACCATGCAGAGGCTAGATGCAGGGCTAGGCCCTCCCCCTGCCCCGCCCCAGGAAGCCCACCTCTTGGTTCCACTTCCTCTGCCAGCAAAATCTAGCACCTCAAGGGCTGAACAAAAAAAGCCAGGGGAGAAAGGGTCTGTAGGAAATTTTTACCTCATCCTTCCTGGAATTTCTTAGCACAGGAGGGGGGAAATGCAGTGAAAATCAAATACCATCTCTTCACGATTTATCCTTGGGTCTCAGGCCCTCTGGGGTGATCCTCATCATAGTCCCATTAGGGAGGCCGCACTGGTCCAAAGGCCCCATTCCAAGACGAGGAACCTGAAATTGGGTAAATCATTGTGGCCTACTTTACCCAAATGACACCTAGCTGGGTCTGGACTTAAATCACGCTGCCAGTTCTTTCTCCTCCAGACTCAGAAGCAGCCCCAGCCTCCCTACTGAGACATTCTGAAATAGGGGGAGGCCCCTCTATTCCCACTGATATTCACTGGCCCATGGAGGGAGGTGGGGGAATCTGTTGAGGGCTATGTCAGGGGGAAGGGAGGTGGGGAGGACCAGGTACAACGTCCTTTACCCCCACCTTCCATTCAAGTAGCAAGAACATTACCCGTGCTCATCCCACAGGGCCGGTTTCGCCCCATAGCACCATGGGTTAAAGGAGAGTCACAGAGAAAATGCACAGAGGAAAAGCCTTTCAAGACAAAAAGGCCCTAGAGAGAGCTACACACAGACAGACCTTCAAGGGAACCCCCCCACCTGGTGACAGGTTAGCAGATTCTCGCTTAGGAAACAAAGCCACATTGTGATCTTCTCCAAGCCCTCGCAGAGGTGGAGAGATACAGCTAAGCTGGGGGCTGAATCCGGCTGTCTCGGATTGTTATGAAAATATCATATTACAGATTCCCAAAGTGATGAGATTGGCAGGGGCTCTGTATGTGTGTGTGTGAGAGAGAGAGAGAGAGAGAGAGACAGACAGACAGACAGACATAAACTGCAAATCCAAAGGAGAAATCCTCTTTTCCAATCATAGGAACTACATACCTGGGGAAAAGGTCCATCTCCTACCAATAGCACCCGATTCATTATAACCTTTCCTCAGAGATTAAATATGTAAACAGGCTTCAGGCAAGCCCTTGGCAAATTGCAAGAGAAAGCTTTTCTCCCATGACACACCCTGCCGTTCGTCCCCACACAACACAGGGGTCAACCCAACTTGCTGAGGCCCCTGCACCCCCCCCCACCCCACCCCAGGCGCTGCCACATCTTGAAGTCAGTAACAGTGACTAAAATGCACAGGGATTTTGCTGCCCAGCTGCTCATCCAGCCAGCTCCTCTAACTGGAATTCAGTCAGGATAGGCAGGACCAGCCGTAGTCACCATCCCCGTCTGTCACAGGACATAACAGGAGCCCTTCTCTTGCTCACCCAAAGTCTCCTGTGGGTCCAGCTGTCTCTCTAGGGCAGTGGCTCCGCAATGCCATCTGCCTGGATGCCGAGGTCCCTCCATGTCACACCGTGCCACCAGCACTGAGCAGGCAGGCCCAGAAAGTCTTCAGAGGTCCCGCACTGGTAAGTCAAGTCTGGCCCCAAGGTGACACACTCCACCTCTGCCCCCAGCGTGTTGGCTGTCATGGGAGTGGGGAAAGATAATCCCGTGAGCTCAGAAGAAACAGAAAGCAGGTACAGACAGTGCTAGAAACCTCTCCACCAGGGGTGAACCTGGGGGACGTGGGGCTCTTGCACCTTTAAGCCAGCTTCGTCAGGCTGTTGGGAAGGGGGAAGTGTTTTCCAAGGAGGCAGCTTCCACGCTGGCTCTGAAAGGGGACGGGATGATTTCTAGGCAAGGCCCAGCCCACAGGCAGTCTGCAGAGAGGAGGGGAGGTGGGGAAGGAAGCTGAGGAAGGGGCGCTGGGGCAGCAGCTGAGAGAGAGGCGGGTCCCAGGAAGGTTCTCTTGAGATGGGAGAGATTTCCTGGGCAGGCTGAGAAGCCAAAGAGGAGTACAGCTGTCTGAGCAACCCTGGGAAGGAAGAGGAGTGAGCTGACGCGCTCTGGAGGAGCCTCAGCCCGAACTTCCACCCGCCCTGGAAGGCCAGTATGGTTAATCCTATCCTCGGAATGGAAAAAACGAGGCCCCCTTCCAGCTGTCACTTGTGCCTCCATTTGTTCACTTAGTACCTAATGCAGATGAGAGCCGGAGATGACAAACACGTGGTCCCTAGCCTTCAGGGGCTTATTAGGAGCCAGAATAAGACTGTAACAGGGGCAGAGTTCAAGTGCTATGAGCTCATTTGGTTGAGAGATCAGAGAAGGGGGTTGATCCAGGTCTTGGAGGATGGACTGGATCTCAAGAGACTACAAGGTGCAAAGACCTTCCAGGCAATGGGAAGGAAGCAGGAAAACCTGGGCAAGCTCTGAGAAACCATGAGCCACAGGACCCACGAAGGAGATCAGACATAAGGCCTGGAGAGGCAGCTGGATTCAACTAGATCCTTAGAGGCTTTTGGAGGGTGTTGGCGTCTGGCTTACGGCAGGCTGTGAGTGGTGGGGCCAGCCAAGTCCTGGCTCCTTGGTCGGGACCTGGGAGAAGAGCCTCAGAGCCCCAGCCAACCAATCCCAGGAAGGTGCTCCTAGCTCTGGGCCTCCTTCTGGAGTCTGCACTGGAAAGGGGCACCTGAGTGGGCCATGCAATACCCTCAAGGGGCTGCCTTACCGTACTCCCAGCACACACCAGCCCTGCCCCACACACTCAGGGAGCCCCTACCTCATGCACTTGAAGGAGCCACCCATTTGCAGCCTCACCCTTGGTCAATGCTCCAAAGCTGCCCCAGCCGAGGGTGGGGTGAAAGCTGCTCTGTGTCCATCCTTTCCCTCCCACCTCCTCTCTCTGACCATCTGGGCCCTGGAGCCCCAGGCTTGGAGCTGGGATTTGAGAGGCTTCATCTCCAGGGCAAATAAAGCAACTCATTTAAGTCCCCCATTGTTGCCAATCCCTTTCTCTTTACTCTGCTGGCCATCAGTGTGAGTGAGATACAGGAGGTATCCCCTTTAACAGACTTCCAATCCTCAGAAGTGACCTCAGAGGTCCCAGATAGGGACTAACATTTGTTTAAACCTTGGTTCTCATGACACCTCACTACCCCTAGTTTACAGAAGAGGCACAGGGATGGCAGGATGTGACAGCTCTCCTGTGGGTCCTCACTGGGAAAGGACCCAGGCCAAATTCACACTGTTTCTCTCTGGCTCCTTGACCCAAGCAGCCTCTCCGGACACACTGAGATTTCAGAGGGACTCTTGAACCGCAGGGCTCCGATAGCTCAGACGCCGTCCCAAGCGAGGTAGACAGGCGAGCACCCTGAATCATCACTGCAGCCCTGTAGCATGCCTCCATTCCGCCCTTTCACAGACGAGGAGCCTGAGGCGCAGCGCACAGCGGTCTCGGTTGCATTTCTCTCCTTTGCCGGGAGGGGGCGCGCGCTGGGCAGGCGGGCTCTAGGGTCCGCGAAGAGCGGGGCCCCGTAGGGCCGCACGAGCCCGCAGAGTAGCGGTCGGCCACCAGAGGGCGCGCCCGTCCCTGGGCCCGGGCCCTACCAGGAGCCCCGCGGAGGCACCACGCCCGGTGGACGCAAGGGACGCGCGGCCGGGACGGTTCCGCGCGGCGATCCGGCACTCCGCCCGGCTTCTGGCCGCGCAGCTGCCCCCGCCTGGGCGCCCTTGGTCCTCACGCCCACCCCAGTCCCACACCGCCTACCCTGGCGACCCGGAGCCGCCTGGGATCTGGGCACCAGCTCACAAGCTCATGGCCTTAAGGAGATGTCTCTCTCTCCCGCTCGGCGACAAAGCACTATTTAGTCTGTTCATCTGTATTTTCAGCACGAATGTGTAGTGAACACATTAAAGAACACGGAGAGCAAAGGGAAAGATGCCGGGAAGCACCAAAGGGCGAAGGCGGCTTCCTGACGCTCTCTGACCTGTTGTGCAGAGCGGCCACCCAGCCCGCAATGTGGAGTCCTCGCAGCCTCTCCACAGCGTCGCCCTCTGGGGACCACCATTCTGCGGCTGTTGAGGGCTCAGGTCCCCCTGATCCCTGTTTCTTCGGGTCCCCAGAGCACATTCGAGGGCCTGGCCTTGAAATGGGAGCGGGCATCAGAGAGAAAGCTTTGTCTGTGTCCTGGGCATCGCCACCAGGGGAGTAATCCAATTGCCCATCCTGTGGAATCAGACATCCAGCAAGCACTGGGCACCAGCCTGTGGCTGAACAAGACAAACAGAACCCCTCCCCCCCGTGGAATTTACAATTCAGGAAGCAAGAGAGACATCACCAAGAAGGCACGCAAATTGCATGGCAATTGCTAATAATCTGTTACAGGTGCAGCAGTGCCGTGAAGAAGTACAGACAGATGGATACCTACACTGGAATGCAGGGGGAGAGGGGGAGGAGCAGGTCCATGGGGCTCCCCCAAAGCTCAGAGAGGCCAGTTGCCTGGGGGGGGGGGGGGGGTGGTAGGGGGCAAGAGTAGAGGCCGTGAACTCCAGCTGAACCTTGAAGGCTAGGGCAAGTTTGTTGAGCAAGGCCTCAGAACGGGGCTATTCTGGGCAGACTGGGCTGCAGGAGTGAAGGTTCGCAGGTAAGAAAGCTGGGGTATGTTTGCCTGGAATGCAGGGGCAGGGAGTGCACATTACAAGTTGCCGGAGCATAATGGGTGGTCATTGTACCACGCACACCTCCTTTAGCAACTGGATGCTGTCTGTGGGTAATGGGAAGGCATTGACAGCTTGTTAACAGAGGAAAGATGCAGCCAGGTTTCTGGGTTATTTAATAAAAGGCCGTTGGGGCTGCAGGTGTATTTGGAAAGGGGAGCCGGGCTGGCAAGGTGGGTTCTATGGAAGGAGGCCTCCTTCTTGTCATTATGGCTGCTGGGGGAACCGGCGCTGGAAAAGATCAGAGCTGGGATGCTCTCATGGGTCCAGAGTTGAGGGGAGGGCCTGTGAGCAGCAGAGCACCCCAGGCCCCACTGGCTCGCAGCAGCCCCGCTGTGTGCTGACCCCAGGGCAGGAGCTGATCCCGGGGCCAGAATGTGCCTTGTTAGAAAGCAGATGTTGGGAACCGACGGTGTCTGGGTTCTGATAGGCCCACAAGACATTCCCGTTTTCAAGTTGCCGCAAACGTGGGGGAGTGTTTGAATTTTGGATTTTCTTTTGAAAAAAAAAACCCTGGGCGCCAGCACTCCTGCCAGATGACAAGGGGCTGGAGCGGAGTACAGAGCACTCCTTTAGATGGTCCCTGTACTCCTAGGGTTGCTGTGGGGCCCCACATCACCGGCTGAGTCCCTGTGGGTATTTCAATTTCCACGCATACACACGCCCTGAAAGAGTCCAGCTGAGCCACTGAAAATCCGGGAGCCTGTCGGGAAAGGGCTGAAGGGAGGTGCTTGAGAAATAAGGAGCCGGCGGAGGACTGCCGGCGGGGGGCGCTAGAGAGCGGCGTCCGAACTGAACTTCCGTCTCTCTGCCTGACCTCTTCTCCCTGACTCTGCCACCGCGCTTCATGGCACCCCCCCCCCCCCCCCCCCCCCGCCTTAAGGCTGATCAGACCCAAGGTTTGGAGACAGAAAAAAATAAAGGGGGAAAGCTTAGGCACTGCGGAGGCACGAGGAGAGGGGTCTGTGGTTGCAGCCATGTCCTGCTTCTGGAATCCGTGGTGGGTCCATGGTTTGGGAAGAATTCGTTGAGCTTTCTGTACTTCGAGTCTTCCAGTTTGCAGAACAAAGTGCCTGCAGGTCACGCATGTATCTCAGTCGGGCACCGCCGTATACCCATCACCCCCGGGGAGGGAAACACAGAGTCATCCTTAAAGTCAGACTCACACTTCAGATTTGATTTTCCCAAGGTTGCTTGAATTGGTGGTTCTGAGTACATTTCAGACTCACACGCATGGTTTTATTGTAAAATAACATTTTACCATCTTTTTAAGTAAACGGTCTTTGTACTAATAGGCCCTCAAATGGAAAGCCTTTCCCATCATAAAACTTCTACCAATTTACTTTTATATTTATGATTTTTTTTTTTTTAACGAGGGCTGATAGTACCATGTCGCAAGTTACCACCTGCCCTGTGATTTATTTGAGACGGAGATGGCTTTGAGCCAAAAGTCTGATTTTCTTAACTTAGTAAAATAAAAGAAATGATTTTTTTTATTCCCCACTTGCTCAGTCTGCACTGTCTGATAGGGCAAAAAAATTATGTGAGAAGCAATAGGATTATCAGTTTTAACATTCAGCATAAATTGTAATAACATTTTAATCTTTATTGTTTGAAATTCATCTGGAACTTAAAATGTTATAATTAATAGCTTTCTACCCCCAAAATATCTGCATATATTTGTTCTCTCTTGTCAGAGCACAATATTTACTTGTTAAATGGAAGCTTAATTATTATTTTTTTTTTTAAGATTTTATTTATTTATTTGACAGACAGAGATCACAAGTAGGCAGAGAGGCAGGCAGAGAGAGTGAGAGGGAAGCAGGCTCCCCTCAGAGCAGAGAGCCGGATGTGGGACTCGATCCCAGGACCCTGAGATCATGACCTGAGCTGAAGGCAGCGGCTTAAACCACTGAGCCACCCAGGCGCCCCGGAAGCTTAATTATTAATAGTTTAATTTTATACCCACAAGCTACCTATTTCAAGAGCAAAGTTGTTTTTGTGTAAAGTCTGTTCTCTACCCATGAATTTTTAAAACTTATTTAATATGCTTACACATATCTTAGAGTTTTAAAATCACACTCTTTCACTTGGCTTTCTATAGGATTGCAAAAATGGGCCCCCTGGGGCTATAGTGACTCATGGGGGACAGGCAGGAAGAACGAAATGTTCATCAAGCCTTTGGTTGTTAAGACAATGAGTCAGGAATCCACAGATCGCCGTACTGTTTATTTGAATACCGTTGGAATATTATTCAACATCTCTGGGTAGATAACCTCGTATGGCCATGATTCATATGTGCTGAGTGAGAATCCCTAGAGACACACCCTCCTGTCACCTCCCACTTCACCGTGTTGGTGGGGAGCATCTTTCCCACTAAACAATGGAACCCAACCCAGTGCCAGAAGGGCCTCTCAACCCACATGACTTAGTCAAGCAGGGAGATCTTCGGGGGTGCAAAGCCAAAGGTGACTTCCAGAGAGGGGGTTACACACCCTGACACGTACACAGTGAGCCCCTCCTTTTCATTCTGGCTCCTATATTGTGGGTCTTATCGTTGAAATGTGAATGATGCCCCCATACAAATGCCCCGTGCACAGTGAAGAAAAGGAAAGAGACAATGTGGTCGGGACTGACTCCTGTTGAAACAAGTTGGAGCCAGAAGCATGAGAGCCCTAGCCTGGCCATTTGTGGATCAGCACAGCCCCTTCTGCCTTCCTGTCCTTACCAAGGATCCCAAACGGCAAAAACTCAAGCCAGCCAGCACAGGTGTCTTCTCTGACTGAGGCTTTATCCTCTCTGCAGAGAGCCTTCACAAAGGGAGGCCTGAGGAAAGCCTGACCCTCTGCCTTGGCCTGGGACAACGATGGAAACCTCCCATGTCGGGGATTCACAATTCAGATCTGAGTACGGTGGCGCATTCCCAGCTTTGAGATGGAAACCTATTTGAGGGAAGAGAAACTTTCCTAGCTTTCTTAATCTTACCACCTATGGTAAGCTGAATGTTGGCCCCCAAGAATATGGCCATACCCCAGTCCCCTGGAAGGTGTGAATGTTACTTTATATGGCAAAGACTTTGCAAGTGTCATTTAAGGATCTTAAAATGGGGAGATTATTCTGGATAATCTTGGCAGACCCTAGATACTATCACAAGTGTCCGTATAAGAGGGAGGCAGACGATCACACACAGAAGAGAAGGCAACGGGAAGAAGCAAGGAACCACTCTCCACTAGAATCTTCAGAGAGAGCATAGCCCTACCAAGGTCTTCATGTCAACCCAGTGATCCTACTTTCAGACTTGTGGCCTCTAGAACTGTAAGAATAGTTTTCTGTTCTCCTCTGCTGGTCAGAACAAAGTTTGACCAAAGTGGTGGTCATTGTTACAGCAGCCGTAGGAAGCTAGTATAAGACCTCTCAGCTAGAACCCTAAATTCACCTTGTGACCAAGTTTCTAAAATTTTGGTCCTCAACCCAGTTGGCTGGTGAGCTGGCATTTCCTTTCTATTTGTGATTAAATGATTATACAGCAAAATCAGCCCCTCCTAGCTGTGAATTGGCAGGGAAGTGTATCCTCGACATCCCACGAGATAAAGCTCTATGCCAGGGAGGCCAGGCGTCTTGTCCATCTGGCCGTGATTCCATAATTGCCCTAAAAGAGACTCTATGTGGGGTGCCTGGGTGGCTCGGTCGGTTAAGCATCTGCCTTTGACTCAGTTCATGATCCCCAGTCCTGGGATCGAGCCCTGCCTCTGGCTCCCTGCTCAGTGGGAAGCCTGCTTCTCCCTCGGCTTGTGCTCTCATTCTTTCTGACCAATAAATAAAATCTTTAAAGAAAGACTCTATATTTTATTTTTAAAAAACATATGCTACAAATTCTTGCCTAAATATTTTTAAGGAAGAAATCTTACCTTTAACTTTGTATTCCCCAGGGGCTCTCCTTAGTTTATAAACTCTCAGATTAATTATAAACAAGGTTGGAGGGACATAGTCAAGAATTACTTGTCAAGTGGTTATGAGCAAATCTATTTCCTACCACCAATATCGTTTGCAACTCGAGGCAAACATTCATAATTTTTTACAAGCATCTTGATAACTACTTTTCTCTACTGAACATACAAAAAAAAAAATAACACTTTTCCCTGCTAAATACACAGAATAAGAATTGCAGTCTCTAAGGACTTGAGAGGAGAGGTTACACTCCAAAGAAAATTAATGGTAATTCTAGAGGTAGACTGCTGAAGATTATAGTGCACTCCTGCGAATAAACTACTTAAGGTAATGATGACAAGATTAGAATAAGCAAGTGATTTTTAAAAATGTTTCTTTTCTATATGAAAGAAAACCAGTATGAATTTTATAAAAAGAATGCATACTTATTATAAATTATTCAAGCACCACATGGGGGTTAAAAAAATTCAAATGCCACTGTTCATAAATAATTAGCATTTACATTAGGAGGATCTTTTCATGTGGGTGTTCCAGAAAGGCTAAATAGATATACCGAAAGGTTTTGATAAATATGTGATTATTTTATATATGTTACTTGCAATGTTATTATATTTAACTTCATTTGTATTTAAAACTGGAAGAAGAAATCAAAAGGAATCTAAAAGATTATATCTAACTCTAATTATTATGTTAATAATATCTAATAGATAAAATTATCATATAATTATATATAACATAATTATATACAGATTAGCTATATTAGATACTAGAGTTTTTTACTAGGTATGGTTTTAGATATTAGATATATTTTTATTAGTTATATTAGGTATGAGATAATTTTTAAAGATCTTTTTATAATCACAAAAAGAGATTTAGGGGAAAAACATTGCAACTTCAGTAATTATTTTTACATTCCATACTTCGATTTTGGCATCATCCTTTGACTCCCTGCAATGAAAAATGAGGACATCAGATCCAGAGCCTTCCTTCCCCCTCCCCCACATCTTCACGTATTGTGACATTAATATTCTTACATAAATAGCGTTTATATTTTAGTTCATAAATATAATTTGTAAAATGTTTTCTATTAATATTACTTCATCGTTAAATGTTTCCAAATCTCACCACAGCTTCTCTACTACCGAAATCTTCCTTTTGACTTACAGAAATTTAACTTCAAGTAAAATCTTTATCCCCTCTCAGCTAGTGATATTTATTTCTCAAATGTTTTTATTTTCAAAAATACTTATATTCAACAATACTTCCCCTTAAATTTTTTACTCTAAATTGCAACTTATGTTTTCTTAAAAATTTAAAATTTTTCCCAAGGCTTAGAGAAAGTAAAAGATTTTACACAATGTAACACAGCTAGTATGCAAAGTCAGAATGCAAATGAAGGCCCAATTTCAAATCTCACCCTGTTGTCATCTATCCATTATCCACTGCTCCCGTTCAGTTATACATTTGCTCATTATCCATCATTACCCAGCTGTGTAGCCCGGTATCCATTCATCCATTATTTCACTCACACATACATGACACAAACTTACAGACGTACATACATAGCCATTCATCTATCCAGACATTCCACCGACTTCATCTGTCAATCAACACATCATCCTCCCATTCGCCTATCTATCCATTTATCCATACTAATTCACTCCAATATCCATCCATCCACCTATACATGAATACATAAATAGATATATCCATTGGTCCAGAAATTCTTCTATCTCTCCACTCACCCATGGAGCCACCCTTTCCCAAATCAGTCCATTCCATCTCCCATGGATCCTTTTATCCTTTCTATTAATTCATCTGCTCATCCAACCAGTGTATCTATATCCATATCCATAGAATAGGGAGTTGTCTCCTTCTAAGATTCTCTTTTGTTCTTGTTCCATTTCCCAGCCATCAAGAGAAGACCACAGCATTCCACCAGCACAATAAGGAGGCCCGTGGGTCTCTAACTCACTCTCACGCATATGAAAATCCTTGCAACAGAGACTGTGGGTCTTATGGTACCCTATTAAATAAGGAGCCCTTCAGTAATCTCCCCAATAACTGAAACTTCTAATGTTCATACAGTAACGAATCCTCTCTTTATTGAAGAGTCCTCAGCGAAGATTACAACCTCAGATCATGAGGCAGAAATTTTGCCCTTATTTGAAATCCTTTAGCTCTTCTCTGTCATCGTCCTGACATTTTTATCGCTGTCTCAAACTTCCATCGGTCCACCCACTGCACAGCTCCCTCCTCGCCATCCACGTGCAGTCACTAAATGCGACTTGCCCATATATACCTAGTTTAACCTCACTTTCCCCACCCCCATTGTCGGTGCAGCAGCCTGGACGCACCATTTGGTGGACCTCAGTAGGAATTGAACAAGAGAGAAGCTCAGTGTCTCAGATGAGTGACTCACAATTAGAATGATTAGACTGAGGCTATTCGTGACAAAGACAAGTCAAAACAAATCAAGAGAAAAGAGTATAGAAATTTAAAAAAAATTCTTTTTTTTTTAAGATTTTATTTATTTGATATATAGAGAGAGATCACAAGTAGATAGAGAGGCAAGCAGAGAGAGAGGGGGAAGCAGGCTCCCTGCTGAGCAGAGAGCCCAATGTGGGGCTCGATCCCAGGACCCTGAGATCACGACCTGAGCTGAAGGCAGAGGCTTAACCCACTGAGCCACCCAGGCGCCCCGAAATAAAAACAAATTCTAAAGGCTCCCTTGCAGAGTATTTTGAAAAGCAGAGATACAAAAAACTGTAACCAAACTTCGAGTAGAAAAAGAAGAAGGAGCAGGAGGAAGAAGAGGGCATTAATGACGGTGACAAGGAGTTCCAGGAGGAGGAGGAGGGAGAAAGAAAGAGAGATAGTAGCGTCCTACGATCTAGAAAACTAGCCTTGGCTTCCGGTTGCTTCCAAAACAATTAGCAATAAAGAAATGACAGAGATGAGACAGAGAAACAACATAAGGACCGTGACTGGTTGCTGGGGAGAGTAAAGCTAGGGTGAACTCGTGTGAAAAGTTGACGGCAGTCTCAGGTGGGGGTGGCAGGTGCAGAGATGGGGAGAGAAGAACGTGGAGGGGACTCTCCCTTCTGCTCATTCCTCGCTCCCATATTTCCCAGGGAAAGTGACTGGTGGCCTCTGTCACTGGAAGAAAGAGATCCGTGGGAATAGCTTGGCTGCCTGGGAATGTCAGAGTCATATCAGAGCCACGCCCAAGGTGAGATTCTGATAAAAACACACACAGGTGGACTAGATGGCGTTTACTCTTCTGTCCCAATGTCCTCAAAACCCTCATGGATGGCAGATGACCGTTTCAAGGTCAGTGGATGACCTCCTTGTGAATGGTGACCGACGGGTCAGAAGAGCTTGCGTTCTTTCGGTGCTGCTTGTTCCAAGTAATTTAAAGAGGAATCCTGACTAGAGAACTTTGTCTGTGAAAATGGGCCGCTGCCTTCGGCTCGGGTCATGATCTCAGGGTCCTGGGATCGAGTCCCGCATCGGGCTCTCTGCTCAGCGGGGAGCCTGCTGCCCTCTCTCTCTCTCTCTGCCTGCCTCTCTACTTGTGATCTCTCTCTGTCAAATAAATAAATAAAATATTTAAAAAAAAAAAAAGAAAGCAAAACGGATGTTAAGGAGTGATTCTGGAGTACCTGAGGCTCTCCATCCTAGGGCTCATCCCCACTCTCCTTCATTCTCACTGGAGGGACAAAAGCAGACCTCAGTCGTACCCACCCCCATTATCTGACCAGGCAGCTGATGACCACGAGAGAAACCTGAGCTCACAAGTCAGAGTCAGTGGAGACATGAGGAATAGCACCACTAAAAAGATACACAACAAACAACACAATGCAGACCACAGACAGATCAACAGCCCAAGGTAAGTATACAAAATATAACAAAGATATTCAGAGACATGAGAGAATATTGCTAAAATTAAGAAGGAAGAAGGGGTGCCTGGGAGGCACAGTTGGTTAAATGTCCAACTCTCTGTTTCGGCTCAGGTTGTGATCTCAGGGATCGAGCCCCTCATTGGACTCCATGCCCAGCGGGGAGCCTGCTTCTCCCTCTGCCTCTGCTCCTCCCTATGGCTCATTCTCTCTCATAAGCAAGTAAAAAAACAAACAAACAAACCTTTAAAAAAAAAAAAAGAAAAGAAAAGAAGGAACAAGAAGAACAAGAAGCAATCAAAGAAGGCAAACCTGTGCCACTTCTGATAGAATAGGAAATTCATTCAGAACAGCAAGACAAACAGGCACAGTTTATAAAACATACTTAAAGATAATGGAGAGAGAACAAGGTAGTAAAGAAGTGGCAGGGGAGATTGGAGAGCTTGGAGAAAATGGGAATTCAGGAAAGTACGCTCAGCATTGAGACTGCTTCTGCCCTGGGAGCGTTTACTGATTCTGGACAAGTCAGCAATATTTGTAATAAGCAAACACTCGAAACAGCCAAAATGTCCCTCTCTGATAGAGGGATAACTAACTGATACATTCACACAGTGCAAGATTGCATGGCAGTAAAATGAGTCAGCTTCGACGTTCAACACCCTGGGCGCACGGGGAAGCAGGAGGAGAGTCGGTGTGGGTATAAAAAAACCATGTGAGGGACCCTTGTGGCAGCGGAGATGGATCGGTGACAACACCCTAGCTGTGTCATTGTACTGCGGTTTTGCAAGACGTTACCACTGGAGGAATCTGGATAAATGATACTCAGGATCTGTCTTCTTTCTTACACCTGCTTGTGAATCTAGAACGACCTCAAAATAAAAAGTTTAATTTTGGGTGCCTGGGTGGCTCAGTGGGTTAAGCCGCTGCCTTCAGCTCAGGTCATGATCTCAGGATCCTGGGTTCGAGTCCCACATCGGGCTCTCTGCTCAGCGGAGAGCCTGCTTCCCTTCCTCTCTCTCTGCCTGCCTCTCTTGTGATTTCTCTCTGTCAAATAAATAAATCTTTAGAAAAAAAAAAAAAAAAAAGGGCGCCTGGGTGGCTCAGTGGGTTAAGCCGCTGCCTTCAGCTCAGGTCGTGATCTCGGGGTCCTGGGATCAAGTCCCGCATCGGGCTCTCTGCTCAGTGGAGAGCCTGCTTCCCTTCCTCTCTCTCTGCCTGCCTCTCTTGTGATTTCTCTCTGTCAAATAAATAAATCTTTAAAAAAAAATAAATAAATAAAAATAAAAATGTATATATAATAGCAAAGGGCTGAGACTAGCCAAGACTTTCTCAAAGAAATAACAAATATAGGGGAAGAAGGAGAAGCAGGTGACCTGAGGACAATCTTTGGAAAACAGTTTGTCTTAAAATCAAACATACTTGGTTCTATACCTCAATGCATCTACTCGATACATATCTTGGAAAAACTTCTCCCAGGTGCCTCAGGAAGGACATAAGGAATGTTCATAGCAGCATTTGCAGTAGCACAAAGAAAACTCTGGGCATTTTCTGATGTTCATTTCCTGGTTTTCCTAATGTATGATGGCAACGGGAGATGGTATCACTGTGAACCTAAAATTATTTTAAATAAAAAAAATTTCTATCTGGACACATTTTACTGGAAATGGTACAAAAACTGGAGCATACACTCCAATGTTCACGAAATAGCAGCGAAGACAAAAGAACCGCCGCTATGTGCATCGACAGACATATCTCAGGAACATAATGTTAAGAAAAATGCAAGTCATAAGAGAGACTATACAGTTTGATAACTTACATGAAGTTCAAAAGACGCAAACAAAACAAAGTATTGTTGAAGGACACATCCAAATGCGGTAATGCCCAAAGAAAAGCCAGAGTTGTGCATTTCTGTCTTGAGGAGGGAGGAAGGGAAAAGGACGCAGGGGAGGGAAATAGCTAGAGACCTCAGCAGTATTGTAGCATTTGATTTCTCCAGCTGGGTGGAATGCCAATGGGCATTCGCGATGATAGGTTTTCCTTATAACTTACATATACATTGTACATATGCAATAAAAAGCTTTAACTAACTAAGAAAATAAAGGAACACAAAGAGGCTATGTGGAAGTAACTCATTCTGGTAGGACTGTCAAACTGAGTGCCATAGTGGCCACGTTCCACAATGTTTTACCACCGGAAGAAAGCCTGTCTCCTCTAGGGCCGGTTAAGGACAAGACCCCAAATAAGGGGAGACAAATAATGATAAAAGATAGGGAAGAAGGGGGACATGGGGCAGAGCAGACTCGGACTTCCAAGCACAATGACCACATTCTGTGAACGACACCAGTATCAGCTCCAGCGACAAGAGCCAACCTGTCTCCTGTGCTTAAAGTGGGTGGAGCTGGGTTTTCGTCGTTTGAACTGGAAGAATCCTGAGAGTCCCGCAAGCATCCTGACCCATAGTCAGCCCAGCTGAGTCTGACTTTAAGACTTCTGGGTGTGCAGAGGGGCCTGGGTCCCATCTATCCCTCGCCTCCTGGCATACCACCAGGACCAGGTGATCAGAGAAGGTATAGGACTTGCCCAGGCTTACCTAAACGATGGCCACGTTTCAGTGGCTTTGTCTTGACACTGACAATGTCCTCAGCACAGGATGTGAGGGCGCAGGAAGACAGCCCCAGGTGGCAGCTTGCCTGTAACTCCTCTAGAATTTCAGTGGAGAGACCGCTCAGGGGGAGGAAGGGCTGCAGCATGGGAGCCTCCTTTCCTTCTAGAGCTTCCTTCAGCCCCAAGCTGGATGCAGTCACCCAAGAGGGCAAGAACCCCGGAGCAGGAGAGTGGGATTTTCAAGGGTGCCCCCGAGCCTGATGCCAGGCACAGTGGGGTAGATATCCCAGAGTGCTGGCCTCCAATCCCTGGGGATCCCAAGCAAGGGTGGCTCTGAGAAATAGAACAGTTGTTTTGATTTGCGTTTTAGACATTCATTCAAACATTCAACAACTATTTGCTAAGTTCTCAGGTCCTTGAGATCCTGCAGTGGACCTTCAACAGCTGCTGTCATGGAACTCACCTGCTAGTTCTCAAACAAGCAGTGTGAGAGGGCCTTAAGAGAAACAAACCAGGGAGATAGACAGGGAGACAGCCCAGTCAAGCCATGGACGGCAGAAAGAGGATAACCACTGTCCTTTGGTAATCTCTGGGGGTTGAGTTTGCTTCTCACTCTTCTCTCTCTGTGTCCATGTACATGCACACACACACACACACACACACACACACACAGCTTGTTCCCAAATAAATGTTCTTTGAACCGCTATAAAGAAGGAGACCATGTGGCACTAGGACGGTAAGAGGCAGTTTTGTGAAACCTTCATCAATGGGAATGCCTTACCGTTGGGCTGTCCTGGGAGTGCTCATAACACTTGACTTCTTGTTCTCACCCACTCACAATTCGTCCCATGTGCCTCAGTGGGCCATCCGAATGCAGAGGGGAATGGAATCAACCCTGCCGTCCTCTGGGAGCTAATTGTTCAGAGACACAACTGATTGCCAGGGCAAGCAGTGGCCTTGTCAGCCTGGTGGCCCCAGAGTCAGGAACTCCAGAACACTGTCCAGAGACGGCCACGCTGATATTCAGGTATCCCACGGGACAGCAGATTGAGGATAAAATGATCTGTGGAGGCGGTTGGCTTGAGATCGGTGCACCTTTTCTGGTCCTCCTCTCTTGCTGGCGAGGTCTAAGGGACACCCATGACCCCATAGAGGTGCCCAGAGGAGGGACCTGGATCTAGAGAAGGGAGTGTGGGTTAGAGGCGCCATGGGGTCACAGTCAATCCAGTCTATCCCCCACATGATCCACCACACCTTTGGTCTCCCCCATCCTCCTTTCTGTCTTGGGGGGGGGCGTGCATCGGCGTCGCGGGAGGTGGAGGAAGGGACCGGCATCTAGGTTTTAAAAGACCAGAAACAAATGTCCCCTGACAATTTCGTGTCATTTCTCTGGATTCAAAGGAGGGGTCGAGGGAGTAGGCAAGCAGACGTAGACGGGCAGTGAGAGACGGCCCGGTCTAGGGGTCTCTCGGAGGCCCGGCCAGGCGCTTCTCTCCCGCCGAGTGCGGGTTCCGGATGAGCGGGCGAACGCCCCCTGCCCCGCAGCGGCGCGGGCCCCGCATGACATCAGAGGCTGGGGAGCGCGCAGAGCGCAGGCGCCGGCGAGGAGGGAGACGGGAGGGGGCCGCGGCGCGCGGCTCGGGAGAGCGCTCCTCCGCCCCGCGCGCCGTCCCTGCGCCCCGCTCCGCCCGCGCCTCGCTGTCCGCGCCGCGCCTCGGGCGTCCAGAGCGCGCCCCTCGCTCCGCAGCGAGCGCCGCCCGCAGCAGCCCAGCCCCAGCCTTCTCCTCCGCCGCCGCCGCCGGACACGCAGCCGCAGGCCGGGGCCGGGACGCAGCTGGGGAGTCAGGGACGCGCGCAGCCAGCCCTTCCCCCTCCGGCTCCCGCACCGCCGGCCGCCTCCCCTCACCCTCCTCCTCCCTCCCTGCTCCTTCGCTTCTCCTCCTCCTGCAAGGCCCGGCTGCCAGCACCATGTCCGCAGGGGGAGATTTTGGGAACCCACTGAGAAAATTCAAGTTGGTGTTCCTGGGGGAACAGAGCGGTAAGTACCCCGCTTATTCTCTTGGCTTGGCGCCGAGTCGACCCCCGCCGGCACATCCTCCGCCCCGCGGGGGCACCGGCCCCGGCCCCGACAGGCCCCTCCAAGCCTGGGTGGAGGGGAGGGACGGGGATGTGGGGGTCAGGACCGGCTCGGGTGGGGCCGGGCCGGGGAGGGGCCCGGGGGAGGGATGGAGGGGGCGCTGGGCCCGAGGTGGGGGTGCGGGTGGGAGGTGGGGTGCGGGGCTAGAGCCGCTGCGGGGCCGGCGCGGCGGGGAGGCCGGAGGGCGGCGGCTCGCTCAGCCGCGCCGGCCGGGGCGTGAAGGAGCGGGGCTCGCCCGCTCGCTCGCAATGCGGCACCGGCTGCGGGCGACCGCGCAGGTGGCCAGGAGCCGGCGGGGGCCGGGGGAGGACGGGCGCCCCTCTTCGGAGAATGAGGCGGGGCCGGCGTCTCGCCGGAGGGCTCCCTGCGGACCCTGCCCGGACCCATGTTGAATGACGGGCACGTCCAGGCCCTGGAACAGAGGGCCGTGGGGGAAGGCCGGCACCTGTCTCCTGTGGAAAGAGCGGGCGCAGGCTGCAGAGGAACAGGGTGCCTACCTCCCCTGGCCTAGGTCGGATTGGGCACGGAAGGTTCTAGACGCTGCCCGGTGCCAGCATGTGCGAGCGTCTCTCGGGCTCAGGGTCTGGGCGAGGACGGCGAGGGTTCCCTGGTGCGAGGCAGATTTGGGGGATGGTACAGGGGTGCCTCGCACCAAGAGGCGGCGAAGCCTGGAACTGGGCAGAGAAAGGACCAGGCGACACGCCCTGCCTGGCTTCCCAGCACCCCTCCTGCGAGCGCTGATGGCAGAGGAGTCTTCCCACCCCCACCACCCAGCTCACCGCCCGTCTTGGGGGAGGGGAGGTCACCGTGGCAGCCGGCCAGGGGCGGGGGGAGGGGGAGACAGACAGCTTCCTTGCTGCCCAGCAGCCTCCCTGGGGGAAGCGTCTCTGAAACCCGGGTTGGCCCCAAGGCGGGAGGACCAGATTGAAGAGCGTGGACCCCTCCGACACCTGTAGGAAGGAGTGGTTCTCAGAGCATCTCTCCAGAGGCCTCTTACCTGGGGCTGCAGAGAGACCTGCTGGGCCTTGCCAGCTCACCTCAGGAAGAAGGTGGCTGCTGGGGCTGGGATCCCCAGCTCTGGCTCGGCAGACCAGTCCAGTTCACCTGCTTTGGTGCCTATCTGTACTAGGGGCCAAGACACAAGCAACCTTAGGAGGACCTGATGGGCTCAGGGAACAGTGCTCGCCTGGTGTGGGTGCAAGTGGGTTGTGAAGGTCACATGGCAGTCTCCTGTGTTGCTGCTCATTATCTGGGATGGATGGATCCGAGAAGGATGTCAGAAGGTCAGGTCCTAACAGGGAGATGGATCCTGGGACCAGGCTGGGTATTTCAGAACACGATGAATTCAGCCAGCCAGCCCTGTGTCCTAGACTCTGAGTTTCTGATTTTTATAGAGTCCAGCTTCAGAGCTCACTATTTCCCATGCCTGAAAGGATTTCAGGAGTCTTTGCATCTCAGTGCTAATCTTACCTGGCCTGGAGCCCTGGGCTAGAAGCCTAATCAGGCAGCCTGGGAGTTGAATTCCTGTGTTTCCTTGAGCAGATTTCCAGGCCTTTCTGAGCCTCAGTTTTCTGTCTCTGTGAAATGGTCGTTTGAGGTTCTTTATGTTTCCCCAGTGCCTCTCAAAGGGCCTTGGCCCTGGTAGGATCTCAGGAAACATTTGTTTATTCTAAGTCTGAACATGCTTCAGTAAAGCACCAGGGCTTTGATGAGGAGAATGTCTCTTGTGAGTTTGAGTGAAAACTCGGACTCCCTCAGAATCTCCGATAGGCTGAGGCCCCTGAGGAGCCACGTCAACCCTCTCTGTTCCTAAATCACAGAAATGAGAGCTTAGTCCTCTGAGTCCTCAGAGATAGAGCTCCCAGCTTGCATGTGTAGATTAGAGGTCCGAGGCACAGGGATGGGGAGGGTTTGTGGAGAGTCCCACTGTGAGTTGCCAGCACTTCTGGGGCTGGAACCCCGTGTCCTGTTCCCAATCATTAATATGTCACTGGGAATTAAGATGACCTTGAACCAGGGAAACGAAGAATGGGGAAGTCTTCCTGAATCGAGGTGAGGATTGTCACTCTCTGATCAGACTTGTGGCTACATTGGGTGACCTGGTGGGAATGCTGGGCTGTTTGGGTTGGGGGCAGGGTTTGTGGGCCCTTAGAACATAAGTCATTAGAGATAAATGCTCTGCCGTCAGTGTGATTGGTTATTGGACCTGGTCCCTTCTGACTGGGAGCCCTAGGGCCCTGAGAAGCCTCCTCCTACTTGAGGGTGTAGTGGGTTGTATACCTTGTAGTCTTTTGGGGCCCCCGAGTTAGGTGGGGGACACATGCATCCCTGAGCCTGGGGGGGATTGGGGAACTGCCTTTGTAGACACTGCTTCTGTTTTGTCTGCACTTAAGTTTTGTGTGTGTTGGCCCTTTATGTCACTGCAGCCTGTGTGTTGCAGGGAGCCCCTGAAGTCTGACCCTCCCTCTACCCTGGCTCTCCCTTCCTATGTGACCTTGAAGGTCAGTCACCTTCTGTACCTGGGACACATGGGCCAGCTGAGCTTGACAGAGCCTTCTAGAGCCACATGGGTCTGGATGTAAGTGCTGACTTCCCTGGATAGAAGCCAGGGGAAGGGCCTGGAGGGATGTGGCCTTCTCATGTTTCTTGTGCCTGGTATAGTCGTGGCACCTCCCTAGACTAGTAGGTAAAGATAGTTGGACTTCAAAAAGGTGTCCCTGAGCTGAAGCCCAGTGATACAGAGGACACCCTGAAATAGATAATCCCAGGAGGGCATGAAGCCTTCAGAAATACCAGGGCCTGGTTTGAGTGGGAAGCCCTTAAGGAACCACTCTAGAGAGAACACGTCTAGCCTGTGAGAAGGCCCCCCTCCTGGCAGCAGAATGACTGCCGTTTCCTAGACCATGGAATACAGGCTGGCTGGCAATGTCAGGCTAGCAGGGGTGGGATTGCGGAGAGGGCTGTGGACCCAGCATGAGGGGACTCCTTCCAGTAGGAAGGCTGTGCAGTCGTGCTGGTGTTCAGATGGCCGTCCCTGGGTCTGCTGGCCATGCTCTTGTGCTGATGGCAGTAGTAGGGCAGGCACTCTGATACCCACGGTGACACTTGATAACATCCAGACCACATGGGCTGGTGTAGGAGGAAGGAGAGGAGGCCTGGGGGACACACGTCTTCCTCCGAAGTTCTGATGGTGTTCTCTGGGGGGTTAGGCTTCCCTCAGTGCATGTGAATGTGTCGTGGAGACTAAGGATGTGGACAGACCTGCGGGTGTTCCGGCCCCTCTGACCTCCCTTTCCCAAGACTCCTCCAGCCAAAGCAGGAAGATTGAGGGACCACCACAAGTTCGGTCTGGTTTCCCAGGCTGAGGCCACATGACCGCGTCTCCCTCTGACATGCGTCCTCCTTGTCCTGTCCCGGACGGTTGTGCTGCTGGAGGGGCCATCACAGGGAGCACAATGTGAACGGCGTCCCCAGAGTTGTGCAACACAGTGACCCTGCACATGGCTGCCTTTGGCCACTCAGTCATTTGTTCACTCTCTCCCTCCCCACCTCCCTCTCTGCCTTGCTCCTTCCATCATCCATTTATTCATTTAGTCAGGTCTTTGAGTATATCCCTGCCTCCCAGGACTTATGGTCCACTGGGGAGCGCAGACATCTGTGGCTGTAATTACAGTAAAGGTCTCGGCATGCTCTGACAGGAAGAACAGCTGCCACGGAAGAGCCTAGTGGGGCGTCCCACCCACCTTTGTGGGCAGGTGTCAGAGATGGCTTCCAAGGCTTCAGAGGAGATGCTTCTGTAGGCAGCCAGCTGCTACTCCTTCGGTGGACTGAATGCGGGGAGTAGGTCTTACAAGGGGCCCACCCTCTGTCTTCTCCCTGCTGTGGAGAAGAAAGGGGTAGGGTGGGGAGCAGGAGGACGAGGGTGTCTGGCTTGTTAGCGCTGAGTGGGGGCGTTCCCCCACAGTCATCTCAGTCCTGCAGGTTAAGGAGTGGTCAGTTCTCCTCTCCCCCACCTCCCACCCAGAGGGTTCCCCCTGTCCCACCCAAGGCATGGCCCAGCCTGTCTGTTACCATCCACCACACACCACTCCTAATCACACAGGGAGCCCTTTGCTGGCCTGGGCATTGTACCTGAGGCCCATCTCAGAAGTCTGCTCCCCGCCACCTCCCAGACCCGCTCACTCTGCTGTGGCCAGCCCACCCGGGCACACACCGTGGCATAGCTTTGGTTTCTTTCTGAGCATTTTTAAAAGCTACCACCATCCTGCCCCATGACCTCTCTGTTGTCTCACTCTGGATTTTTAAATGTTTATTAGCTTTCTTTCAGATACAAAACCTCTAACTGAATTTTAAGCCCCTTAAAGGTGAACTTAAACATCTAAGAGGACCAGGTCTTAGCTCCTTTCTCCTCTTCCCATCTGCAGAGGGTTTGTGCTCATTAAATATCTGCATTTAAAAATGATGAGATTATCCTCACTATGTGATAGGTACTGCTAGTCCATTTGTAGATTAAAAGTGAGGGGAGTCAAGGCAGCTTTGAAACAGGATTCTTCATCCTGACACCTGCTGCTTTCTCAAGCCTAGAGATCTTTACTAGCACCACTTACGAATCTTTCACTGGGGGTTGGAGCATTTAGCCTTGGTTGTGCCCAATCCACAGTTCATCTCACAAAAGCTGAACTTCTCAGGGTACCCCCATCCCCATCACCTTCTCTAAAGAAATGTGAGAAGGCAGCAGGACCTCCAAGGTGGGAAGGAAGGGACATGCCCAAACCAGAGGTTGCCAGAGTTCACTTGGAGATCTGGGGTAAATCACAAGGGGGTTCTGTGCTTCAACTTTTTGGTCTTGTTTTCTCTCCTCCCAATTTTTTCCCTCCCCTCTTGAGTGGCTGGAATGATGGGGAGAAACTTGGGTGTTGTGTATGGACCCAGAATGTTGGCTATTTTTCTTTAAAGAGGTGTGCATGAGATGAGAGAGAGTGAGATGAGACCCCAAGGTGAGAATTAACCTGTATTGGGCATAAGACAAGCATGGTGCCCTCGATGCTGAGGGTCAGAGACAAGAGAACTAACCAGAAGAGAAAAATGAGAATGTTGGTATGTGTTCTGGTTCTGCAAATGTAATGGTACCATCCTGTGCCTGATCTGATTATCCTGATCATTGTTCGCCCCCAAATTAAAATACAGCGAAATAACCTTATCATCCTTTTGCTACTTATAACATCCCTGAAGTCAGCCCACGAATATTTACCCTTATAGGTGTTACCCTGACCTTGCAGACTCACATGGGGCAGACCTGAGAAGGGTGACTTCTGTGTCTATCCAGGCTGCAGCGTCTCTCCGTCCCCCATCCTTTGCGTCTTCCACTGTTGCTGAATGAATGAACCATTGAATGTACAAGGCTGTTTGGTCTCAGTGTAAATCACTTAAAGAAATTGTTGGGGGGCGCCTGGGTGGCTCAGTTGGTTAAAGCCTCTGCCTTCGGCTCAGGTCATGATCCCAGGGTCCTGGGATGGAGTCCCGCATCGGGCTCTCTGCTCTGCAGGGAGCCTGCTTCCTCCTCTCTCTCTGTCTGCCTCTCTGCCCAGTTGTGATTTCTCTCTGTCAAATAAATAAAATATTAAAAAAAAATTGTTGGGCAGAACCATTGATCAAGGTGAGAGAAGTAGGGTGAACAGCACAATCCATAGACATCCAGAGTGGACTGCTCAAAAAATGGTGCTGGGCATTTTCTCAACTGTCTGTCTGTCCTCCTTTTCCATTTATCAGCACAGAATAGAGAAGATGGGGAGGTTGTCAGGGAGAAGTACCAGACACACTCTGAGGTGGGCAGCTTTGGTTAGAGCCGAAAAGACAGGCACCAGGCAGAGTCTGTACTTCATGGGACAGGGAAGGAGCGGATAAAGAGTCATAGTGTCTATGGACTCCTAGGAGAAGTTCCTTACTGTATCTTAGGGCTTGAAACTTCCAATTTTCCCATTTGTTTCCATAACTATTGGCCTAAACTAAGTGGAATCTTCCTAAAAAGCAAATGTTCACTGCTGTGAATACTTTGTCGTTTTAGTGAAGTGATTTATTTTTAGTAAAAAAGCATATTTATCCTGGGCTCTTGGTAACAAGACCAGTGGGAGCCCAGGTGACTCGACCACGTGTCCCGGGCAGGCCCAAGGGACAGGCCAGGGTACAGGAGAAAACAGATGATACCCTGCACCTGAGGACAGAAGAGAGCATTAAAAGCCATGGTTACTTCCAGGAAATGCACTGGAGGACTGGCAGTCTGATGCCCCAGCAGGTGCTGTGGGTAGTGAGCCAGGGGGAGAGGAAGACTGGAGTTGTGTGCATTCTGTGCTAGAGACCGCAGATTTCTTCCAGGGCCTGGGTGGACAATTGGTGAAGGGGCATGATGGCTTACTAAGATTTCCCCAGAGAAGGAGGCTTCCAGTATTGGGTTAACCGGCTTACCTAGGTTCCCCCATGGCTGCAGATGAGGTGAGGGCAAGTCACAGAGGCTGGCTATGAACTGGGACTTGATTCTGAGGGAAGTGGGGAGCTGGTGGAGGGTCCTCAGCTGGGAAGTCTCACAGTCACATCTACACCAAGGAAGGATTCTTCATTCTAACGGCTTAGAGAGGATGATGGGTGGGAAGGGGTCCAGAACAAGTCTGCCTTTCCTGGGAAATGGAGCTGACCCTGCGGGCTTTCTCTGTTCTTCCTCCAGGTAGCAGTTAGGAATACCCGCTATGCCCTAGGCTCCACACCGGGCACTTTCTCCCTAGTATCTTGTGATAGATGTGAACTTTTCCCTGATTTGCAGATCAGGAGACAGAGGCTCAGAGAGAGCTGGTCATGGCCTCAGACTCACTGCCAGTGTGGCAGCATTGAAGTTGACCCCAAGTCACTATGAGAAACACATAGAGATCTCTTGGACCTCATGCCTCAAAGGCAGGTTCAGACCCTGTTGTGGGAAGAGAGGACAGAAGAACACCGAGGCCTTAGAGACTTGAAGTCTGCTGTAAGTGTGTCCTGGGGAATTACATGCCAGTATCTTTGCTGAGGATTGGCCGGTGGATCACAGCATGGGGGTGAGTGGGAAGAGGCCTCTGATTCCCCTCAGCTGGAGAGACACACTGGGGCAGGGAGGAGGACAGGGGATTGCTCTAAAGTAAGCAGGGTCTCGGTGTGGGAGTCTGCTGGAGCTGGATTGCATATCAGACCTTCCATTCTTACACAGAATGAACTGCTGATTTGGGGTGGTTTGAAATGAGTTAGTTGTAGAGAGTGTGGGGCGGCTAAGGCCTTCCCAGGTCAGCCCTGCATTGCCGTATGGAGGTAGATGCCATCCCTGTTTTAGCGGAGAATTCCTAAGCAGGGAAGAACCAACCATACTAAGCGGCTGGTTCCCCCCTGGTCTGGGGTCACCCTTCTCCTGGCCTCATTCTCCCCCAGGCCTGGAGATATCAGGGCCCTGGAGACTGATCCCGTTCGGGGGTCAGCCACCAGCAGCCTCTGTAGTTGGATAAGTCCCAACCATTCTCTGGCTTGATATATCCTCAGAGGATACTGGGCTGGGTGACCACTCAGGCCCATGGAACTCTAACTCGGGTCCTGGAATTCAGCGCCAGCTCGGGGTATGATGCCAGGCCAGTAACACTCCCAGCTGGGAGACAGCACTGCTGGCTAGAAAGGTGAGAGGGACTGCAGAGAGGAAGGCATGTAATCACGGCCGCTGCTAACTGTCTCCCCCAGAACTTCCCTGGCCAGGCCCCAGTGCAGGGTCCTCTCCAGCCTGCTACCTCCTCTCCTGGGAGGGCTTCCTGGCCCTCCTCCCTGGTGTGCCCCCAGGGTGCTGTGGTTGACTCAGGTTGCCAGGAAACAGGGATGGGGCTGTCCTGTCCTTCCTGCCATGATTATTCCTAACCCTACAGAAAGGACCTTTTATTGAGATAGCAGAAAAGGGGACAGCTCCCAGGTACTCCTACTCTAGGACCACCTCTTTCTGCAGCCAGTGGGTGGGTGGTAAGCAGGGAGGGCTGGGAAATGGCTAGCACCAAGTGGGGTATATGCAGTGTCCCTACCAGGCCAGCCCCAGCGCCTGCTCCAGCCCCATCACCTACATACTCCCTGCTCCAGTTCCCTGCACTTCCGCCCCGGCTCTGCTCCTCACTCTCTGGGTGGGGCTGGGATGTAATAGGACCACGGAGCTCATTTTCCTCACCAGACAGCAGGGGTTGCAGGAAGATCAAATACATCAATGCATGGCTCATGGAAAATACTCAAGTCATAGGTAATTTTGTTAATGAAAAAGTGACCACAGTCCCCCTTTTTATAGATGAATGAGGGAGAAAGAAGTAGAGGTGGAGGATTTGAGAATCACTGATGGGTCATTTTTGTGTAGTGAGCTACAGAGCCCACACCCTTGTGATCTGGTGAGTGGAGCTGCATACCCATTTTATAGATGAAGAAAGTGTGTCTCTGAGAGGGGACAGCTTTTTCACAGATTGAAGGGCTCAGACCGGTTACTGCTGATCTGGGAAGAGCTCCCAGGCCTCAGACTCCCTAGTTGGCATTTTTCCACAGCTCATCCCAGAGCTGTGGAAAACATCTGGGTGAACAGATTCACCCAGCCTTACTCTGCTGGGCCCCCCTAGCTGCTTACAGGAAGCCCCATATTCATGGCTTTATGAATACCCCAAAGACAAGGGGTGCCGCCTGAGTAGACGACATGGGCCCAGGCTTTGCCATGTTGTGATTACAACAGTAGTTGGTGAGGTAAGCAGGTAATAAATCTCAGCCGGTGGTAACATGACTATTAAGCACACAGACAAGGCTATGGGCGTGGTCTGCTGGGGGTGGGTCTGCTGGGGGAAGTCAGGGAAGTCTTCCCAGAGGAGGTTTTACACAGTGAGCAGGAATTCAGAGGCACACAAGGGAGGTATCTTGAGCAGAGGGCCCAAATATACCAAGGCTAGGGGATTGGGAGAGGATTGGAGCTTCTGGGAGAATTGGGCATAGTTCAGGGTGGCTGGACTCTAGCATAGGTGTGGGGGGTGAGTTAAGGAGCATGGTTGGAAAAAGCATTGAGCTGGGGAAGTGAGGAGGGTCAGGCCCCAGGGAATCTTGCTTCCACACACAGGGTTTGGGTCTTCCCTGCAGGTAGTGGGGACAACTGGGGGTTTTTGACCAAGGAGGGACATGCTCATGGATTAGAAGACAAAGGTAGAGTATGGCCTCATTGGAAGCAAGAGATGCAGGCAGCCTGAATCAGGCCAAGCAGGGGACAGTTAGAGGCTAGAATCTAAAGGAGGGTTTGTGAGCCTGAGGTTCCTTCCAGCTCTGAGATTTAGGCCTCTGGGCACATAAATTTTCCTGGTTCTTTCTAGGGTGAGAACTCCAGGGTAATGAAGGCGTGTACGGGCGGGGCTCTTGGGCTTCTCTACACGGCTACCCTGCACTTGGATACGCCAGAACCAGCCACCTTGAGTCCTCTGTCCTTCCTGCCTCCACGATGCCCTGGTTGCCCTCACTGCTTCTCTCCTGCCAAAGGAGTGCTCCAGGGCTGCTGGCATCCCTTCCAGAATCTTCCCCTCTGCTGCCTGCTCAAGACAGGACGTACCACCTGGTGTGATGTTGGTTCTTAGGTGTCTGCGCCCCCAGCCTCCTGGTCATTGGATTTGTGAGCTCCCCAGGCCCTTTACGCCACTTCTTGTCACTTCTTCCCTTGCTGGGCTCCTCTTCCAATGGGTGCTTGACCCACTGTCTTTGCTTTCTCCCATGAATTCCCTTGCTCTTCTTTGCTGAATTCTAGCTCACCAACAAGCTTAGGGGTCCCTGAGAACTTGAGGGGGGCAGCATTGTATAAGGGAGAGCCCCACTCCCTGACCTGAAGGAAAAAACCCAATCTCAAGCTGTCCGGCTGCCCAAAAGTGGAGGGCCAGAGCCAGGGAGCCAGAATAGAGGCAGGCAAGTAGCCCAGAGAGGGTGGCCTGTTCAGGTCAGTTGGTACAGTCCCCTGCCCATAGGCCGCTCATGGTCCGTTCTCAAGGACTGGAACCTCACCCTGCTCCCTTTCCCTACTGTCTTCTGCCCAGGCAGTGCCTGTGCAAGTTCCTAAGCACCACCTGGGTATTTGTTCGTTAGTGTGGCTGTTGAGTGAAGAATGTCCTCATTATCAGTAATCAAGCACATTGCAGTCACTGCCCATGGCCCCTGGGAGCCATGCTGGAGTTATTGTCTGTGAGGTCAGGATGGGTAAGGAGACCTGTTCCCCTGCTTGGTGCTCAGCAGAGGTGTCTCCTTCACCTGGAGTTGTTGGCCTGGAGATAAATGGGCCCCGAAGCTGGCCACGTACAGCTCAGTGCAGCTCTGACCGTTTGAACCCCCTGTGCTCTCTCCTCGTTGCTCCGGGGGCAGAGGTGGGACCTGGAGACCCATCTCCACCGGTTCAGGACTGGAGAGCTCTGACTGTGCCCTTTGCGTGAGAGACAGGTCCCTCTGAGTATGGTGTGCTAATTCAGAGAGACACGGAGAGAACGTTCTGTCCTGACCCCATTGATGAGCAGGGAGTAAACACTGTGCGGACTGAAGAGGGTAAAGCGAAGCATTTCTAACAAGTGTTTCTCGTTTGTTTCCGCATCCGGTGAAGGGAGCGGGCTAGGGGGAAAGAATGGAGAAGCGTTGAGACGGAGGGGCTGGCACTCCCCCAGACACGGAAAGACCTAGGTGTGCAGTCACGGGGCTCCTGGAGCAGCACCGAGGCAATGGGAGAACCAGGGTGGTTTGCTCTAGGTGACGGTGCCTTCCAGCCCAGGTTCTGTCCAAACAGAGTGAAAGACTGGAGGTTCCCACGGAGGCACTGATGTGTACTGGGCACAGGAGTGCGGGGACTTGTGTTTGGGTCGAGGACGAGGTGAGCAGTGGGGACTGCAGCTGTGGACGGCTGCTGACCTCCAGCGTGGCAGGGCAGGAGTGGAAAGAGGGGCTCTCACCTTGTCCGGGACAATGAGAGAGGATGCTCAGCGGTCCTGCCCCAGTGCTGTGCTCTGACAAGCAGTGTCAGCCTTGTCCCTCCCTCTCTGAGGCAGGTTGGCTCTGCCCCCATTGGGACCCTGTGGTTCCCAGACGGGGTGGCTGTGAGCAGGATCAAGTCTTGGGAGCAGGAGGTCTTTGTCTAGTTCTGCTCTTCCCTGCGTGGAGCACCTCTGAGAAGAGCTTCTTTTTAGGAAGGAAAAAAGGTCCCCTTCCCCCAAAGTAGCTGAATTTTTAGAATATTAGCAGATCCTACCTGTAGCACCAGGAACCAGAAGTTCTCTGATTCTGATTCATTAGGTCCCTCCTTTCCTCCCTCACACCGAGCCAGTGTGCCGCAGGCTGCTGCCCACATCAGAGTCTGAAATGCAGGCCTGAAGAAGTGCCAGGCCGACCACCCGCCTTGGTTCTCTCCCACCTACATCAGAAGAGGGCAGAATTCCCCAGGCAGGGCCAGAACCCAGCTCCCTCCTGCCTCCATTGTGCCACAGAAGGGCTACTCTAAACCAGGGTTCTGGTCTGGATGGTGTCAGCACGTCTGCACACCTTGGCTTGGGAGGGCTGGATGTGGTGTGCGAGCACCCGGCAGAGCAGCGTGCAAATGCCCAGTGCAGTAGACACGTCCGGGGTCCAGCCTTCCTCCCCCACCCCAAGCCTCTCTCTGGGGCTGGCAGCTTCTGTCCCGAGGCAGGGAGGCCCGGGAGGTTCTGTTGTAGACGACCAGCCTGTCACCACTGTGGGCGAAGAAGCAGAGGGTGAGTGCAGGGTAGAGATGGTATCTCTTAGGAACATGTGAATGTGAGATATAGTGTGCCACATGCCACCTCAGGTGACCCCGAGTGAGTCCTGACCTGGCACAGCCCCTCCCCTTGAGTGCACGTGGAAACTGAGCTTGCTTCTACCCAGTATGGTATGGTAGAGCTGGTGGATGTCCCTCCCGCGGTTGTTCCTGTAGAAGAGTCCCCTTGCTGGCCTTGAAGAAGCAAGCTGTCTCGTGTGAGAGGGCTGGAAGGGGTTTTGTGGCGTGGAACAGTGAGTGGGCCTCTAGCAGTTAAGAGTAGCCTCTGGCCGGCAGCCCCAACAAAATGGGGGCCTCAGCCCTCCAGCCACAAGGAACTGAATTCTGTCAGCAGTCACAGGAGCTTGGAAGAGCTTGGACGTCAAGTGCTAGAAAAAAGTGCTGCTACCGCGCTGATACCACGACTGCAGCCTTGTAAGACCCTGAGCAGAGGACCCATGTGAGCCGTGTCCAGACATGTGGCCACAAAAACTGTGAGATAATCAGCAGTTGTTGTTATAAGCCACTAAGATTGTGGTATTACACAGTAACCCATAACTAATACGATGGGGTGACATTTTTCCAGGAAGGAGACACCTTAGAGATGCCCTTGTTTTGCAGACAAGGATTTGGAGCATCCAGGGTGGGGCCAGGACCTGCTCCAGGTTAAGCCACTGGCTTGGGCCACCCAAAGGGGTTGAGGGAGGCCCCGGGACTGGGGCCCTGGCCTTCACCAGGAAGGCCAACCCTGCTCCCCAAGTGAACCCTGAGCAGGTGACCTTGAGTCCCTCACGACAAACCCTCCTGCTCCCCGAACCTCCATTTTCGCCACCACACACTGGATCGTGTCAGGGCTGGGTCAGACTTCCTCTACCTGCCTTCTTGCCCTGACGAGGTACTTTGCAGCCACTCTGATCTGTAAGCCTCCTGGGACCGGGCTTTTGCATCTTCCTGCAGTTTACTCCCTGCTGCTCCTTGGCACTTTCTGTGTTGCGTATTTCCACTGGGACTTCAGGAGGCAGGATCTCCTTGTCCTGAGCACAATTCCATAAGCCTTACAGGCTCAGAGAAACCTTTGAAGAAGAGATCTGGCTGGGAACCAGGAGAAAAAATGTCTGACCATGGCCCTGGTGCTGCGTGATTCTGAGCAAGTGGCCCCTCTTGTCCAACCGCACATCTCCTCGGCTCAGTGAGGGACTTGGACAAGATGAATTCTGGAGTCCTTGATGGCTCATGGCACTTCAAGTGCAGCTTTTGAGAGGGCTTCTTAGGGAGCCAGAGCTTGTGGGATAGGAACGGGGTGAGCCTGGCTACCCTCTCCTTGTCCTGGGACCCAGACATCCAAGTCCAGAGGGCAGACCTCAGCATTAACTCTGCTCCCTCCCTCTGCCTGGCCCTCAGGTCACCCCAGGGCCCGGTCATCAGTTTTCCCTGGTTCACAGGGGCTGGAGACATAGTGTTCTTCTCTCCCTACTGGGTGGCCCTGTGTCCAACCCCAGGCCCAGGGCCCTGGAGATCTAGAGCACCTTCTCTACCTCAGGAACAATGATGCCAATCTCTCAACTTCCCCAGGAAGGCCAACCCTGCTCCCCAAGTGAACCCTGAGCAGGTGACCTTGAGTCCCTCACGACATCTTCTTTCTGTTGACTGAAGGACGAGTTCTGTATATCCATTCTTCCCTTCCCAGCTGGCTCTAGAGGTGCAGGGGCTGGGATTCTGCCTGTTGCCTGCTTGTCAAAGCAGCAAGGTGAGCCGCTATGTGAGACTGTGTGAGGGTGAACACAGGAGAGGAGGAGAAGCTGGGGCCAGGAAGAGTGCCAAGAATAGTTCTCTGTGCTCAGGGACACCTCAGGGACAGCACCCATGGATGTTAGCCCAGGGTCCTCTGAGGGGCCTGGGCATCTGGGAAGGTGCCCTGCCCACATTAGCCTGCAATCTGGACACCACCCTCACCTCCTGAGTGAGCTTGCTCTCCTGGCCAGACGATAGCAGTGTTCCCATGGATGAGTAGGTGTGGGTCCACCGTCTTAGGGCCGCTCTGACTGGACCTCACCTGACAGCCTTGGAAGCATAAGCCATACCTCTCAGCACTGCCTGCTCATTCTCACTGCCCCACTCTTCTCTCTCTGTTCGTGAGGCTTTTACTGTCAATGACACCAGCAGTCTGCTTCGGGAAGAAGGGATAAACATGAGCACAAATACGGCTTTGCCAAACTCTGTGCTGTGCATGGGCCAAGAGTTCCTATCAGTTCAATAAACGACCAGATTGCTTTAACACCGGCCTTGTCAAAAGATCGTCTGGTGGTGGGAATTTAGCTTGGGCTCCCTCCTTCTCTCAAACAAACATACATATCCTCACTATGAATCAGTTTTTCGCAGCATGAGTGCAGCTACTCAGGCATGTGGACACGACTGTCCTGTGTAGGGTCTGAATGGAGCTGGACTGAGCCTCGGGTCATTCTGCCCACCCTGGGCTGGCTCTCCAGGGAAGCCATGGCAGAGGGTAACTGTGTGCTGTGGGTGGGGGCTCCTGATCTGAGCAGGGAGTGGAGGGTGGCTAGTACTCAAAGCTAGCAGGTGTTGGTGCTGCTGTTGGGACCTGGAGGGGAGACTGCACCTTTTTTGAAGCTGACAGGAGTGTCTGAGATGACTCAGTGAGGCAGAGAAGGTACAGACAGTATGTGCACTAGTTGTGGTTGGGACGATCTCTATAGTCCACAAAAGCTGTGTGGTCGGGTCTCAAGTGGTTGTCAAGAGGGTCCCACAGATGTTGTCTCAGTTTCACAGCTAAGACACCAGGAGGATCAGGGAGTTCCAATGCACACTAAGGCTTCTGGTGCCTGCTGGATTGAGCATGGCTGTGTGTGTGTGTGTGTGCGCATTTGCATGCATCTCCACGCACATGCACACGTGGTGGTTTCTCATAGACTCTGCCCACTGAGCTGATCTGTCCAGGCTTGCTCAGTCCCCTGGCCCATGGTTAGAAAGGCTCCCAGCAGCTTCCCGGTGCCCAGCTAGGTCCTGGTTTTCTGTAAAAGACTAAGTTGATGCCAAGTCCAGTTATATTCTGGTTTCTTAGGAAAACTTCATGATTACCAGAATGTTTAATAAATCAGAACAAGCCATTTCCTGAATGTGCCAAGAATCTGAGAGACACGGATGTGTGCACGTATGTGCGTTGTTTAAAAAAAAAAATCACCATATTTCTTTCTTCCTTTAACTTTTTATCTTGAAATAATTTTAGGCCTTTAGAAAAGTTACAAGAATAGTGCAAAGACTTCCATGTGTGTTTCACTCAGAATGTTAACTTTTCACTGCTCTCATAGAATTCATAGTATGAGAGGTGAGGATAGGCATTTCTACCTACATTGTACATATGAGGAAGCTGAGCCCCAGAGAGGATAGTAACTCACCTAAGATCACATAGCAAAGAAGTGGCAGACCCAGGACTCAAATCCAGATCTGCCAGACTTTAAGTGCATGTCATATGTGTGATGTAAGCATGAGTGTGCAGGTGTCCTGTTCCTCTGCCCAGAGAACTTACTTTCTTGTGTTACAGGTCTCCTAGCAGAAATTGTTTTGGCATTTGATTCCTTTTTGTCACCTTCATTTTAAAAAAGATTTTTGCTGGGTATAGAATTCTGTGTTGACAATACTTTTCTTTCAGTACTTGAAAAATGTCACTTCATTTTCTTCTTGCTTGTGGTTTTTGAGAAGGAAACATAAATTTTTTTCTTCCACGTTTTCTTAGGTCTGTGGTCCAACATGTTATTATTTTTGTTTACAAAGTCAATGATCTCTTAAAGATTTTTATTTTTTTTAAAGATTTTATTTTTAAGTAATCTCTACACCCACCGCACAACCCCAAGATCAAGAGTCACATGCTCAACCAACTGAGCCAGCCAGGTGCCCCCAAAGATTTTTTTAAATAATATGAAAGAAATATTACATATTTAACCATGTATTAACGATTCCTCATGTTCATCATTCTTTAGTGTAGATCCACATTTCCATTTGGTGTCATTTCACTTTCTCCTGGAGGACTTCCTTTAACGTTCCTCATTGTGAGGGTCTGCGGGTGATGAAATCTGTCAGTGTTTGAATGTTTGAAAAAATTTTATTTTATCTTTGGTTTTGACAGATGTTAGATAATATATATCTGAGAGTTATGGTGTTTTAGGTTGATAGGTTTTTCTTTTTCAGTACTTTATGGATATTGCTCCATCATCTTCCTGCTTGCATTGTTTCTGAGGAGAAATTGCTGTCTTCTCATCTTTGTTTCTATGTACATAATGTATCTTTTTCTCTTATTACCTTTATGATTTTCTCCTTATCACTGGTTCTGGCAAATGAGTTATGATGTACGTTGGTGTGGTTTCTTTCGTGTTTCCTTTGCCTGGAACTCATTGAAATTTTTGGATCTGTGTGTTTATAGCTTTCCTCAAATTTCAAATATTTTCAGTAATTATTTCTTCAAATATTTTTCTCTGTCACTGCTCCCCTACAACCTGTCCTTTGTGGACTTTAATTACATATATATTCGTCCACTTGACATCATTCCACAGTTCACTGGGGTTCCAATCCTTTATTTCTATTCTTTTTTGTCTTTGTTTCATTTTAGATATCACCATGTCTTCAAATTCATTGATCCGTTCTTCTGCAGTTAATCTGGGATTAATCTCTTGTTAATCCTAGCTGGTGTATTTTTAAATCTCATACCTTTAGAAGTTTGATTTGTGTCAATAAATGTCTTCTACATCTTTACTTAACTTTTTGGACATATGAAATAGAGTTATAGCAATTTTTTAATGTCTTTGTCTGCTGATTCTAACATCTGTGTCAGTTTGGGCCTGGTTTTGATTGTTTTTTTCTTCCTCTTTAGAGAGCTATTTTATTGGTTCTTTGCATGCCTAGTAATTTTTAATTACTTTGTGAGTTTTGCCCTGGTGTGTATTGGATAGTTTTTGTATTCCTATAAATATTCCTGAGATTTGTTAGCTGGGACTAGAGGGGTGCTCACCAGAGTGGGTCTAATTATTGCCTACTTTTGAGGCACAGCCCAGTGTCCTGTAAATGATGAGGCTTTGTACTCTAGCTGGTAGAAACAGGTACTACCCCCAGGCCTGCATGGATGCCAGGCAATTTCCTTTAATTCATTTGAGTGGTTCTTTCCCCAACCTTGAGTAGTTTCCTTATACGCATTTGCTGATCCATCCTTAGCTGAAGACTGAGGATGTCCTGGAATTCTCTTTCTCTCTATGCATCTCCCTTCTCTCCAGCACTCTGTCCTATGAACTCTAGCTGCCTTGTTTTCTCTGGACTTTTGAGCACGATCTCCTCAACTCAAGGAGTCCACCTGGCTGCATCCTTCCTGTGCTATGGCCTGAAATGTCCTCAGAACAACAATTTGAGGGGAGTTGTGGGGCTCATGTCACTTGTTCTGTGTTTTTCAGGTTTTACTATTCTTCATTGCAGGGTCTTGGAAATCATTGTTTCATATATATTGACTGTTTTTCTTGTTGTTTCAAGTGAAATGATAAATCTGGTCCCTTTTATTCCATCTTGACCACAAGCCAAAGTCCTGGGCCCTTGGTTTTTCATTTAATCATTTATTCATAGGAAACACTGGTTTGGACTCATGACTGTGAACAGTGACTTGGGCAGGTGGTGTTGTTGGGGCTGGTAGCACCCTTGCTTTTCATCAGTGATGTTCATCCTGTTGGTTGTATTAGCATGTAATTCAACTGGCCACATGATTTCTGCCCTTCAGACGCTTTTCAAGAACTTTCTGTTGTCTCGCTCATATAAAAAGCTTAGTATTAACAACTAATTTGGTTAATCTCATGAATATCATGAATGTTACTGTTGGTCATGATTTTTGTTTGTTTTTATTTTTTTGGTTTTTGAGATTTTCTTTCTTTCTTTCCTCCCTCCCTCCCACTCCCTCCCTTCCTCTCTTTCTTTCTTTCTTTCTTTCTTTCTTTTGCCTGCCAGGGAGCTCAGATAATTTCTTAGTCTGACTTCTGGGGCTGGTAAGATGTTATAATATGTACTTCTGTAAACAAACTCTTTGCTCCAGCCTTCTCTTTTTAGCTCACTTGTCTTTTGCCTTATATCCCTCTCAGAATTCTCAGTTGCAAGCAAGAGACATCTGCTTTTACTATCCAGCTGATCTGAGCAGAGCAGACAATGAATGTGAGCAGTGTTTGGGAAGTTCAGAGTCACTGGGAGGGTCAAAGGACCAGACCCAGAACAGCAGCCTGAGTCACACCAGGACTGATCCAGGAGGAGGCACTGTTCCTGTGCTGGGTACTGGCATAAGCTGATGCTGAAACCCACATCAGGGCTGCCTCTATATGCAGAACCAGGAGGGAGTCTCCCCCACCCCCAGAGATTCATGTTGGCCATTTCCAGTGGGGTCTCATGTGAGGGTCCCATAGGAGAGCCAAGTCAGGTGCCTATAATATGGCTCCAAGAAAGGCCCTCTACTGGGGAGGATGGCTTTGGACCTCCTTAGGTGTAAGAGGGGTATTCAAAAAGATTGGGAGGCTATTCAGTATTGTTACTGATATGTAACTACTATATCCTGATACTATTTTAAGCAGATATATTTTCAAAAGTTACCAATAACCCTTCCGGAGGAAAAAAGTCAGGGAGAAGGGTTAAGCCAGACTATCCAGTAAGATAGGCACTTCTCACTCGCAGCAGTCGCACGCAGATAGCACAGCCTCTCCCTTTGTGCCAGCGCCCCAGCCCTCCCTCCAGACGAGACAGCCAGAGCACAGCCCCTTTTTGGGCTTTCAGGGCTCCAGGCCAGTTGGGGAGGCAGTGGGGATGGGATGAAGTGTTTGAAGGTTGGCAAAACCCAAGGTCAGAGAGACTCTCGCCTAACAGGAGAGGAGCTCATGTTGGTGCTTTCATCCAGCTGTATTTCAGGCTTGGTAAGCATTTGTCACCAGCCCCAAAGCAGAAGCAGACCTGTAAGACCATCTGGCCCGACCTCCCTGGAATAATGACCTCTTAGCCTAGTGAATGGCAGAGCTGAGATGTATGTTGGTAGGGGGCCAAGGGAGGGGATGGTACCCCATGCCCCTGACACAGAGTAGGCTCTCCTAGAGACAGGGGTGGGTAGGGGACACTAGGGAAGAGAGAGGGGCAGGAACAGGTCATGTTCCCAACTGGAAGAGGAGAGAAGACCTCAGCCAAGCCAACCCCAATCATTGTCCTGCCGACCCCTCCTCCCACTCCCTTCTCCCTCCTCTGTTCTGTCTTCCCTGGGTCCCTCAGTGAGGCCCAGGTGGCTGAGCATCCTCTGTCAGAGGGAATTAACACACTTAATTAAAGTGTCCAATGAAGGGTTTTGCATATTTCTTAATTACTGTCTGAGTCTTTGGGGGGATGGTTTGAAATGGGATTTTTCACATTTCCTCATTTAGCCTACAGTGAGCCAGCTGGCCCCTCAGGGCTCAGGTAGGAGCCAGCAAAACCCTGGTCTAGAGCTGCCTTTCTGAACATGGGGTGGCATGTTGGCAGGGTGGCAGGGTGGAGAGGGCAGGCATGGGGAGCCTGGCCCCTAGCCCTCCAGGCTTGTCAGCCTTGCAAGGAGGTTAGAGTAGACTTTTCTGTTTTGTGAAAACAGCACAAAAGGAAATGAGAGTCAGACAGATGTAGCTTGGTGTCTCACTGGTTCCTCTCATCACCGTAGGACGCAGGGGTTGTGCACCCATGGGCAGGCCAAATGGGGGTACTTTGTGGGCATGGGGGTGCAGGGGAACAATGGAGTCCTCTCTCCAGGCCCCTGCAGAGCAGAGATACTGGCCCAGGATGGCCTGGTCTCCTTCCTAGTGGCAGGGCAAGGACTGAGCCCTTCAGCAGACAAGCCCTCCTCAGCACGCACACAGTTTTTCCCACTGGTATTCTGGAAACTGAGCTGATGGAATACCTGAGTCACCTGGGCCTAACCTAGGAACGGGTTATTGGCCTCAGCTGTGGGGAAGTAGATTTGCCTTTTCAGTCCCGAGGGCCACCTTCTGACAGCTACAGACATTCTCTAACCTGGGCCTGGCTGTGGGCCAAGGATGCAGAGACCCTTTCCCTGGCGTGTGGACTGCTCTGCTAAAAACACAGGTATCAAAGAAGTGGGCAGCCTGCCAGGGTGGCCTAGAAATGGCAGGGGGCTCTTCCAGGTCTTTCCTGCCTCCTACTCGGCCTAGCTCTGTGGCCCCACGGAATACCAGGCAGAACCCCACCGTCCAGCAGCATCCCGTAGCTGATGTGCGTGGTAAATGTGAGTGTGTGGCCTCGGACAGATTATGGGCCGAGCTTCTGGCTCAGCAAGAGGGCTAACCTGTGGGCAGTTCCTGCTCTGCCAGGTCTTGCCAGACCTTGCACGAAGTCTCCAGCTAATTTCTTGTGCTCTCCCTCATGTTCTGCCCCATTTCTGGCCCTCACAGCAATCTCTCCACCACATCCACACCTGCCATGGAGATAACAGGGGTCCTTCATGGAGGGAGACGGTGTTAGAGCAAAAGTCTGGGGGCTCAAGGCCCACTCAACTATCAGCCTATGACTGGGGCACAAACCAAGCCTGGGGGCCCTCATTGCTACTGACCCCAAGGTCCTGGGAGGTTTTGGCTTCACATGGTGGCCATGGAGAAGTGTGGGTGACAGCTGTATGCAAAGGATACCTCATCCTCACATCCCCAGCTCCATCCAGCCCCTCCCCTGAGGACCCCGTTCCACCTGATGCCCTGTCCCCACCAATTAAGACCCAGCTCAAATGGCCACCTCTTTGAGGAGATGACTGCAGTTCTCCAACTGAGTGGCCTTGTCTTCTCGTCGGCTCTCAACTGTCCCTCCGAAGTTGCTTGGACTGTTAGGAATCTGCACCTGAACAGTTCCCCCACTGGAGCAGGGCACGGGAGAGATCAGAAGCGCACTTGCTTTCTCGCTGGGAATTCTGTACCACCCGTGGACCTGGCAGAGTAAGCCCCAGTGTGTGTGTGTTGAGTGGGTAGAGAGGCCTCTGCAGCTACTTAGAAGCCACCCAAATGTACGAAGGTCTACTTTTCTGGGACCTGCCACTGACCTGGGGACTGGGGCCTATGGGAGGCTGGTGGAGTGAGGTCCAGGTGTGTGCTGGTAGCTGATTGTGAAAGGCCAGCATTCAGTCCGCACCGCACTGGTGGGATTTCAGGGCATGTGGGACTGAGCTCATCTGGACAGGTTTGCACAACCTCTGTGGCCACAGTACACACTCGGTGAGAAAAGAACTATTTTATGATGATGACAGTCATGAAAAATAAGTTTAGATTCTCAGCCCATGAGACTGAAAAATTATTACTAATCATTTGTTAATGGTTTTCTTTCTGGATTAATTCTGTCATTTGTGCTCTGGCCTGACAATTAAAAAAAAACTTTAATGGGTGACCTGAATCCGGGTGACTTGACTGACTTGGCGTTTGCTCCTCGTCCAGTTTACTTAGGCTTAAAGAATGGCTCCATTGTCTGCTGGTCACAAAGCCAGGTAACAGAGAGGTGTCACAGGCTCTCCTATGCATCTGACCTGTCACTAGGTCCTGCTGTCCCTAGCTCTGTTTCTCCCCAGCCCAGCTGTCTCTGCTTTCACTGAGATCTGCTGTCTTTCGCTGGACCGCTGTCCCCAGTCTGGCCCCTGTAAGCCAGTCTACCCTAAGTGCTGGAAATTTTCTTCCTAAAGCACAGCTCTTTTGCTCTGATTACATAATGCTGTTTCATATACACACCCAAAACTCAGTACCATAAGACAATATGGATATTTACTTTGCTCAGGAATCTGTATCGTTTGGGCAGATCCTGGCAGGGAAGGTGTGTTTCTGTTTCACTGGCCATCAGCTGACGGCTCTGAGGCTGTGGGCTGGTGTCACTGGATGGCTCCCTCACCCACGGATCTGCTGCTGGTGGGGGCCTCCGTTTCCTGCCAGGTAGACGCCTCTGTGTGGTCCTCCCTCAGGTGGGCTGCCTTGGGCTTCCTCACAGCATGGTGGCTGTGTTGAAGGGACAGCTTCCAGAGCATGAGGGAGCAGAAGCATTCCAGACAGAGGCTGCCACCTTTCCTAAGCCAGCCGGGAGAGTCACGGTGCCATTTCTGCCACAGTCACAGGCCCACCCAAGTTCACCCCTGGACAGCGGGTCAGTGGCACATTGTACAAAGAGCACGGGGATGGGGAATATTTGGTGAGCCGTCATGGAAGTTAGGAACGGCCAGCCCTGTTCCCACCGCCTCTCTACTTGAGACCCTTCGGAAGCTGCCGCCACCCTTGGGAGAGAATCCATCCTCCTGGTGTGTTCCCTGCCCTGCCGCCTTGGCGCTCTCTGCCTTCCCTTGCTTCCTGCCCTCCACAGCCGGGCCCAGAGCCGACCCCCTGGCCACAGGGAGCTTCCTTGAACAGTATTTGTCACTCATGCCTCTCCTCGCACGTGGTCGGGCTTCATTTTCCCTGAGATAAAACTCGGATGTGGCGACCTCCCGGTGTGTCCCCCATGGCTCCTAGACACATTTCTGCTCCCCTTGATCTGTTGCCTCCCTTGTCACATGAGTTTTGTGTCTCTGCCTCTCTGCCTTGCCTCACACTGTTCTCTCCACCTGGAGAGAACACCTCACCCTCCTACAGCTCAGCAACTGCCCTTGTGGCCACCTTGTGGCCTTCCCGACGGCCCAGCCACCTGGGCCGGTTTTTAGCGATCTCCTGCTTTGCTGCCAGTCAGGCCTTTCCATAAACCTGCACAACGTCGTGCATGCGGTGTGGATGGTGGCAGCAGGTCTGGGTTTACACGCCAGCTCCAGTGCTTAGCAGCTCTGTGACCTTGCGGCAGAAACTAACCCACTGGACCATGATTGGGGTTCACTGAGGGAACCTAAGTTAGGCAGCACATTTCTTGTCCGGCACTGAGTAGAAGCCTAGTAAGACAGTCGGTCTCCTTAGTAAAGACTCCTGGCAGATGCTCGGTAATGAATTTTCTCACCCTCATTTGGTTGAAAGAGGAAAAATGCGTCTCCCTGCCTAATCAAGTGGGACTAAACTACCCGAAGACACTGCTGAGCCATGAGCAGAGAGAAGAGCTCAGTAGCGATACGCCCGGCTATTGAATATAATCCTGCCGGTGGAGCTGAATCTTTGTCCTCGGAATCAGCTCTGCGCTGCTGCAGTGGTGTCCGGGAGCTGCTGTTGGGAGGCATGTGGGACAGTGTGACCTTGAGAACAGAGCTGCGAGGGGAGGCCAGCTCCCAGAGGCGGCAGGAGCTGGTCGGAGGCACGATGTGGCTGCCCCTTGCAGGCCTCCCCCGCCTCTGGCGCAGTGGTAGTGCCCAGTCAGGTGGCGGCTGAGGCTGGGGCTGTCCTGCCACCCTTCGCGGGGAGCGGGGAGCGCGCGGGAATGGGCTGCTGAGGAGGTGGGTGGTGCGAGCTCTCCGTTTGCGGGTCCCGAAACCTCCACCTAGGGCAGTGGTGGAGGGGCTGAGCCACATTATCCTGGCAGCTGCGGGCAGAGTACAGGTGGTCTGGGGCGAGCGCTGAGGCGTTGAAGAGGTGGGCTACTGCTCTGAGAAGTGAGAAAGATGGGCTTGGAGGAACAGAAGGAAATTATTCCCTTTGGCAACGAATCGGTAACGAACCTGTCATTCAGTCCAGGCCTGAGGCGGAGTGCTGGGTCCCAGGTGTCCAAGCCCATTTACCCTCACATGCTGAGCCCACCTCGTGCCTCTCACTTCCCAGTTTCTGACCTTCCGGATTGGGTCAAGCAAGACCTCCGGGGGGCAAAGCCCCCCACCTGTACCTGGTCCTAGGGAAAAGGGGCCTTGGCTTGCTGGGGCCATTTCCAGAGTCCTGTGACATCCATGCTGGTGGTAGCGGTGACCTGGAAAAATCCCGAGACCCAGTGTGACCCCAAGACGCTGAGGCAGGTCAGGGAGAGGAGCTTGTATCCCACACTCAGTCTGGCTCTGGGCAAGTAGCTGTCAATTCATTTCCCCACGTGGGAAAATGAGGTTGATGTGAGCACCTGCTTGGGAGTTGAGGCCTAAACCGTGTTAAGGCCTTGGTGTGGGGTTGCTGCAGGCACAGAATTCCTGCAAGCTTCCAGCGGGGAGGGGTCTCGTGCCCTCTGCTCACTGCCGCCAGGTAAATCTGTGCCAGACGCGTGCCTGGAGCACACTCCAAATACGGGAGGGGCTGCCCGTCATGGTTATCGGGGGAATGCCAGGAAGCTCTGGCAGGACTCCACACCTGCAAGTTCCTCCTGCACAACCCCAGGGAACAGCTTATTGTCTCAGGGCATTCTTCTGCCACCTGGCAGTCGCCCAGCCAGCCAGTGCTCCCCCACCAGCCTGCGGCTGTTGTCTCGAGATGGGTAACTTGGCCTTTGGAGCCCTAGCAGGGATTTCTAAGTTCCCAGCCACTCCACGGACCCTCCTGCTCTCCTAGTGACTTTCTGCCATTGCACGCTCTCCTCCCGGCCTGCTTGGCTGCCCCAGGGAAAACCCAGCGCGGGAAGACAGTTGGTGTCATCCTTCCTTCTCCCGGTCCTGCTCCCTGATGCTCACCCCTTTCCCTGAGATGCGAGATGTGGTGTGCACCACCTGGGGAAATTACTAGTATGCCCCGCGACCCCCCTCTTCCTGAGGAGGTGGTAACTTTCCACTGTCTCTTAGAAAAGGTGGCTGCTGTGTTCTCTTTGATTTTGTCTGCCTCTTGCTGGCTCCAGGTTTTACTCTGTGGTCCCCTTAGCCCTTTGCAGCCAGGCCTTTCTGTGCGGGAAACCTCCATTTCTCACCTCATGTGAAAGGTAAGTAAGGGGAGATTTAAAGCAACTAGGAAGCACCGAACAGATTCATACCTTTCAGGTTCCAAGTTAGATTAGAAGACATCATGGGTCTATTACTGCTCACGCCAGAGATATTTGGGATAGAAATGTGGCTCTTGTGATGCCAGCTGGGATATGACCCGGCAGTACCACCCAGAGCTGGCCTCAGACCCCCCCTCCAAGGGCATGGCCCTGTGAGACTGCCCCCCCCACTTCAGATGCCAGCCACAGTGGGCTTCCCAAGGACACCACACTGACCAGCTAGCCGCAGAGCCTCCTCAGGTTCCATAATTTATCAGAGCAACTCACAGAACTCCGGAAAGTGTTCTACTTACAATTATAGTTTGATTATTTAAAGGATGCAAATTAGAAACAGCCAAACGAAGAGACGTATGATAGGCAAGGTCTAGCCAGTGGCTGCGATAGTATTTTTTTTTATCTGATATTCTGGAAATTGTCTCAATATCTCGTTGCCTGCTGCCTCCTTCCACTTTTAAGCATTTCGTATGTGCCCAGCACTCCTGTTTTATTTAATTCTTAACACTGCTCTTTGAAGTCTTTGATGTTACTGTACCCACTTTAGAATGAGGAACTGAGGTCCATAGGAGCCGTGGCCGCTTCACAACGACACAGCTAAATAGCATCCCTGCTAGGATTTGAATCCAGCTAATCACTTCTGGGTCAAAGATGCGGCCATCTGAATCTGCCCCAGTCTGTCAGACGTGCCTTCTGGCTAGAAGACGATGCCTTTCCCTTAGAAATGTTGGCTGTTGGAAGATGGTTGCTTGTCTCTTACATGGTGTAGTACTAAGGCTTCAAAACTGGCAAAGGACCCTTCCCAGAGGAGCCGAGTAGGGTTGCCCTGCTCCATCCAGGCAGTGAGCAGCCCCCCACCAGGCCCAGCCCAAGGACATCCCACCAAAGAATCCGGGAGAGGCAGAATAGAGAACCTTCAGGAGCTGACTTTCTTGCTTTCCCTGCCAGGGTCGTCTGTCTCCAGCAGCCCAGAGCAGGAGGGGCTCTGAGCCAAGCTCGGCTGGGCTAGTCTCCCCTCCGAGCCTCCCAGGCCCATGGCAGAGACATGATGGGACAGTGTAGAAAAGCAGTCTGTGCTGGGCCTGACCCAACAGCTGTTCCTTTGTCCCCCTTCCTCCCCTCCCAGATAATGAGAAACGCGGCCATAGGTATTTCTGCCACTGCCAGGCCCCAGGGGACCTGCACAGGGTTAGTTCAGAAGCCCAGCCTTGCAGTTTGGGAAATTAGCGGCATTTGTGGAATTCCCAAGAGCCTTACCTGATTTCTCTCAGCCGTGCCAGTGGTTCTTGTTTGGGGGGTGTTACTGCCCCTCAGAGGGCTTCTGTAAATGTGGGAGGGGGGGGTCCTGGATTGACACGTGACTAGGGATCCTGCCAGAATTTACCTGGCAAGGTCCAAGGATGTTAAACATCCTGTGAGGAGCTAGACCCTCAGGCACACATCCTGTGAGGAGCTAGACCCTCAGGCACACATCCTGTGAGGAGCTAGACCCTCAGGCACACACTACAAAAACCAGTCCTGCCCTTGAGCCACGAGGGGTTAGTCCGTTTACTCCCGCTGCCCCCTCCAGTTCCTTGGAAAGCCATCCTCCTTACCAGTCCCCAGGCTGAGTGAATGGGGGAAAAGAGCATGCCTCCACCCCAGCTTGTGGCCAATGGCAAGGATGTATTTCCAGGTGGACGCGGGCCCAAGTGAGCAGGGCATCTTGTCTTGTACCGGCTTGCTCTGATTTTCATATGTGGCTTCTGGGGGTCAAAGAAGACCTGGGTGTGGGCGGTGAGACTTCTCGGGGCAGGGGAGGCCTCCTGCTTGGTGCTGACAGGAACTCCCCTACAGCCCACCTGGTGGAGCCTTGGCCACCTCACCACGGGACACCCATGAGGGACAGACTCCCTGTCCGGGGGTCTGCCTCCTCTTTCCGTTTCCACATTTCCTCCTTTCCTCTAGGCTTTTTGGTTCCTTATCCATTTGCTTCACATGATACTTGTTTAGAGGAGTCTAGCATACCCGCTCCAGCTGAAACCCTCTCTTCTTCTTGTTTTGCAGTCGGGAAGACGTCTCTGATCACGCGGTTCATGTACGACAGCTTCGATAACACGTACCAGGTGAGGTCCTGGGTGCCCCTGCCTCCCCCCACCGTGTCTGCAGCCAGGATGACCGCTTAGACACCATGCCAGCATCTGTTTTGTCTTGGAAGAGCTTCCCCTCTGTGCGCTGGGCCCAGCCCACTAAGGACCCAGAGCCCTTTTGAAAGTCCAGACCTTGATAAAGGAAATACTTCCAAGAGGAAAATTCTAGAAACAGAGAGGACACGTTTCAGTCTCTGTTCTCTTGCTCCCCATGGGCAAGTCTAAACCACCACACTGTTTGGTTACTTGGAGTGTCGTCATGTAGAGGAGAGTGGATAGGCAAGATGTAAAATGAGGGAGATGAAAATTAGAGCAGGAAGAGAACTTGCTCCTTGAACATGGTTATGTTGGCTCACCCCTGCACACAGGGGTATGTGTGCACATGAACACGCACAGTGGCTGAGGCACTTCCTTCCTGGAGAGGCTGGTTGTGATGGGCTTGCACTGCTCGGTGAGGGCGGGAGGCTGGGCAGAGTGACCTCTGTAGCTCCGCCTCTTGAGAGTGGTCTGGGGCCAACCAGTGGCCCAGAGGTGGCTCCAGGAAGCCCAAAGACCGAGCTCCTGGGACTCACTAACATTGCACTCTACTGGCATTACTGGTGAGTCTGGAGGATCATACAGATAAAGGAAGTTTCCCCTGCAACTATAGCTTTTTGTGAAATGCACAAAATTGAGAATATTTCAACTATGTTTAAGGGGGAAAAAAGATATGTTCTTCCTTAACAAAAGGACAAGTAATCATTTTCTAAGCCAGTGGGTTCTGTAAGCTATGAGTTCCAAGAGATGTTAGCTGGTGTCACTTGAGAGGGAAAGGTAGGGATGAAGGTTCGGTGCCTATACAGATATAGGGAACACTGGTATACAAAAGTCAATTGACTTTCCTGCTGCAGGACTTCTCAAGGCTTTTACAACATCGGTAGATGGTTTTGATTTGCTGAAAGAGGGATATAGTGTGCAGGATCTCCCAGTGGTGTTTGATCATGGGATCCTTTTGTTCCCGAGTCCTCAGAGGACACGTATTTATAGCACAAACTGGGACTGCTGTGCTAAGAGGTCCCTCTGCTTCCCCAGACTTACACAGGATATGGAGCACAGCTCAAGGCAAATGACAGGTCTGTGTCTGCTCCTTAGTCTGTCTGTCTCCCTCAGGACCAGTCATCGTCGTTGCCTCAAATACACTCTTCTCTGCCTCCTTTAATTCCCTGCTTTTCCTCTGCTGTGTCTGAAACACCAGATAACTAATGGCCTTGGGAAGAGTTGACAGAGGATAAGAACAAGCGGCTCTCAGAGGGGGCCCGGAATTCTCTGCAAAACCCTGGGTAGTGGCTTTAGAATGTCTGTCTTGGCCACACTTTGTGTTCTCTCCAGGCCAGGGCTTCCCAGAGGCCTCCCCATAGGGGAGTTTGGCCACGTCAATCTTCCCTTGAGATTACCGTGCTAACACACTTCAGTTCTGAAGTCTAACTGGATATGCATTTATTTGTGTGTGTGCCTGTTTGTATGCAAATGACCTGGCAGATATTATTTGATTATTTGATTTTTTAAAAATTCTAAGTTATTGATAATGCCTCTCATTGGTGTCCCACTGAAAACAATGGGACTCTTGGCTGGCTGCTGTTCTTGGCACTGGGTAGCAGCAGCTGTGGCCCCGGGGCCTTTGCAGTGACTGTGATTCTCGTTGGCATGGATCAAGGCCTCAACTTCTCCCCAAGTCCTTTGAGTTTCTCAGAATCTCCTCCTACCTCCTCTCCGGTGTCCTCTCCTATGGCCCAATGCTTGGGCCTGCACCCTTTGGGCCCACGGTTCTCTCTGCTTGCTGCTCCCCACATGAGCAACAGTCACGCTTCCACACTTTGGCTCATAGTGTCACCTCAGCTGGAATGACCTTCCCCCTCTGCTTCTCTGCTATGAGAAGGTCTTCTGGCTCATCAAGACTCTGAGCACTTGTTTGCTCTGTAGGTGGGGCCCTCCCCCTTCCCTCTACTCCACCCTCCCCCTTCCCTCTACTCTGGACCCCTCTGCCCCAGCACATTGTCCTCAGGCCTCGTTTAGTCTCCCAGTTCCACAGGAACTCCTGTGTGCTCTGGCTCCTTGGACGGGCTCTGCGTTTGACTGAGGCCAGCACCGCTCAGATCTGCCCCTGCATTCATAGGCCCAGCACAGGGCCTGGACATTGCTGGCGTCAAGTACTTGCTGGCACCAGAGAGGCTGGGAGGGGCAATCTCTGCTTTGGTTTTTAGACCCCACCAGGCCAGGAAGCCACAGAGTCCAGATGTCTTAGCGTGAAGGAGAGAAAGCCCAAAGGGAAGCAAGACCTTGCCCACCTAGGCTTTTTTGACTTTGTTATTGCAGCAGATAGAATTTCTTTCCCAAGCTCTTTAAAATGGTAATTAGGCTGGGAGGCCAGGGATCCAGTTCTGTGCATACACAGGCCATTTTAATGAACTCTCTGGAGAAAGAGGGGGAAATGGTTTTGTTTATTTTGTTTATCTTAAGATGGTGGCAGAGACATTTGGGAAGTAGACAAGATACCCAGGGGCTCTGGGGAATGTTGCTAGTTGTCCCTGGCCTCTCCCCACCAACCCCCTCAAACGTCCTCTCCATCAGCCGGCAGAGCCCCCTACCTCCCCGTTAGCTGAGACATTCAGTTCCCAGGACAGAATCATCCCTCCCTCACTCCCATCCTTTTATATGCCTCTGGCTCTGTCTCTCATCCCCTGTGTTTCTCATTCACTCATTCTGACAGCAGGTGTTTGTCTAGTGCCTTCTCTGTGTCTGGAGGGACAGTGGGAGACAATGGCCTGGCCGCAGAATCTGGCCCTGTCCTCAGCCGGGGGACAGGGAGTAGGGGTTCAACCTCATCCTGAGTGGCAGTGCGTGAGCCCTCCCCTCCCTCAGTCTGGTGCTGGACAAGCCTGAGGCCCTGAGGGGTTGGCCTGAGGACTTGTGAGGACCAGGGGCATGCAGAGCTGGGTTTCCTCGTTCCACCCCTTGGAGGGGTCCTGTCTGCCTAGCAGGCCTTGGGGGGATGCCACCTTGTCAGCTGGTGGGCCTCAGGAGACGGGGTCTCCTGCCACTCCTGCCTGGCACAGCCCCTTGTTCTCCTCTTGACACGTTTGCTAACCAGCCTCTCACCACCCCTCCCATCCCCCCATCAAAATCCATTTACCTGATTAAGCCCAAAATCAAGACTTACAGCCTGATGAGATGAACTCTTGTGTAGAACCCCAACTAAAAAACTGCTTGCAAAAGTTGTTGTGGAAGACACCTGCTGCTGCCTGCACTGTGATAAGACTTGACCCTCTGCCTAGGCCCGAAGAAACACACCTGCAGGCCTGGTCCTTGGGCCACCTGTTTGGAAACCTGCACTAGCGCCATGATGAGAGGTTTCACGCCCCCGCGGCGGCCACTGGGAGGGGAGACCAGGATTTGGGAACAGTACTCTTCTGGGGTTTCTCGTGGGTTCCTCAGAGGCTCTCTGTCTTGGCTGTACCTTAACATCACCTACGGCGGAGAGGGCCCAGAGATCCATAGGCGGGCGCAGGCAGTAGTGGTTTTGAATCTCTGAGGTGACTGAGATGACCTTCTAGCCAAGGCCAGAGCCAGCAGCCCGTCCCTAGACCTCCCACCACAGCACAAGTTAGGAGACGGCTAACCTGAGCGGCTGTTCCTAGGAGAGGGCCCGGGCCTGCTGGAGCTTACTCAGCTGCCCCAGGAGCCCAGGACCCTTCCTGAAGGACTGAGAGGCTTTGCCCATGCTGGGTCACTCCGGGGATCCCACAGAGCCTCTGGGAAAGGAACAGAACAGCAGTGACCGCTGTGCCGGCATAGGCCGAGGGGTGCCCGCGGAGCCCTCGTCCCCTCAGGGAGCTGCACCGTTGTTGCTGGCCGCTCTGCCTGAGGCTTTCCTCTCACCTCTGGGCTCTGGACTTTTTCCAGGGCTGCCAGAGCAAAAGACCACAGACTGAGTAGTTTTAAAGAACAGAATTTAATTTCTCACTGTCCTAGAGGCCAGAAATGTAGAGCCACACTCCCTCTGAAGTTCTGGGAGAATAAGCCTTCCTTGTGTCTCCCCCCAGCGTCTGGCCGCTGTAGGCCACAGACCCGTGTCGTCAGGCTGCGAAGCTCCAGTCCCTGCCTCTGTCTTCATGCAGTCTTCTCCTCTCTGGGCCTCTCTGTGTCCTCTCCTCTTCCTAAAAGGACACCGCTCGTTAGATGGAGAGGCCTGTTCTAAATGTGGGGTGGTTTTCCAGCTTGAGATTCTTAACTGCTTACATCTGCAAAGACCGTGTTTCCAAATAAGATGCCATTCTGAGGTTCCAGGTGGACATGAATTTGGGGTGGGACTTCTTCAGCCCACTATGGCGCCTCCTAGTCTGATCCCAGTGGGGACCAGACCTTCTGGCCTGGGCCTCGGCACCATCTGGAGCTTCAGACGAGGCAGGGGTTGGTGGCTGTTCTGGTGGGCACAGAAGGTCCTGCAGGGAAGTGTGGGACAGTTTGACTGTAGTTGTGCTGGAGGGAGGAATGATTACGTGCTGAAGAAGAAGGCTTTGTGGAAATCCCAAGTGTGATGATCCATCACTCTGTGTGTGGGGGGGGGGGAGGGGTCTGCCTATGGCAGTGGAGGGTAAGAGTGGGGCCTTGGTTGGGTTATTGGCAGGCTGCATTTTGATGTTCATGGACCTTATGCACTTTTGCCTTTATGGGTACTTTGTTCCTTCCTTTGTTAAATATGTATATATATATATATATACACACACACACACACACACATATACGAAATTATATTTTACAGCTGTTGTTAAGAGAACATATAATCCCAACTAAATTCATTATTATATATTTTTATTATGTTCAGTTTTCTCTTGATTTTCAAAGAAATTAAAAGTCAGAAAATATTTTTATGGTCCCCTAAAAGTACCCTGGGCCCTAGGCTGTGAGCCTGCCCTGCCTCGTGGATACATGTGCCTGGATGGTTGGGCCTGGGGAAGGCCCTGGAAGCTCAGAGGGACTTGGGCTCAGGAGGCAGGAAACAGAGAGCTATTGAGGGTTCCTACTGTGGGCACTGATGGGATCAAAGATTTCAGAGTTAGCAGGAGACAGATGCGGAGCGCGGGGCTGGGGCAGGGCTGATGGTTGCAGGTGCGGCTCACACAGACTTGGATGCCACTATGTGGGGCAGAGCAGGGAAGGGCAGGGAGGAGTGTGATGGAGCAGTTATGCAGGGCCACGTGGGAGGTGAGTGAGGGGCCTGGGCCAAGGACAGAAACACCAAGGGCAGTGGAAGGCATGAATGAACAGAGAGGGTCCGTGGGATGCAGAAGAAGGAGAGGCTGAAGTGGGCGCTAGGTTTCTGTCTAGATACCCGGGAAAACCATCAGTGCCATCAGCACCAAGAAAAACGAAGAGTCGAGTGGGAAGGAATAATGGAACAACCAAGGGAAGGTGTTTGAAAATGACCAATACACGGGGCGGACCCTCAAATGGTTGCATGGAAGCTGGATTCCCGAAGCCCTAAGAACTGATGAGTTGTGGGTTGGAGTGTAGAAAGGAGGTGGGGGACCAGGCGGAGGGGACTCTCTTCACAGAATCTAAGATGCCGCCCATCCACATGGGGTGTTCCGGTAACTGCCCAGCACCTGGAGAAGACAGGAATAGGATCTTCTGCCCATGGTAGAGGTGGTCCGAGGGGGGTCACACACTAAGGAGACGGATGCAGCACTTACCTCAGCTCGCTCTTTCTCCTCCAGAATGATGCTGCATGCCGAGGAGGTCTGGGGTAAGAGCCCAGCTCTGTCGCTTAGCTCAGAGACCCTGGGCCGGCATCCTACTTTCTCAGTATTGTATTCTCTTTTAGCCTGGAAACTATTTGGATAGGATTTAACCCCTGTATGACCTAGACCAGTTGCTTCTAACTTTAGCAGTAAGAATGTGGTTCATTTGTATTTCGACCGTAGCTCATCACATGGGTCTTAAAGTCTACGTGATGGAAAGCCACAGGCCGCCAGTACTGTTGACATAGATGTGTGTCCCAGTATACTCTGTAGGGAAGCAGAACAGAACAAAAACTCACCAACGACAGCAACGGCTCTACCTCCAGCTGGGTCGATAGTGATGAGATGGGCTAACAAGGTCTCCCTAATGGAGTGTCTGGCTAGGACATCATGCCCCCGTCCCCCCCATCCCTGCACTTGCCCCGGACAGGGATTGGCAGCTCTGCCAGATGCTGCTGTGCCTCAAGTCCTCACTTAACTCTAGCAACCTGGTGATCTTATTATGTTCACAGCGTGCGGGTCCATCTTCGGAAACATTAAGTTCTGTGGTCAAAATGGGCGGCAACAGTCCTATACAGCAAAATGTCCCTGAACGCCAGGCCGCTTGGCAAGATGACCGTGCCTTCAGAGACTGGGGTGCCACCAGTCACCCACATGCTCCATCTGGAAATGATCTGGTTCTGGACTGAGGGCATGCCTGCTCTGGCTCTGACCGCTTGTCTTCCCTGCCCTCCTCTCCTCTTCCTGCCTCTTCTGTTGAGCATATACAAATTAGGAATGTGGTCCCCTCCTAGTACAGAATGCTGACTAATGGTGCTTGAGAAGAGGGGTTGAAGTTTTCCAGGTGCACGCAGTCACGGGGGGGCTTGCAGGGGCACCGCTGCACGAGTGTGCTGTGGTCCCTGGGCGCTGGCTCCCACTCTGGTCCTCCTTCTGCTCTGTGGGTTCTCATCTGCATGCAGGCTGGCTGTTGCTGCTCCAGACATCACCTCTGCATTCAGGGCAGAAAAGGAAAGCAAGTGCTTCCCTGGAATGCCCTCGCCCTCTAGCAGACTGCAGCTTAAATCTTATTGGCCGGAATTGGGTCACCCGATCACCGTTAGCCTCTGGAGAGGCTGGGAGAGCAGAAGATCACTTTGACCTTCTTTAGGCAAGTAGAGGAGGAAGAGGTGACCGGTAGGTATTGGTGAGCCCACCGCAGCACCTGCTATGCTTTGTGAGTTAAAGGGGCTCGTGATGCCATTCTCTGCCCCAGATGGCAACAGTCTGTCCTGTTCACTTTGTAGCTGACCCCTAGATGGCTCTTAGACACCCTCAAAAGTCCACCACTTGGAGCATCTTTCGCCCTGTTAAGAAGAGGGCTTTTGTGCTTGGACCCTTTTGTGGCCCTCAGGCCACACATCCCTGGCCATCTGCGTGGCTTTAAAGGGATTGACTGGGCGCCTGGGTGGCTCAGTGGGTTAAGCTGCTGCCTTCGGCTCAGGTCATGATCTCAGGGTCCTGGGATCGAGTCCCGCATCGGGCTCTCTGCTCAGCAGGGGGCCTGCTTCCCTCTCTCTCTCTGCCTGCCTCTCTGCCTACTTGTGATCTTTCTCTGTCAACTAAATAAATAAAATCTTAAAAAAAAAAAAAATAAAGGGATTGACTGATTCTGATGAAATTTAACCCCTATATAAGTCAGAAGGTACATACTGTTTGGTTGATCTGTCAGACCACAGGAGGTAAAAGACCAATTGATATAGGCACTTAAATTGGCTGGTGGCAGGCACAAGCCAGTCTCCACTGGGAGGACAGTGGCCCTCGGCCTGTGCAGACTCTGAGGCTGAAGTGGCTGAAAGAAGCCAGGTACCTGTGTCGTGGCCTCCTGAGTCAGCGTCTGCTCCCCCAGAGCGCAGTGCTGAGCTGCTGGCAAGGACAGACCCTGACCAGCATGTTTTCCAGAGGCTGCCGCCTCCTTCCCCCACAGCGCCCACTTGCCAGTCTGAATCCGTAGTTCTGCCAGCCTCATTTGCATGCTAATTTGCATGACTCTACCCTATACTCTCGTCTTATGGTTGGTGCAGAGCACAGACAGCAGCTTCATTGTCAAGGGCTTGTCATGCCCAGCTGCTTTCTGCCACTTGTGGATGATTCCCCAGCCATGGGCCAAGGCCTGGCCAAGGTTAGAAAAAGACACACACACACTCCTTTTCAAGATTTCTCTTCCTGAGAAGAGTCTTGAGTCAATTTATGCAAATCACCATGCAGATTTCCACTGCAGACTTTATTACTCTGTCTTGCCAGAATGTCGATGCAAAATTATATTTCATCATAGACGCACACAACAAAAAAGATGTCAACAAGTGCCTTAGGAAACATCTCTTTTCTTGGGGATCCAGTGGGCCAGTGGCTGTCTTGTGCAGAGGGAGATGTACAACAGACCATCGTTCTGGACGGTGTCTGAGTCCCCGCTGACACTGTGTAATACCACCTTCTTCTGAAGTTGTAGACGCAGCTGGGGAATCTGTGTTTGTTAAGATTTCTCATAGTTTGTGTACAATGAAATGGCTGCCATTCTTCGTAAGTAGTGCATTTTGTAAGCGTGATACTACAGGAACAGATAGTGGAGTGCAGAGCTCAGCCCAGCCTCCTGGGGGACGGGCAGCAGACCGCGCAGCTGAGGACTCACAGCTGAGTCCATGGGGATCATGGACTGGCAAGAGAGCCCCTGAAATCAAGCCCGCTGCTCATGTGTCTTGATATCCTCTTTGCATTCCTGTGGCATAGTTACCAGCAAGACTAATTTATTTATAAGAGGAAATGAAGAACAGAGAATGCATACTTTGACTCAGACTTCATGACAAGCTGGAAGAGAGATGTGGTCTCCTTTAGAATCCAGAGATCCTTTCCTACAGCCCTGGGAACACTAGTTTATTAATAAGGGATGTTAATAAGGATTATAAGCACAAAGTTTTCTAGAACAAGGGAGCTTGGGAAATGTTGGGTTCCCTGTAATTGTTCATGTTCCTTCAGCGCAGGACTTCTCAGAAACTTTACTGCACCAGCATGTTTTATGGCCCTCCACTAGGAGTTAGAACACGCAGCCTTTCTCAGAAACACTTGATTACAGTTTACCTTTGTCCTGTAGGTCACCACATGGGGATGTATTTCCAAGAGCCAAGTCTGAGAAACGTGGGAGGGTGGGTCTTCTGTGGGGCAGGTTTTTACAGCTTCTCTCAGAAATGTTCTGGTCAGTTGGTCAGCCTTCATTTTTGTTTATGCAGAGTACCTGTGTGTAGTCTAACTCCTGTGATCTGCAGTCCTTCAAGGAGGCTATGGATAATCCCCGTATTAGAGAGAAGTTCCCAAATCAGTGTTTTTCTCAGCCCATCACAGAGCACTGGCAGGGGTCACTGAAAACAGCACATGATCCCACCCAGGTCCATTTGGCAAAGGTGGGGCACTTTGCCAGCTGCAGCTTCTGGAACTCGTCATGGTCAGCCCAGAGAGGCCCTGAAGGAAGCCTGCGTTTGCTGGCAGAAATCTGCCCTTGACCCCTCCCCAAGAGCCTATGAAGTCTCCTGATCACTCCGGCCTCTAAGCCTCCTGGCAGCACAAGGGCTGTGGGCATATCATGGATCTGGGCTTTACCTTCAAAGCAGAAGAGACTCTCTCCCCATGCCCCACTCACCCACACAAGCATAGCACACCCATTCCTGCCCGCGTACACATACTGATACCTGCAAATGAATACGTAGTTGCATGCACACGTGTGTATCTCCATTGTGCAGGGGTCTACCCACACATGCGCGCGTTCCCATCAACACACACCCCCCTCTGTGACACGTGCTGGCCTTCAGGAGGGAGTGTGGGTTGTGGCAGGTAAGAGGGAATCACAGAGGATTCTGCCTGGGTGGCAAATTGTTCTTTTTGCTTGGCGCCCCCATCATCCTGTCAGATAATTTCTGTTGATCTGTTTTCACATTCGCTGTTCCAACTGCCGTGCGCTGTCAAGCCTATCAGTGATTTTACGATTTCAGATAATTATTTTTCAGTTCTGAGTTTGTATTTGGTTCTCTTTTATAGTTTCTCTTTCTCTGCTGAGATTTTCTTAAAATCTGCGCCTTGAGCATATTTCTCTATATACTTGAGCATAATTATATTAGCTACTTTAAACTCTTTGCTACTTTCAGTATCTGGGTCACCTCAACGTTGTTCTCCACCTGTGCTCTTTTTTCTTGAATATGGTTTGCACTAAATATGCTGAGTACATCAAGATTTATCCTACACATTGTAGTTTAGACTGTGGATCATGCCTCTTACTTCGGAAGAGTATTGGTTGGACCCAGTTTCTCCATTTTCTTCCATGTAGTAGGCACCAAGTTTTAAAGTTTTATCAGATTTGTTTGCTTTGTTTTGTTTTCAGTTTTAGGTAAGCTGCTTGGGGTCTGCTTGGGTCAGTCAGAGATTCGGCAGCTTTCATATGTAGAATTTGGAGTGCCCTCTCTGTGGCTTTCTCATGTTTAGGATTTCCCACATTATCTGGCTGTTGTGGTAGCTTTGGGATCTGACTTGTTTCTCAGATAGCAAGATTGTGGGTTTCTTGCCAAATTTTAGTGAGCCCTGGGCTCCAACCATCAGTCATAAAAGCAGGAATCTCACCCAGGGCTCTTCCCTTTTTTTAAGTTGACTCCCCTCCAGTTTCTACCTGCTTTTGGTCCCTTTGCCATGCCTTCAGATAGTCGTTGGTTGTATTCTGTCCAGAGTTCATGATACCAGTCTGCAAGAGGCTCGGTCTGATAGGAGCTCTGCCGTGATGGAAATCAGAACTCTCCATTCCCTCCATCTGGGGCTTTTCTCCCCACATTTCCCATCCTCCACGACTCCCCCATTTTCACCTGCTGGAAAGTTCGTATTCACTCGAGGACTTGTATAGTTCCTTCATCTTGCCTCAGGAAATCAGAATCAGGGCCCCCCTTCTCTTAGAGTCCTTCTCACTGCCCTGGTCCTTTCCATCCATCGAGGACCACAGTTCTGTGTGCTGTGATCTTAGCTCCTCTACACGGTTGGAAGTTCAAGGCTTAATCTGAAACTCTAAATAGGCGTTAACCATGGGGAAGAGCATTCTGGGGGAGGGAATGTGTCCTCATGTGCAGGGCCGGGGGCTCATTCTGCTCTGGGCCTAATAATTAGGAGGCATTCGAGGATGAGAAAGTGAATGAGTTATTATTTACTCGCAGTGTTTGCCAGAAAGGGGCTGCCCAGGGCCTGAGAGAGACGGGCTCCAGCTGGTGGTGGTGTGGGGCCAACAGCTTGTGCCTTGTGTCTGGGAAAATAGATGATGCCAGGGAGCTAGAGATTTCCTGGTAACCAAGGCCCAGCCAAGGCCATCTTAAAAGTTCTTGGTTTTGCTCCCTCCTTAGAGAGCCTTCTTTTGTAGTTCTCGTTAAAATGCAAATGAAGTTCCTCTTAAGTGGGCTCTGCTGAGCTATTATGGCTAATGACCATACGAGTCTGACAATAAGAAGCCAGACACGATGTGACCCCCATGCAAACCCAGTGACAGCTTCAGGGCACAGTGACAGCTTCAGAAATGAAGGGATTTCAGGAAGCAGAGAGAGTACAGCCAAGTAGTCAAAAGCAGAGGCTTTGAAGTCACGGAGACCGCGTTCAAACCCTGCATCTGCCACACAGGGCACCTGTGTGACCTCGGTTTCTGGGTGAGCCTTGGTTTCCTCATGAACTGCACCGTCCGCATACATGGGCATCTCCCTCTGTCTCTCACTCCAGGGAGGGAACGTCCCCTCCCTCTGTATACCACAGACTTCTCAGGCTGATTACAGCGCAAGCTCAGAGACTAGGCAGGTTGTTTGCAAACCTTCCCTGCACAAATGAATTACCTGCAGGCTTATCTGGAATCCTGGTCTCTGAAGCAAGTGGCCCATGCGCTACGTGTTGAGAATCACTGAATCCCTGGCCAGTAGGAGAGACTGACTGGTATGAGATCTTCCCTGTTTCACTGTTAAATGAGGGGCCCTGGGGCCAAACTGAGGGTGCAGAAAGTGACTTGGAGAACAGGACTTGCAGAGGAGCTGAATCTGAATAGATTTTAGCCACATGGAAGAACATTCCAAGGAGGGAACAGCACAAGATAACACTTAGAAACACAAAGTGACTTGTGTATGTGGTGTCTTGACCAGAGCATGGTCAGTAAAATATAAAGTAACAGCTGGACATGAGAGGAAGTGAGGGCAGGCCCTGAACTGTTTGTAGACCCAGTGAAGCATTTAGACTGTTTCTTAGGGATAGCAGGGAGGGAAGATTTATGTTTTAGAAACATAAATTCCCTCCCTGGAGTGAGAGACAGAGGGAGATGCCCATGTATGCGGACGGTGCCGTTCATTAGGGAACCAAGGCTCACCCAGAAACCGAGGTCACACAGGTGCCCTGCGTGGCAGATGCAGGGTTTGAACGCGGTCTCCGTGACTTCAAAGCCTCTGCTTTTGACTACTTGGCTGTACTCTCTCTGCTTCCTGAAATCCCTTCATTTCTGATTTCAGATTTATGTTTTAGAAAGCTAACCCTGGTGCTGGATGACAGTTTAGTTATAAGGGGGAGGGCCTGAGGGCAGAGAAACTGGTTAGAAAGCTGTTGAGGTTATTCAGATAGAGAAGCTGGAGGTCTGAACTGGGGCAGTGCTGGGGGGATGCTGAGAATGGAGAGGCGAAATGCTCCGGAGTGAAGCCATCAGCTCAGTGATTCTTCTGACATGAGGGAGCAGATGAGAGAGCAGGCAACCAGCAGGGACTCAGGAGGGCGCCCAGAGGCTTGGGCAGGCACCTGGGGTGATAGAGGTGCCGTTCATGGAGGGGGGAGAATTGAAGCTGGTTTGGAAGAGATGGTGGGCGCTGTGTGGGAAACACTGTGTCTAGGGAGATGTCTAGTGAACAGCTGGATGCCTGGACTTGGGGTGCAGGACAGAGGTAAGGCCCAGGATGTGGACTGAAGCTGGGAGAGTAATGAGGTCCCCTGACATAGGACAGGGAATGACAAGCAACATGTTAGAGAAAGGAACAAGTTCCTATGAGAGATCAATGAGGAACAGCAGTTAGAGAGGCAGGGAAGCCAGAAACAAGTAGTATCATGAAATGCAAAGGAAGGAGGTGTGCCAGGGAAAAGGATTGGTCAGCAGGGTCAAGGGCATCAAGTAGAACTTGGCCTGCAAGTGTCCTTACAGTTTGGAGATGAAATGGCTCCTGGTGACCATAGCAAGAACAGCTTCAGTGGACAGAGGACAGAGCCATACCATCCTAGTCAAGCAGCAGGTGGGAGGGGAGGAAGGGGAGACTGGGTTTGGGGTCCTTTTCCAGAAAGCATATCACCTGAAGAGAGGTGAGAACTTGCTGAGTAGCTAGAGAAACATTTAGTGACAGGGACATGAGATTTCTGAGAATACTTCTTGGACAAAGGCAAAGAGTGAGTAGTACATGAAAGACTGAAAATAATAGAAAGAAGATGGCTGACAGAGCATCATCTGGGAGGAGGGGGTCAGGGACAAGGGGACCTGCAGGGAGAGGCTGGCTTCGAACAGGAGGAGCAAACACTCAGAGTCCAGAGGGATGTGGGGTAGGGCTGGACACTTGTAGACAACTTTGCAAATACCCTTTTCAGTCCTGGTTCTGCCACGTGCAGCTGTTGACCACGGGCAAGTGACTTAACACCTCTTACACTCAGGTGTCTCAGCAGTGGCGACCGCATACTGAGGAACTAGCTCGTAACAGAGGTTATCAGGAGTACACGAAGTAGGGCATGTCAAGCACTCTGCACAATAGCCGGCGCAGGCTGAGTACTCGGACGTTTCATCATTGTACCGCGCTTACCCCTGTTTTTGTACTAACGGTAAACACAAGGAATTGAAGTGCTTTATAACTAGTGTTGAAAAGTAGGATTTGAGGCCATTTCTGAGAGGGAGCCACACTGAGGACAGAAGAAGAGGGGAGAATGTTATGAACTGTTGCTGATATGGATAGAAGTTAGGTGGTGATCAAGGACAAGTCATCTGTTTTTATATTTACCTGTAGATTTACCATCTGTGGTGCTCTTCTACTCCTTCTTTAAAGATGCAAATGTCCATCTGCGGCGTTTCCCTGCAGCCTAAAGTATTTCTCCTAATTAAGACCCACTGGTGACAGATTATCACAGCTTTCCCTTATCTGACAATGTTTTGTTGTTCATTTCTGAACCAAAGGGACACTGGCTGTGGAATTGTAGGCTGACATAATGGTGGCGGAGATACTGTTTCTTTAGGAACTTGATTCTTTTCCACTGTCTTCTATCCTCCATTGTTTCTGATGAGAAATCAACCATCATTCTCGGCATTATTCCTTTGTACATAATGTGTCTTTCTGTTTTCTGGTTGCTGTCAAGGTTTTCTCTGTATCTTTGGTTTCAGTAATTTGACTATGACATTCCCACGTGTCGTTTTCTTTGTATTTATCGTGTTTTAGGTTCACTGAGCTTCTCGGTACCATGGGTTTATGTCTCTAACCAAATTAGAGAAAATTTTAACTTATTTTTTCAAAAATCTTTTTGCTGATTCTGTCTATTCTCGTTATGAGACACCAACTGCATGTATAGCAGATCACTTGATACTGTCCGAGCTGTTCAGGAGACTTCATTTTTATTGTATCTTTTTTCTCACTGTGCTCCAGTTTGAACAGTTCATTTTAGCCTGTCTTCAAGTTCACTGACCTTTCTTCTGCAGCGTTCGAGCTGCTGTTACAGAAATCCTGTGCATTTTTATTTCAGGTACTGTATTTTGTAGTGTTGAGATTTTTCAGTTTTTGTTTTTAGAATTTCCATGTATCTCTTGAAATTCATCATTCATCTTTTCCTTTCTATTTTTAACATATATATAACAAGCATTTTGAAGCCCTTCTCTCTGCATCTGTTTTCTTGATTATGACTTGAATTTCCTCCTCTTCACTTGCCTAAACCTTGTTTTATTGAGTAGTGGACATTGCAAAAACAGGCATACCTTGGAGATACCTGCAGGTTTGGTTCCAGACCATGACAGTATGAAGCAAATGAATTTTTTGGTTTCCCAGTGCATATAAAAGTTATGTTAATACCACACTATAGTCTATTAAGCATATAATAACATTATGACTAAAAAATAACATACATAACTTAATTTCAAAAACTTTATTGTTATCAAATGCTAACCATCATCTGAGCTTTCAGCAAGTTGTAATCATTTTGCTGGTGGAGGGTCTTGCCTCACTTTTGGTGGTTGCTGACTGATCAGGATGGTGATTGCTGAAGGTTGGCGTGGCTCTTAAGGCGACAAGGAAGTTTGTCACAGCAGTTGACTCATTGATCAAGGATTTCTCTGTAGCATGTGATGCTGTTTGATAGCATTTTGCCCATAGTAGAACTTGTTTCACAATTGCAGTCTGTGCCCTCAAACCCTGCCGCAACTCTATCAGCTCATTTTATGTGGTATTCTCAGTCCCTGGTCATCACTTCAACAATCTCCACAGCATCTTCACCAGGAGTAGATGCCATCTTAAGAAACCCCTTTCTTTGCTCATCCATAAGAAGCAAATCCTCATCTGTTCAAGTTTTTCGTGAGACTGCAGCAAGTCAATCCCGTCTTCAGGCTTCATTTCTAGATCTCCTGCTATTTCCACCACCTTGGCAGTTAACTTCCTCCACTGAAGTCTTGAACCCTTCATTTATTTTTTTCTCCTTTTTTAAAAATTTTATTTATTTATTTGACAGACAGAGATCACAAGCAGGCAGAGAGGCAGCCAGAGAGAGAGGCAGCCAGAGAGAGAGGAGGAAGCAGGCTCCCCGCAGCTGAGCAGAGACCCTGATGCAGGGCTCGATCCCAGGACCCTGGGATCATGACCTGAGCCGAAGGCAGAGGCTCTAACCCACTGAGCCACCCAGGTGCCCCTAGTCTTGAACCCTTCAGAGTCATCTGTGAGTGCTGGAATCAACTTCCAACCTCTTGTTAATGTTTATATTTTGACCTCTTCCCATGAATCACAAGTGTTCTTAATGGCATCTAGAATGGTAAATCCTTTCCAGAAGGTTTCAATTTACTTTGCCCAGATCCCTCAGAGGAATCACTGTCTGTGGCAGCTGAAGCCTTACAGAATGATTTCTTAAGTAACAAGACTTTAAAGTCAGAATTACAACTTGGTCCATGGGCTGCAGGATGGATGTTGTGTTAGTAGGCACAAAAACAACATTAATCTCATTGTACATCTCTATCAGAGCTCTTGGATGACTGGGTGCATTGTTAATCAGCAATAATATTTTAAAAGGAATCCTTTTTGCTGAGCAGCAGGTCTCAACATTTAGTATTAGTGTTAGTACTAGAATATTTAGTAACCCATGCTGTAAATAGGTGTGTCATCCAGGCTTTATTGTTCCGTTTTTAGAGCAGAGGCAGAGTAGATTTAGCATAATTCTTAGGACCCTAGGATTTTAGAATGGTAAATGAGCACTGGCTTCAACTGAAAGTGACCATCTGCACTGGCCCCTAATGAGAGAGTCCACCTGTCTTTTGGAGCTTAGAAGTCAGGCACCGACTTCTCCTCTCTAGCTACGAAAGTCCTAGGGGCACCTGGGTGGCTCAGTTGATTAAGCATCTGCCTTCAGCTCAGGTCATGATCTCAGGGTCCTGGGATAGAGCCCCACATCGGGCTCTCTGCTCAGTGGGGAGCCTGCTTCTCCTTCTCCCTCTGCCCCTCTCCCTTACTTGTGCACTCTCCCTCAAATCAATCAGCCAGTCAATAGCTAGCTAGATGACCCTAGATGACATCTTTGCATAAGGCTGCTTTGTCTACCTTAAAAATCTGTTACTTAGCGCAGCCACCTTTGCAAGTTATCTTAGCTCAAGCTTCTGGATCTCTCGCTGCAGCCTCTACATCAGCACTGGCTGCTTCCCCTTGCACTTTGATGTATGGAGACGGCTGCTTCCCTTAAACCTCGGCTGACTTCAAACTTTTCTTCTGAAGCTTCCTTATCTCTCCTAGCCTTCATAGAAATGAAGAGAATTAGGGCTTATCTCCGTATTTTACTTTGTCTTTTTTTTTATTTATTTATTTATTTATTTGACAGAGAGAGAGGTCACAAGTAGGCAGAGAGGCAGGCAGAGAGAGAGGGAGAAACAGGCTCCCCACTGAGCAGAGAGCCCGATGCGGGGCTCGATCCCAGGACCCTGAGATCATGACCTGAGCCGAAGGCAGAGGCTTAAACCACTGAGCCACCCAGGCGCCCCTTTACTTTGTCTTAAGGGAATGTGTGGCTGGTCTGATCTTCTATTCAGACCACTAACATTTTCTCCATATCAGCGATCAGGTTGTTTCATTTTCTTATGGCCCATCTGTTCACTGGAGTGGCACTTCTAGTTTCCTTCCAGAACTTTTCCTTCATTCACAACTTGGCTAGCGGTGTGGTGCAAGAGGCTTACCTTTTAACCTATTTCAGCTTTTGACATCCTTTCTAACTAAGCTGAATAATTTCTAGCTTTTGATTTAAAGTGAGAGATGTGCAACTCTGCCTTAGAGGCAATGACTGCAGGTCATTAATTGGCCTGATTTCCATATTCTTGTATCTCAGGGGATAGGGAGGCCTAGGGAGAGGGAGAGATGGAAGAATGGCCAATTGCCATGGAGTAGTCAGGATACACACAGCATTTATTGATTAAGTTCACTGTCTTATATGGGTGCAGTTCATGGCATTCCAACACAATTATAATAGTAACACCAAAGATCACTCATCACAGGAGTACCATAAAAAATGTAATAATGATAAAAATTTTGAAATATGAGAATTATCAAAATGTGACACAAAGACATAAAGTGAGCAACCATTATTGCAAAAATTGCCCCAGTAGACTTGCTCTACACAGAGTTCCCAGAGACCTGCAATTTGTGAAAAACCATTATCTGCAAAGTACAATAAAGTGAAGCATGGTAAAATGAAGTGTGCCTATAATAAGTCATAGAGATTCCTAGGTTCTGTTACTTTCTTCTGAAGAGTGTTGAGTTTTATTTTAATAGGCAATTAAATTATGGACAGCTAATCTTTTTGGGGGGGTAAGGGGGCAGGAATTATCTACCATGTTTAAATTTTGTTAAGATAGGTCATTTGGGTTTTTCCCTCAGTCTTCTGGTGTGACCCTTAGTCCTGAGATGATAACCTTCCTCCCAAAGCCAGCCCTTGTGGTTTTCCCATGGAAAGCCTGAGGTGTTTACCAAGTCCTTCTAACTTAAATGATTAAGAAGTTAACCTCAGGGGAAAAAATTGGTTAGATGTTGGATCGGACTTGGTTCTCTTTCCTTCCTTCAGAGATTGTAACCCCTCCATTTTCTGTCAGCTTTTGATCAGTCTTCAGTGCTTAAGAGTTATTTCTTGTATTTCTCCACAGTTTTGGAATAGTTATCTGTGGGAGGGTTAGTTTGATAGAAACTATACAGCCATTATTGGAAACTAAACATAGGCATATATTTTGGGGCCAAGCTGATGGTTCCGTCATTCCCAGGGACAATGCTTATGTTTTGGCAAGAATCTGTACAGCCATGGGAAGGTCTGCTGTGGCTCAGTGGCCTAGCTTGCTGGGGACAGAGTGGTCCAATTAAAGAATCAGAAGTCTCTCTAATGTGGAGGAAGCATGAAAGTGGGACGAAAGGGGGGAGAGAGCTGAAGAGGGAGGAGGTTGGCCTCTTCCAGACTGTTTCCTCAGTACCACTCATGTGGTCAGGCTTTTGTGAGGAGCGACGGAGATAAAGTGTGTGGGTGTCCAGTAATGGCGTTTATGATTGTGGAGGCCACTGAGTTGAGCTTTGCTAAGGCTTGGTCCAAATGGCATAATTCTTGTCATGTCATCTGGTGACTTCTCAGTCCTCCATGGAAGTAGAAGTGGCTTGTGCCCGCATGAAGTAGATCGGGGTTTTCGTTGTTACACTGTCCTCAAGAATATCACTAGGTCCACGCTGCTTACCTTTGAGGGATATGTTTCTCCACGGTTCTTTGCTCTATTGGTTAGACTGTTGTCAGTCTGTGTTAAAAGAAACCAAAATAGCAGTAGCTAAAGCAAAACAGAAGTTCTGTTCACTCTCACCCAACAGTGTGGGTGTGAGCAGTCTAGAGCTCTGAGGTGGCTCCCCTGGCTCAGGGACTCAGGCTTCCTCCGTCTGGTTGCTCTGTCATCACTGCTGTGTCGCCTTCGTCTGGACGGGCCAGGATGACTCACCACCATCTCTCCACCTGTCTTCATTCTGAGCCAGTGGAAAGGGAAAGAGGGCAGCTATGGGCGTGTCACCACATCCCATCCCCCATGAAGGGCCCATCCCAGGAGACGCATACACCACCTTTACATCCCACTGACGAGACTTTAGCCACCTACCTGCAAAGAAAGCTGGGAAATAGCACCTTTATTTGGGGCAGCCATTGAGCCATCAGTAGAACCCTATTACAGTGGAAAGGGAGACTGCATATGGAGGACAGCCAGCAGTCCCTGCCACCAGTCCTTGAGGTCATACACCCAGTTTTCAGCTCCAGGGTCACTTTACTGAAGGAGCTTGGCACTCCCTGGGGAGCCCAGGGAGCACTGACGAAGCGAGAGATTCCCACCTGGTCTGCACATCTCTCCTTAAGGGTATGCGAGGATGAGGACGGTTGCGCTGCATGCAGGAGTGTTGTTATATGACTTTAGGAGCAAGGCTGGGTCCGCAAGCCACGTGTCAACTCCAGACTTGTCGCCCAGTGACCACCCCACGTAGGAAAGGTGCGCCAAGCTGGGGTAGAAAGAGCCCAAGTGTTGCAAAGCTTTGGGTGCCGACCCTTCCAGCTCCGCCCCTGACTCGTAAAGTCACACAAGGTGTGTACCCTCTAACTTCCCCGATCTTTCCTCTCCAGAGGGGTTGGATTGGATTATGTCTAAGGTGCGTGTCTAGCACCCATGTTGTAGAATTGTGAGATGCCTCAACACTGCACAACTTTGCATGAAAGCAGGCTTCTGGGGGGATAGAGCTACTTTAACTCCTTTGTGGAACGAGTTGGAGGTCCCAAAGTGTGTGTGTGCGTGCAGACAACCTGGGAGCTGTGGAGTGGGTTTTTCTATTTCCTCGGGCTTCCCTGGCTTGTGGGTTTTGTAATCGGAAGTCGCTGCACAATTTCCTGTACAATTGAGCTTATTTTTAGTCTTTTATTTTTGTTCCAAAACACTCTAGTTCTACCTCTAGAACTATTACACTTTCATTGTAGAAGATGTGGAAAATAGAGGGAGTTAAAATGAGGGAAGCCAAAAAAAAAAAAATGCCCGTGATGCCATTATTCACCCTGGTGTTATTAAGGCTTTAGTGTATTCCCTTCATGTTAGTATCTAAGAAAGTATGAAGAATACTTCTACTTCCGCTCATCGCATTGGGGTCACACTATAATGATGTTTACACCTTTTTTTTCACTTGAGAGCCTATTTCCCCAAATCCTTAAATACGTTGCAAGAACACGATTTTGAATGGCTGCCAAGGACTCTGATCCCATGGTTGTGCCACACCGTGCGGCGTCAGTGCCCGGGGCGCTCAGCCCGAGTCTGAGTCTTCGCTGCTAGGGCTGCATAGCAGTGCCGTCTCCGCTTCACACCAGCAGCGTCTGGCGCCTATCATAGATGCTGTGGGGCAGGTGAGCCCAGAGACGTTGGGTGGCCGGCCCAAGGCTACACAGCGAGTGAGTGGTGGGTCCCGGCCATCTGGCCGCAAGGCTGATGGCACCCTGTCCAGGTGCCTCTGCCCAAGGCCAGGAAAGAGCACAAAGGTGTGGCGTAGGTGTGTTGGGGACGGTCGGCTCCTAATATGCCGGTTTGGGTAGGAAAGAGTGCGCTTTCCCAGGAAGATGTTGCTCCAGGTGGGTTGTGATGGCCCTGAGGAAGGCCAGCCGCTCTCTGCTGCCCACACAGCAGCAAGGTGCCCTGCTCCCCACTGCGCCCCTGCCTGCTGGAGGCAGAGGTGAACCCAGGCCTGGGTGCCTGAGTCTCAGGAGCCTCGAGGGGAGGCTGTGAGTGTGGGAGGCAGGTGAGGCCAAGCAGGCTTGGGCAGGGAGACCGCCCGGCCCGTTCTCCTCGAGGGCCCCACCTGAGGAGGGCAGGAGAGAGACCTACCAGTGGCCTTGACTCTGAGGAAGCCTCCTCACCTGGCTCTTGTTGCCTTCTCAAAGCACTTTTGTCATGCCTGAAACCCTGTCCTCATCCTTACTTAACTCCAAGCTGCTTCCTCTGAGAGACCTGACTGGATTCACTGTTGAGTGTGGGGAGCAGGCAGGGACAGCAGGGCAGGACCTGCCTTAGGCTTGGCATGGGTGTCCCCTCTCTTGCTGGCTGTCACTGTCTGGATCACTGAGCTTTTGCCCCTTTGCCTGAGACCTTTCCATTTTAACCTTTCCTTGTTTTTCTCTAATAGGCAACCATTGGGATTGACTTCTTGTCAAAAACCATGTACTTGGAAGATCGTACGGTGAGTGCCTGACTTTAGAACCAGAAGCACAGGGAGGGCCCCTTTGGACTTCACCGCCTGGAGCCTTTAGCCGGGCACCACCGAGAGTGCCCGTGCCCTGTCGTAACAGAGCTGGCAGTGCCCACATCACAGAGCCGGGGCCTTCCCCCAGCCCCACCCCACCATGAGGATTTCCCTGAGACCCTGTTCTCTTTGCGACAGGTGCGGCTGCAGCTCTGGGACACAGCCGGCCAGGAGAGGTTCCGCAGCCTGATTCCCAGCTACATCCGGGATTCCACCGTGGCTGTAGTGGTGTACGACATCACAAGTGAGTTTGGGCCTCGGGTGCCAGAGGGAGGGTGGCTCACAGAGGCTCCAGGGTGTGTGTGCGTGTGTGCGTGTGTGTGGGTGTGCGTGCGTGCACACGCACGTGTGTATGCTGTGCGTGCTTGTCTTCTGACTGCAGGAAGACAGGTCCTTGCTGTAGGGGGTGAGCTGCCTTCGAACACCACCAGCATGGGTTCCAGCCTCACCCATCCTCCTGGGACAGGCATGGCTGTATGGGATTGAGCTGGCCCTGCCCAGAGCAGGGGTGGGGTGGGGCTGTGTGTAGGGGTGAGCAGAGATGAGGCTGGCCTGCTCCCACCTCCCTGTGCCCCCTTTGGCCCCGACGGCCAGAAAGACCCTTATGGAGCGACTTGCGCGTGTGCATGTGTCAGGATGGGGGAAGACACTGGTCTCTGAGCCAGTCGTGGCCCAGCAGCCATGGTTTTGTCAGCTGGCATGCAGCTCCTCAGAGGCTCTCCTGGAAGGGGAGGCCAAGCAGGTCTGGAGAGCCGAGGGTGGGCTGCGCTTCCCACGCAGTGTAGCTCTTCTGGCTGGGACAGCTGTTCCTGAGAGAACTGCACGGCCCCGTGGAAGACTCACGGTGGGGGGAGGGAGAGGGCCTGGTGCGGATCCTCAGCTGCACAGGCAGGTGTACCAGAGCACACCTGCTTAGCCCTTGTGCTGGGCCTACGCCTGTACAGGGAGGACTCCCTGGGTGCTGTCCACAGCACTGAAATCACATGGGGAAGCACGTGTACCCCACTGCTTTGAGCCCGCTGCCCCAGGCTCTGCCCATCTCTTCTCTCCACGCTTCCCTCTGACCACACACCCCCTCCACCTTGAGTACAGGTGGGAGCTGGGCCCTTCAGCCTGGGTTTGTGCAGCCTGATGTGAGCAGGAGGGAGAGCAGGCTGGGGGAAACTGAGGCTTCCTGGGACAGGCTTCCTCCCCCCTCTCAGGTGCATGGGCTGCTAAGTGGTGGGCATTGCCCTGCGACCACTCCCCAAGGTCTGTCCCATCTTCTGACTGAGGAGAGGGCTGCCCTGAAATGGTCTCACTTCTCATGGCTATTGTCTCTCCTGGGGCCACCTTCCCCCTCCTCTTACTTAGAGATCAAGGGTTCTCTTCGGAAACTCTGGCCTTTCCCATTGCCACCCCCCTCAGTGGGAGACCACTGTGTTGGGCCCTTCTCCTCCAGGAGCTGCTCGGGTTCCCCACCAACACACACACACGCACACCCGCTTCCAAGCTCAGCCAAGTCCAGTGCACCATTTCTCACACTCCGCTCTGCCCCCCAAAGTCAGGTCTGATTCTCAGGTGGGCCCCTAAAACCACTAATCCATGTAGCAAATCATGACAGTGACCTTCCAACAGGGTGACCCCCACAACCCGGGGATCATTCAGCAACATGAGGGTCTTTCAGGGCCCTGGGGCAGCAGCTGCCCAGACACACATGCTCCCCCCTCCTGCCCCCCCCACTAGAAGGTACGCACTCACTGGTCTGCGTGTGAGGGTGCACAGTCCCCTCCCTCCTGCTCCTGGTCTCATGCTCCCTCCCACCTTTGCCCTCTACTGCTCAGGGTGACTCTCACTCTGTTGTCTCCCCACTTTCCACCTCTAGATCTCAACTCCTTCCAGCAGACCTCTAAGTGGATCGACGATGTCAGGACCGAGAGGGGCAGTGATGTCATCATCATGCTGGTGGGCAACAAGACGGACCTGGCCGACAAGAGGTAGGTGTGAGGGTGCAAGGAGCAGGGGGCTGGCGGGCCCAGCCTGCCCTCCAGTCCCCTGCAGCTCCTCCCGGAGAAGGCGTTCTGGGATGCGGGAGTGTTGAGTCTGTGCTTCTGACCTGTCCCCGTGATTCTGAGAAAGGTCCCCTAGGGATACTGGAGGCTTTGTGAGCACCTGGCAGACACTTGCCCATGGCAGCGGCTCAGTTCTGAGGCCCCACCTTCCACGGTCTGCAGGGGCACTGCTCTGTGAGAGGGCTGCACGGCGTCACGGGGTCTGGGGCCCGGCCGTGGCCACAGCGCAGCTGCAGACGGCACTCCCTCGGGCCCCCACTGGCTCCCGCTTCTGCTTTGTGTCTCTGTCCCCACGAAATGCCTGTGCCCGTGAACAGGCAGAATTTCCTGTCTGTCGCTGAGTCTCCAGTGGGCAGACATGGCTGACTCGGGTGCCGCCTGCCCCCATTCGTTCACTCACATCAGGGGACCCAGCTTGGTCAGCTAGAGCAACAGGTTCTGGACCGCTGGCCTTCTGAAGTGTCCTTTGACCATCCACACAATGATCCAACTTCGAGCCTGCTTCATTTGAGGTCTGTCCTTGAAGTAAGGGAAATGGAACTCAAAGCCCAGTTCTACTGCTAAGTGTCTCTCCATGCAACCTCAGGCAGTAGTCACTTTTAACCTCACTGTCCTCCTGTGGAGATGGGGACTGATGACACCACCCAAGGGGCGCTGTGTGGCTCGAAGAGCTTTCTAGACACAGATGCACACAACTGTTAGGATGGTTTACTGCCTGCCGCAGGGCCTGTTCCTGAGCTGGGAGGCACCATGGAAGGCAAACCAGATGGGACAGGGGCAGGCTGGTGTCCTCCTGCGGCCCCATGTCTTTGTCCTGCACCCAAGACCTCCTCATCTGGACCTTAGTCCTGGACCTAGGCCTCCTCATCTCATGCTGCTCCCTCTGCCTCTACCAGGGACTCATTTTCCCCTCTCCCCTTTCTCACAGGCAGATAACCATTGAGGAGGGGGAGCAGCGCGCCAAAGAACTGAGCGTCATGTTCATTGAGACCAGCGCCAAGACTGGCTACAACGTGAAGCAGGTAGGATGCACCTGGCGCTGATCTGGCCCAGGGGCCATGTGTGGCTTCTGGCCTGGTCCTTCGTGGGCCCAGCTCCAGCTTGCCTGAGGGACGAGTGCAGGCTGGGGCAAGCAGTCAGAGCACCCTGAACCCCACCTAATGGGAAACAAGCTAACTTCTAGCATTGGGAAAGCACGAGAGAGGGCAGGAGCAGGCACTCTGGGGGGGGGTGGTGTCTGGACCATGTCCTCATTAGCCGTCACACAGCAACCAGTCACGTGGCCTTTTAAGGTGCCCGGCATCCAGCCACCAACTTCCAGGTGAGAGAAGCAGCATCTCTCTAGCATCTTACCTCACTTAGGAGGGGGGTGTGGGAAATCCAGTCTGACCAGCATTTGCGGGTTCATGTCTGGGGCTTGGCAAGTGCTCAGAGCTGTGGAGGGCCAGGCGGGCTTGGAGAAAGAAGCCCGCCCTGGTGCGGCTGGAGCTTACAGGGGGAGAAGCCTGGGGAATCACCACGGTCAGAGAAGCCGTGGAGGAGATTACGGCCAAGCCTCGCAGCCAGGGGCTTCCCTAGGTCCGTGGACCCCCCCCAGAGATGGGAGTCCGCAGCTCAGGGGCCTTGCGTTGGAGAGAGCCACCCCTCCATCTTCACGTGCCTCTGCGACTCTTCAGCACCTCCTTCAGCCAGGAACGTGGCTGGCTTGGGCACAGTACAGATCCCAGCCGTTTTCTTGTCCCCTCGCGGGGTTACGGGTCTCTTGGCCTTGACACGCATCGCTGCTCCAGTTCATGGGGGTGATTAGACCTGCTGCCAGAAGAATGCTGGTGCATAACCAACTGGTGTCTTCAGAGATTTCCAGGTGTCTTTCAGTTCTGAATGGGTTTCTCTATACTCCTGCGTCACTGACATCACCCACTTACGAGGAGACCGTAGGCCCAGCAGACTGCCAGGGAGGTCTCTGGTTCCCAAGAGGTTAGGAGCCCCTGCCTTCAATGAAGAGAGGGGGGCTGTTCCAGACCAGGTAGCGTGCGAGCGGAGGTGCGGCAGGAGGGGTGCTGAGGCCTACGGAGGGGATTCTGAGTGCAGAGCCTGGCTTGGCGGGGTGTCTCTTCTGCCCGGCCGGCCTCAGCAGCACCTGGGAGCACTACACAAGCTGCCCAGCAGCTCTTGGCCTGGAGACAGTGGCGGCTCACCCAGCATGGGCGGTGCCCATGGCGCCGGGGAAGGTGGCAGAAGAGCAGAGAGACAGATGAGGGGCCCCCTGGTCCCCAGGCCTCAGTGCCTTCCTCCCCAGTTAGAGCACCCTCAGTGTGGCTCTGCTCACGTCCACGCCCTTCCCAGTGCCACTGAGGTGTCTCTTGGCGCAGGAGCTACCTGTCCCTGGAGGCATGTCGGAGGCAGTGGGTTGCTGCTCTCTGTGGCCCTGATGAAAAGTCCCGGGCCGTGGGGACAGCAGTCCATAAGGCAGGAAGCTTCTGCTCTAGTGGTCGGAGGCAGGGAGACGCCAGTGCCTCCCTTTTCAGAGTGCTCTGGAGCGCAGTGCTGGTCTGAGCACGAATCACACGTGGTCAGGTCAGAGTCTGCGGTTCTGAGGGGTCCTCATGCAGTGCGGACTCTTGGATTCCACCCTGATCGTAGCTGCTCTTGGAGCCCCACCTGTGACCCCAAGAGTTTCCTCCTAACTGGCAGGTTGGCCACTGGCAGAGGCTGTGACCATTTTGACAGAAGGCAGGACAGTGCCGCCTGGGACAAGGCCATGAAGGAAGGCTCAGGAATGACCGGGCCTCTGCAACCTGGATCACTTCTTCCCGCCCCACCTCGGAACAGCCTCTGCATCCCTGCCCACGAGGTCCCATCCCCTGCCAGGCCCACCAGTGACTTCCCCACCCTGGTCCTCACCGCCTTTGGCCCTGCCATTTAGCCTGGGTGCTCCCACAAAGCTGGGCTCTAGGGTGAGACCATGAACAAGGTGCACTCTCCTTATAGAGCTCACCGGGTCCCCAGAGCTGGCGTAGATGAGGGGAGAAGTGAGAGAGGGAGTGTTCAGAATCTTCTGGAGCCTTAAACTAGTGTTTTGTACTTGTCACCTCCTAGGTTCCACGTCTTCCCCGACATCCCTGCCTACCCCTTCCCCAGTGTGCGTGCCCGCGTGCACACACACACCCCCCCCCACGGTTCTCCCTGTGCACTTACACAATCTCACACACATAGACACCGCACATTCACTGCACATTTGCACGCGTACATCTCTACACACAACATACACATCACACTAATACCCACACCGAAACAAACCCACAGCACCACGAATTCACATGCTGTATGCTTATCGTCTTGGAAGTCTCTCTTTCCGACGTGACTGCGGCCCTGGCTCCCAGCACCCTGCTGCCTGGGTGCCTGTGGACTTGCAGAGGTTCATTTGTCTCAAGGGCACGTTGAGAGTTGGTTCCTCCCACCTGGTCCCCACACAGGCAGTGGGACAGAAGCCTGCCTAAGGGCTTGTCTCAGGGCCTAGAGCATTTTCTGCACTGGGTTAGGTCCCTTACAGTCAGCATGACCCACATTCGGCTCCTGGTGACCCGTGGACCTGGTGACCTCAGCCGTTGCCTGAGATGCCTGTCAGGGCCCAGACCTATCAGGCCCTAGGGGCAAGGGAGAGAGGAGTTTGGTGTAGCCCCTGCCCTCCAGGGCACAGTGAGTGGGACAGACAAGAGAACACAGCCCTGGGTCAGGATTAGAAGAGGTAAGATGGTGGAGACAGTGGGGGCAGGAAAGACGGGGTCAGGGGCTCATCCTGCGTCTCCTCCCTCTCCAGCTCTTCCGACGTGTGGCATCAGCTCTGCCTGGAATGGAGAATGTCCAGGAGAAAAGCAAAGAAGGGAGTATCCTTTTCCTTTGATAAGTGAGTGAAAGATGTGCTAGAGAAGCCATTTATCCATTGACGTATTCACTTAGTACTTCAGAACAGCGAGCGAGCCCTTGCCTGGTCTCCAGCCCATCCTTCTCTGCTGAGGGGTATGGTGTGGGCCCGCCTCTGGACCGGGACAAGGCTGAATTCAAGGGCTTTAAGACCTCATCCCGTTCGAACAGTCTGAGCTTCTATTTCCAAAACAATACGGGGGGTGGATGGAGGGTGGACCAGATGGATGTGAATGTCTGTGCAGGGTGTGGCATGAGAAATAGTAACTGCCCAGGTTCGCAGTGAGCATCACTTTGTATTCCATGGGCACCAATAGACCCTCCACTGCGTGGAAGGCTTCTATACACCCAGAACACGGTTCAGCCTAGTCTCCATAAGACCGTCTCCCCAGCAGATACGCCCCTCCCGTATCCTGCCCGCTTCCTCGGCCCTGCCCCGCACAGCCCTGGAGCACCCACTGCCCCGTGGGACAGGGTCTGCACGCCACTCACACAGTCCGCCCCAAACCTCAGACCATACCCCGAAGCAGAAATGGAGTTTCAGAGAGGTAGTCCGATGGGCCCAGTGGAAGGAAGTGGGAAGGCAGGCAGTTTATTCTCTGCCATGTTGCCAAAAAAGATGTTCATGTATATATACATGAGGTAAAAATGTTATTTATGTAGGTGTAGGGAAAATAAAAATAGAGAAAGTCATATTCAAAATACATGCCTTGGCCAGAGAGTGGCAAGGAGAGAAAAGGGGGTCTTTAGGAGAAGCGTGGCTCTTTATAGTACATAAAGCCAAAACAGTCTCTCCCATAGCCCTGAAACAGGGGCCACGCAAACATCCCTAGGACGGCCACAGCGGGTCCCACGGCAGCGCTTCCCACACTTCCACCCCGTCGGCTGCCCCGGGCGTTCCTGCAGCAAGCCTGCTGCCCCGGCAGCCTGCTGGGGGCCCGGGGGCGGCCTGGCTGTGCATTTTGAAGCCATTCCTCGGGTGGTTCTGACGGGTGCTCCTCCCGCCCGCAGTCTCAGGGCACCAGTGGGAAGGGCTGGAGGCCTTTCCTGGGGCTGTGCCTTCCCCCAGCAGCATCTTCAGAGTCTAAGTGACACTCTGAGTGGAGCTCGAGGGGTTAGTGTGTCTAGGACTGGCTAGGCCAAGGCCCACCTAGCCCTGGGCTGAGATGTGGGATTCATTCCTGACCAGCAGGCTGTCCACTTCAGTGCACTTGAGGATGGGATGGGCTGCTGACAAGGCTGAGGCACCGGTTACCAAGAAGGCTTCTGAGGAAGGGCCCGTGGTGCTGGTGTTTGCGCAGTCAGCCCGCAGCCCAAGACCAGCTTTGCTTCAGGTGGATGAGGGGGGAGGGCTTGTGGGAAGAAGAGGGGTGGTTGCTGGTGACACCGCGTCCTTCCTCCCCAGGCCCCGCAAAGACAGGAGTCCTTAGGTATTTTGTGGAAGGACGGAGGATCTGCACAGGGCAGCTGAGGGGTGCCCAGGGACAGGAGCCAGGTGGCAGCTTCTCGTCAGTCATCTTCCTTAGCGCAGCCTCCCGCAGTGATTGACATCAAGCTGGACAAACCCCAGGAGCCCCCAGCCAGTGAGGGCGGCTGCTCCTGCTAATGCAGCCGGACCTGCCGGCTTCCTTTGACACTACTCGCTTGTTGTGTTGCTTCCTATTGGTTAGCTTCCTGAGGGGGGTGGGAAATGAGCTTATCAAGATGGGAGGATTTTTCTTTTCTCTCTGTCTCTAGGAGTAGGGTGGGGCGGGGAGGGAGGCTGGGCATCAGGGATCACGTCACTCTTAACAGCTGTTACTTAAACAACTATTTTTTGGTTTGGTTGTAATATATTGTACTTTATTAAGATTGCCAAAAACTTAAAATTTAAAAAAAAATTTAAATCATGTGTATACAACTTTTTGCCAGATAAAAATGTAGTCATTTTTATTTAAAAGATGTGCTTTTTGGTTTTGTATATTTGTAAACTTACAGAGAACCTTCTCCACACACCTCCCCCTTCCTGCCCTCTTTGAATGGCCATCACCTCTGCCCTCCCTCCACCCTAGGCTGCTAAATTACAATTAATGGGGCAACTTAATTAGGCTCCAGTCCCAAGCCCCACCCACCAAACAGGCCCCACCTGGTTAAATCAAACACTGAACAAAACAGCCTCTGAAGAGGCAACTTTTAACTCTGTCCTCCTTCCGCGGCCGGAGTGGGACATCAGCCATGGCCCTGAGCTGAAATTAAGGCCTTGTGGATGGCAGGGAGCCCAGCCAGAGGCCTCACCGGAATTACTCCTGCCTCCCCCCTCCTCTCCCTGACAAGCCTTGAAGGCGTGGAGGGCACTTGCCTTGCACCCTGTGCCCTCTATGGCCCACTCAGTGACTGGCAGAGCAAAAGGTCATCGGAAGGAAGGATGGGGTGCTGTTGGCAACTGTGGGCTTGTACAGGTCGATCTTGGGGCACCATGTGTGGTTCTGAAAATGTTCTAACCAACCTTCCCAGTAGTCAGCACCCATGTCTGGGTTGAGTCTAAGGAAACAGCAAAGAGAAACTCAGCGTGTACTGCCCTGAAGCCCTCGGCCTTGCACGCCAGGGAGGCTCGAGCCTGTATCGCATGGTGTGTGTCTGTGACTGGGGAAGGGGGTGTTGATTCCGGTACCACGACCTTGAAGATGCATGTTCAGATCCTCAGTTGCTAATACTGTTGAGCGCTGTTCTGGAAAAGCTGACTTGCCCCACTGGCATCGAGCAGTTGTAGTCATTGTGCACGTACCTGAGGATATTGCAGCAGCGCTCTGGTTGCCTGAGGGTGCTGCTGATGGGGGGTTTCCAGAAGGCTGCCCAGAGAGCCATCCTTGCCATTGCGACTCATTTCTGAGAAGGGCTTAGTCCTGAGGGCCTATAAAATCTCTGAAGAGAATTCTAAGGGAATGCAACCCATTTGGCCAGCATTCCAAAATAGACCCAGGCTTACAGAACCTGACCCTGCGGAGAGCCAGGCCGTAGGCGGCAACTCTGGCCAAAACCCATAAACCCTGCCCTCCCAAGCTGGCATGGTCTCTGCGTCCAGGCTGCTGTTAGGCATGTCCTAGGTGAGCTAAATGACCATCTGGGAGTGGGGGGGGAGGGGGAATTCCTCCACAAAACAGGACTCTAACAAGTTATTGCAGTGAATTTTGGAACTTCTCAGAAACTAATCCAAAATGGCAACCAGTACGTGGGCAGGACTCACTGGTATTTGTCCAGTGGGCCTGTCACACACTCTCAGCTTAAGGAGATTGTGTCTGTCGGAGTGGATCTTTAGAGAGGAATTTATCTTCAGGTGAACAAGAGAATAGAGTCCTTCCTGAGCGCCTCTTCCAGAAGGCACAGACTGACGTACGAGCGTGATTCCAGTGTCGTGTGTTCAGTTTTTCTCTGTGTACATAATTATAGAGACAGACTTGTGTGTGCGCCTTCCACACACATTCTCACAGAGAGACATGTGCTCCGTGTACATTCTTGTTTTTCCTGCTCTCCAGTTGGAACTTGCATTGTGATAACAGTTTTGGAAATTCAAAAGTACTGCAACGTGTTGAAATAAGAAATACTTAATATTGTCAAAAAACTTGTGATTGTCTTGCCATCAATAAACTAATGCATAGATGTGTTCAACTACAGGCAAAAATAGCCATGGGAATATGTGCACCATTTCTCTCTACTCACATGCATAGGCGTGCATGCCCGTGTGGGCCAGTACCCCCAACCATGGCGCCCCCGCAAGGGGTGCCTGTTGAAAGAGTGCTTACTTACCTTGTGAGAATTTATGACAGTCCACATTATAGCGTCCGGCCCGGTCGGCAGTGAGGACCATTGCTTTTGGCCTCTGGGACAGCCCCATTTGCTGGGATCTGCATTGGGTCCCAGTGAATGAATGAATGGTGGATTTTAGTTTTCTTGGTACTAAAGAGTAGCTTTCCTGAAACGTTCCTGTAAAAGCAAAGCAGAAACTCAGTTCCCTCCTCATGTGCACGCATAGTTAAGGCACCACAAACAGTTTTTTTTACCATCATAGCCTGGGAACGGTAAGAGATGCAGTAGACAGATGTCACATGGCTTGACGCGGCCTTGGTGAGCCCTGCCTTTCTAGCAAATCTGCAAGGTCCTCTCTCGAGTCCAGGCTCTCCCCAGCCCTGCGGGCTTCAGGCGAGGGCAGTTGTCTCCTCTTGCCGGCCCGTCTCAGTGGTGCCATGCCATTCCGTCACCCTCCTCTCAGGCCCGATTTCCACCCCTCACTTCCAGGGCTGTGGAGGCAGCCAGATCTCTTGCACAGAAGTGGGTTGGTTCCCTGGCTCTCATTGTGGGCAGGTACCATCACTGTTCTCTTGCTTGTAGGTGGTATCCTGACTTGGAGTTAAGGTCCGGTAATAAAATTGTCGGGTTCCCTTGAAGAAAAGGGGATGAAATTGCCTCCACGTCCCCAGCGAGTGGTACATCCCTGCCAAATCCAGATGGGCTGGCCTGAGGCAAAGCCATCGTTCAGTCCCTCTCCCTGAGCACTGGCCCTCACCTGGGAGATGGCCAGAGTCCTCCTCTTCGGGCCTTTTTTTCTTCCTTTGAATGGGGGCGATCTCCAAAGCTGTCAGTCAAGCTCCTATCCCACAGGTCTGAACGAGTGTGAGATGCAGGAAGCAGATGGCGTATTTACAAATGCACACACACGCCCGGAGGAAGGGGTGATGTCAGCAGCGTAAGTGTGAGAACTGCAGCGTGGAGGCCACGGTTAACAAGCTGGCCAGTTAGGAGCAAGTCCCTCTTGGTCAGAGGCCTCTCTGCCGTCATTGTCACCACTCTCTTCTGTCAGCATCCTCAAACATTCTGGAACACTCTTGGGTCTGAGGAGCAATGGCAGGTCAGTTGGAGAACCTCAGGCAACAGAAGCAAGAATGAAAATGGCAGGTAAACGTACAGACCTCTTTTGAGTGCAACGTCTTTGGCCTCCCGATGGCAAAGCCGGTGCTGGGAGCGCCTGCCCTCAAGTACCAGGTGTGACACCAGGCACCGCTGGCTTCGGTGTCCTGCAGGCAGAGCAGCTTCTCCCTCACACGGCAGAAGGCAGGTGAGGATGTTAGGATGTGAGAACAGGTAGCCAAGGACCGAGTCCCATCCGAGCCACGTGAGGGGCAGCCGAACGGGTTTTGCGGCAACCGAGCAGGGCCGTACGCTCACTCATCTCCAAACTACCTCTCCCTCGATCATGTGAGGTGTCACCATCTCGCCATAGCAGCATGACACGGAGGTCTTGCAACCCTTTCTGTCTCACGGGCAGGAAGACCAAGGCAGAGAAGGGCCACTTGCTTTTGGTCATCCAGCAAGCCGGAAGCCGTCAGAGCCCAGGTGTTTCCGTTCTTTATCCATCACCAACCCGTGTGCGCAGATGTGACCGACCGTGCACTTGCGCGCAAAGGGCTGTCGGGCTCGGGTGCTCCTCAGACCACCTCTACTCTGGTTAGGACTCTGGCCGGCGTAGCTGAGTGAGCTGGGAAAGAATGCATGTCCATGTCACACTCCTGCATTGCCAAGAAGGGCCAGTCCCCACGTCCACTCTGACTGTCACGGGCACCCAAACACCAGGGCACCGTCTGAGGTTTTGTTTGAAATGAACTATCTAGGTGGGCTCTCACGTGTCAACTCTCTGGCGTCAGACCCCTGCGTGGCTGACACTCCCCGGAGGGCATGGCTCATCCTTGCAGTGGGGTGTGGAAGCTTCCTTCCAGCGGTTAGCTTCCAGATGCGGAAGGCCAGCCTGCACTGCGTGGTGTGTCAACTTGTCCTCTCACTTTCCCTCACCCATCCCCTTGAAAGCGATTGGCCATGAGGAGCACAGAGGGTGGCATTTCCATCTTTTACTGGCTCGGCAGGCATAAATGGCCACACTGACTTTACATAAAACTGTGTAAAATGTGGAAGACTCAGCATGTTGATCAAACAATAAACTGTCCTGATTCTCAACACAAAACCTCTCGTCCAGTGTTTCTAAGCGGTGCAGTCATATATGGGGGGCTGGTTGGGGGTGGGGGGGGCACTGTGCCAAACCAGATTTCTTCACATGCTTGCTCCATAAACCCTTGTCTCACGTCTGGGGGTCTACCACCCAAAGCCCTTTGCTTCTTCCTCTTCTGCACCTGGGCCCTCCACATCCTCAGACACACTAATGAGGTGAAAGTCTCACTCCTTTCCATCGTCTCCACTGTCTGAAGGCTAATGGAAAGGGAAGGCCCAGGTCGAACTGAGACTCAGGGCTGTGTAATAACTTCTGTCATCCCTGGTCCCCACTTGCCAAGGCTGGGGGTTCTGAAGGGTGGGGGCAGGGACTGAATCTCTCTCCCTTCTAGTGATCTCCAGAAAGCCATTAAAGAATTTAAGGTGAGCCATAATCCATCCTCCAGGTGACACCAAGCAGCCACATACCCCCTCCTGCTTTTCCCCACACTGATTAGAGAACATCCCTGAGAGGCCCCTTCAGGTGTCAGTCATCTCCAGACTAAAAGATGCCCTGAAAGCCTGAACAACCGTGAGACCAATCCAGAGAGGACACAAAGGCCAAGATCAGGCCCAGAACTGCTCTGGCCTGAGAATGCTGGGAATCCTGGAGCTATGGAGTAAGCCAAGTTCATCAGGTCTCATTCTCTCTTGAGTTCAACTTCACTACATATTTTTCCCTTTTGAAGGTTCTAAAGTTTCTGGAACACCCTCCTATCTGCCACCTCTAAATTAGGAGGGACAGGAAATAGACGCTCTGCCCACTAGGCCTCACTTCTCCGGCTGCCAGATGTAAAATGAGGTATAGAGGAGGTCCGGGGATAGCAAGGGGCAGAGGCCTGGCAGCCGAAGTGCACGCGCTTGTACAAACCAGACTGAAGCCAGAGGCAAGCTGTTCCGAGCCCACAACCGTTTCCCAGGGTTACTGTGTTCAGGGTAACAGGACTAGAGACAGCAAGGGGAGGAAATAATGTAGGGCACAGCATCAACGTAACTGTCCAGCAGCCCCGGGCCTTGCCAGAAGAACGGAGCCCCCTGAGATGCCCCACACAAACATGAAGACGACCTGTCCGAAGCGCCCCGCGTGGCACGAAGGATGCTGCTCGAGGTGGCTTTCCTTATCACTGTAGCTGTGTTGTGTCCAGTGAGCAAGGGTGGAGAAAGAAGCGTTGATAATCCTATGCTTACCTGTAGTTAGAAATACCAAAGTACACTGATACATATACCAAAAATACCACTAACAGAAACACACATTTCAGCTGAAACACAATAATCTCAAGTCAATGGAACACTAAGTGCCTCACACGTAGGAGGACCCCAGGGGGACACCGCAATCTCAGGAGGTGCTGAGACGGAAGCCATGGGGAAAGGTAAGCGGCGCTCCCTACTAAGAACTGCTGTTGCCGGCTCGGACCCCGCAAACGGGCAGGTTACTGGCAGTAGAGGGGCTACCAAGGCCCCAGACCCCTCGGAAAAGGGCTTGAAAAAGAGCTGGAATAAACAGTAAGGCCAACAGTACCCCGACCCCTCAGTCTGCACATGTTCCACACCCCACGGAAGACCCCATTCCAGAAGCAATGGAGTGCCCAGGGCATATTCATCACAGCCCCCCCCCCCCCCCCCCCCCCCCCGCACACACACATAACGGCACCTCCCCGCGTCCTGCATTCTCCCTTACCAAGGAATGGGGTTACTTGCATCAGGTGGCAGCTGGCCTGTGAGCAGGTGGCAGGGCCCATACCCATCCAGTGGCTCAGACACTGCTGTGTTCCCAAGAAGGAGCTGTTTCAAGCCACAGCGTCTCATCTTTGACCCACAGCTGTGCCTCATTTGCCAGTCCCCATGACTGATCTCTCCATTCTGGTCACACTTGCCTCCCATCTCATGAAGAAATGGGACTATTCTGGCTGAACGGCTTCAGGGCCACGAGAGGATACCAAGATTAGAGAACAGTACATGGGGTCTCTTGGAACCCCTTCCTAGCACCCAAGAACTGGTCACCACGATCTTCCCCCCGGCCCAAACGCACAAGAATGGGACAGCGAGAGCACAGGAGTAGGAAGCAGGATGAGAGCCCCTGGGAGGGTGCTCTGTCGCTTGCTTGCTTGCTTCACACCCTGTGAGAAAAACTAAACAGGCCATGTGGCCCCAAGAACTTAAAACCCAAGCCTCTCGAAGGCACGTGTGGCACTCACTCCAGGGCAGCTGAGTTTGTAGGGTGCTCCTAGGAGCCCCACGTACCCGGCCCAGGACACAATGAGCACGCAGACCCCTGAGACCACACCAGAACCGCCACTGAGTTGAACGTTTAGGAGCACGGTCCTCAGAACAGCTGTCCGCTGGGCCCCACACATCATTCTGATGCCCACTGGCATCTGAGAATTACTGCTTGAGAGAGAACTTGACTTGTTTGGTGTACTGCTTCCTCCAGTAAAGAAAACAATTAACCAGGAAAACAAAACAAAGCTGAGCACACATGCCTCTTAACGGAAGCGTCAAGCCACTGATTTTTATTCACATGAGCACCTACTGTGACCATGTGAACGTGTCACATTCATCACATTCTCTGTCGATTTCTGGTTCATTATTCTTACCTATTTCCTTAAATCACTGCTGGCTAAAAAGGACAAAAACTAAGAATCCAAAGGATGGTCAGAACACGAGTAGCAATAAGGCTTTCAAATAAGAACTCTGCGTGGGTCAAGGCCCACTGTCTCCTCCATTTCTGCCCGCACTTCGGCCACAAGCGAGCAGCAAGGCGTATGATCGAGGGCTGGGGGCAGAGGGGAGCTGGAGGGCTCTCACGCAGAGCTGGAATGACCCACAGGCAGGCGGGAAGGCAGAGGCTTGGGCTGTACTGCACAGACACGGGGACCGCACTCCCTGGGAAGGTTTCGGCTACATGCTTCTCTCTGCTGTGCGCCTGCCGAGCCCCGACACCTCTCCTGTCGTGGCTCTGACCACACTGTTCTGGGACCAGCTTCTCCCTCACCCACAGCTACACTTGTCTCCTCTGAAGCTTTAGTGCGGCTTGTCCCTGAGCGTGTGAAGTAGGGACAGCAGTTTGTCCCTGTGCATGCTGCAGTCTTCGGGCCTCGGAAATAACGGAGCTCGGCCTGCACCCTAACACATGCTCCCAGTTGTACCCACTCTACCATTCCACTCAATGCTCTGAGCCAGACACGTTGTTTATTTACCAAGAAACACATTAATAATTTATAAAAGCCATTAAAAAAAGTCAACATTTAAGAAGACAACAAAGAATACCACTTTGAAAAAGCTGACTTTTCTTTCAACCATGAGTGAATATGCACTTTAAAAAACTATGGAGAACTTTTTTAACTCGCATGTGTTCCACAGCATTCTAGCTCCGAGTACAAAATAGGGGCTGGTCAAACAGTATAGGAACGTAGCTCAGGAGCCCTCAGCCATCCAAAAAACCACAAACAGCTTCTCAATCTTTATATACTCTTCAGTTAAGGGAAACCACGAGAGCACATCAGACCCTTGCCCTGTATGGATTTAGCATTTATAGTTCTATCATCTGAGAATGACTCCAGGGGTTCCGGGCAAGTTTTTAAAACCTGAGTGCTGCGAGGCTGGAGTGTGGACAAGTCACCACGTTGATGAAGAACAGACCCGCTGTCAACACGGCCTTGCTGTTTCCTACCTGTCTTCTTCGCATGTCGGGAGACCGCACGGTAACTACACACACACCTCAGAGAAGTCACAAAGGACTAGATGACGTACTGCCCATGAACATCAAGGGCAAATGGAATCAACTGGTTCCATACACAGACAGGTTTGTTTTCAGGAAAAGGGACTAACACACAGAAGCAGAGGGTAAGAAACTTTTCAGAGGATAACCGTACTCTCACGATAATATCCTCTCTATGTGGATCCACTTGTTATGGTCACAAAGACCTTGACCCTAGGTCAAGCATTTGCTAAAGGGACATGACATAAACCTTAACCAAGGGCAGAAACACAGGCAGGTAAGTGATTAGAAAGCACTGGGGGAGAACTAAACTGAAAAACAAAAATTCCAAGTTACTTTCAACAACAATTTGTTTCCAGAACAAGAAAATGTTTCTAATTACATTTCGTACCCATTCTTTATCAACTTCTTTATCATCTCCAGGCTACCAAACCCTTTTCCAAAACCGTGGGCCACACACATGCACATTCATGTCCTGAGCTCTGGCCCTGGCCCTCAGGCGATTTTCGCCAGCCATTTCTCCAGGTCCTGGATGTCTGCGGAGCCCGTGTCCCCTCTTCCACCCTTGGCACTGCACTCTAGGAACTCCACTTTGAGAGGCAACTGCGAGAACTCAAATTCTTTGCCTTTCTTTCCCAGCTGAGCGGGGGCAGTGCTGGAACTGTCCAGTGTGCTGGGGGCAGCAGAACGGGTGACTCGTAAAGTGTTGCTGTGAGATGAAAGAAAAATGAGTCAGGAAGAGAGTTATAACATTTATATAGCAACTAAAGGCCTTCGTTCTTAGCCACACGCATTCCTAAACATTTCAGCATTAAGTACCTGACATACAACTGTCAATTATGCTATTAAGACTGTTGATTAACCCTTTGCATTCACAGATTGCTCTCAGACAGGAGAGGCAGGTGTCTAGCCAGACTTGGCTTGATTAGAGCAGGTCACTCATGAGCCCAGGTCATACCAACCTTCTCTCAGCCCAGGGCCCCTTTATCCCCTTCCTCTAAGATCATCTGCATGATGTCATTTTTGAACATATTTTTTAAATACATGCTATAAATGTTATAGTAACTTAAGTCTCTGAAAGTTAAGTGTGTATTTATATTTATCACGAGTCTATGTGGATACAGAGCTTAGTAAATCTACAAACTCCAGATTCTCATATCCAGTTTGGGCACAATTACTACTCTCCAACCTCTTTACCCAGGAAAACCTTCCCAAATTTAAGTTGTCTTACTGCCACCTGCTGGCCCCAAAAAAGAGTGCACAGCAATGCTCCCGCATCTACTTCTCCCACCCTTTCTGCCATCCAGAAGCCTCGGAATACAGGCTCCCAATGTGCTTTCTTACAAAATAAAGCATTTCTTGGAGCTGTAAGACTGCATGAAAATTCGTGAAGAATCTCCAGGAAAAACCGATACCATGGTTTAGAAACACACACACACGGAAAAAGTACTTTAATACAAAATTCAAGATACTAAATTCAAAATTAATAGGGAGGAGCCCCTAGGGCCTTCGAATAAGCAAGGTGGTGGGTCCATGGGTATTCATTTTAATATTCTTTAAATTCAATGTATGTGTCATATGTATCCCTTTATATGTAAGATATTTTATAATAATAATAAAAAAAAAAACTTAAGAAGGAAAAAAGGCCAACCACCACCTGTACTCAGCTCCTGCCATAAGGGCATGTGAACATAGCCGTTTCAGAAGTTTTGCAGAAGACAACTATGAAATGCTTCGATGCTGATAGGGCCAAATTCTCACATTAATTTAAAATCAGGCTCCTGAGGCACCTGGCTAGCTCAGTTCTAAGAGCATGTGACTCTTGATCTTGGGGTCATGAGTTTGAGCCCCAAAATGGGTGTAGAGATTACTAATAAAAATAAATAAACTTTAAAGATCAAATCAGACTCCTAATTTAACTGATGTTTACCTTCCCAACTTCTAACATTTTACCTCACTACCTTATAATATAGAATTTCTGTCTGTATTGCTTTTCTATGGCTCTTTAGAGTGAAAAGCAAATGGACTAAAGAAAATACATTTTTGAACCTAGGAAGACTTGGACTATACTAAAAGAAAAAACCAAAATGGATAAACAAACATGATCACTTTTCCCCCCAATTCCCAACAATTGCACCAGAATTTCTAGAAAAACCAAATCATCTAATTGTTCTAATTTCCTTAGCCTAACAACAAACAATTTACACTCTTAAGAGAGTGACCATCGACAAAACAGGAAAAAATATTCAATGGAAAAAAGACAGTCTCTTCAATAAATGGTGCTGGGAAAACTGGACAGCGATATGTAGAAGAATGAAACTCGACCATTCTCTTACACCGTACACAAAGATAAACTCGAAATGATAAAAGACCTCAACGTGAGACAGGAATCTATCAGAATCCTAGAGGAGAACATAGGCATAACCTCTTCGATATCAGCCACAGCAACTTCTTTCAAGATATGTGTCCAAAGGCCAAGGAAACAAAAGCGAAAATGAACTTTTGGGACTTCATCAAGATCAAAAGCTTCTGCACAGCAAAGGAAACAGTCAACAAAACAAAGAGGCAACCCACGGAATGGGAGAAGAAATTTGCAAATGACAGTACAGACAAAAGGTTGATATCCAGGATCTATAAAGAACTCCTCAAACTCAACACACACAAAACAGGTAATCATATCAAAAAATGGGCAGAAATATGAACAGACACTTCTCCAACGAAGACATACAAATGGCTATCAGACACATGAAAAAATGTTCATCATCACTAGCCATCAGGGAGATTCAAATTAAAACCACATTGAGATCAGGAGTCAAGATGGCGGAGAAGTAGCAGCCTGAGACTACATCAGGTAGCAGGAGATCAGCTCGATAGCTTATCTAAACATTGCAAACACCTACAAATCCAACGGGAGAGCGAAGAGAAGAAGAACAGCAACTCTAGAAACAGAAAATCAACCACTTTCTGAGAGGTAGGACTGGCGGAGAAGTGAATCTAAAACGACGGGAAGATAGACCACGGGGGAGGGGCCGGCTCCCGGCAAGCGGCGGAGCAACGGAGCACAAAATCAGGACTTTTAAAAGTCTGTTCCACTGAGGGACACTGCTCCAGAGGCTAAACCAGGGTGAAGCCCACGCGGGGTCAGCGTGGCCCCAGGTCCCGCAGGGTCACAGAAGGATCGGGGGTGTCGGAGTGTCGCAGAGCTCGCAGGTATTAGAATGGAGAAGCCGGCTGCAGAGACAGAGCCGAGGACTGAACTCTCAGCTCGGGGTTACCTTGAACTGGTCGCGGGCTGGGTGAGCTCGGAGCGCGGCTAGAGGCTGGGGATACGGGAGTGATTGGGTGCTGTCCTCTGGGGGCGCACTGAGGAGTGGGGCCCCGGGCTCTCGGCTCCTCCGGGCCGGAGACCAGGAGGCCGCCATTTTCATTCCCATCCTCCGGAACTCTACGGAAAGCGTTCAGGGAACAGAAGCTCCCAAAAGCGAACCCGAGCCGATTACTTATTCCCGCCGCCCGCCGCCGGTAAGGGCGGTGCAATCCCGCCTCAGGCAAAATACTTGAGAGTCACTAAAACAGGCCCCTCCCCCAGAAGATCAACAAAATATCCAGCCAGGACGAAGGTCATCTATCAAGGAAACTAGGTTCAACTCCTAAGAAAGCAGCACAATTCCAGAGGAGGAGAAAGCAAAGCACGGAACTCATGGCTTTCTCCCCATGATTCTTTAGTCTTGCGGCTACTTCAATTTTTTTTTTCTTTTTTCTTTTTTCAATTTTTTTTCTTTTTTCTTCTTCTGCTAAATTTTTTAAAACTTTTACCCTTTTCTTTTTTAACGTTTTTTTACTAGTTTTTCTAAATATATATATTTTTTCGATCTTTTTTATATTTTCTCTTTATTTGTTTTATTTTTTAAATTTTTTTCTTTTTTTTTCCTGAACCTCTTTTTATCCCCTTTCGCCCCCCCCACAATTTGGGGTCTCTTCTGATTTGGTTACAGCGCATTTTTCTGGGGTCTTTGCCACCCTTTTAGTATTTTATTTGCTCCTTCATATCCTCTTATCTGGACAAAATGACAAGGCGGAAAAAATCACCACAAACAAAAGAACAAGAGACAGTACCGAAGGCTAGGGACCTAATCAACACAGACATTGGTAATATGTCAGATCAAGAGATCAGAATGACGATTCTGAACATTCTAGCCGGGCTCGAAAAAGGCATGGAAGATATTAGAGAAACCCTCTCTGGAGATATTAAAGCCCTTTCTGGAGAAATTAAAGAACTAAAATCTAACCAAGTTGAAATCAAAAAAGCTATTCATGAGGTGCAATCAAAAATGGAGGCTCTCACTGCTAGGATCAATGAGGCAGAAGAAAGAATTAATGATATAGAAGACCAAATGACAGAGAATAAAGAAGCCGAACAAAAGAGGGACAAACAGCTACTGGACCATGAGGGGAGAATTCGAGAGATAAGTGACACCATAAGACGAAACAACATTAGAATAATTGGGATTCCAGAAGAAGAAGAAACAGAGAGGGGAGCAGAAGGTCTATTGGAGAGAATCATTGGAGAGAATTTCCCTAATATGGCAAAGGGAACAAGCATCAAAATCCAGGAGGTGCAGAGAACGCCCCTCAAAATTAACAAGAATAAGCCCACACCCCGTCACCTAATAGTAAAATTTACAAGTCTTAGTGACAAAGAGAAAATCCTGAAAGCAGCCTGAGGAAAGAAGTCTGTAACATACAATGGTAAAAATATTAGATTGGCAGCAGACTTATCCACAGAGACCTGGCAGGCCAGAAAGAGCTGGCATGATATATTCAGAGCACTCAACGAGAAAAACATGCAGCCAAGAATACTCTATCCAGCTAGGCTATCATTGAAAATAGAAGGAGAGATCAAAAGCTTCCAGGACAAACAAAAACTGAAAGAATTTGCAAACACCAAACCAGCTCTACAGGAAATATTGAAAGGGGTCCTCTAAGCAAAGAGAGAGCCTAAAAGTAGTAGATCAGAAAGGTACAGAGACAATATACAGTAACAGTCACCTTACAGACTAATAATGGCACTAAATTCATATCTCTCAATAGTTACCCTGAATGTTAATGGGCTAAATGCCCCAATCAAAAGACACAGGGTATCAGAATGGATAAAAAAACAAAACCCATCAGTATGTTGCCTACAAGAAACTCATTTTAGACGCGAAGACACCTCCAGATTTAAAGTGAGGGGGTGGAAAACAATTTACCATGCTAATGGGCATCAGAAGAAAGCTGGGGTGGCAATCCTTATATCAGATCAATTAGATTTTAAGCCAAAGACTATAATAAGAGATGAGGAAGGACACTATATCCTACTCAAAGGGTCTGTCCAACAAGAAGATCTAACAATTCTAAATATCTATGCCCCTAACGTGGGAGCAGCCAACTATATCAACCAATTAATAACAAAATCAAAGAAACACATCAATAATAATACAATAATAGTAGGGGACTTTAACACTCCCCTCACTGAAATGGACAGATCATCCAAGCCAAAGATCAACAAGGAAATAAAGGCCTTAAATGACACACTGGACCAGATGGACATCACAGATATATTCAGAACATTTCATCCCAAAGCAACAGAATACACATTCTTCTCTAGTGCACATGGAACCTTCTCCAGAATAGATCACATCCTGGGTCACAAATCATGTCTCAACTGGTATCAAAAGATTGGGATCATTCCATGCATATTTCCAGACCACAATGCTCTGAAGCTAGAACTCAATCACAAGAGGAAAGCTGGAAAGAACCCAAATACATGGAGACTAAACAGCATCCTTCTAAAGAATGAATGGGTCAACCAGGAAATTAAAGAAGAACTGAAAAAATTCATGGAAACAAATGATAATGAAAACACAACAGTGTTCTGTGTGTCCCAGTTTGCTGGGACACAGCAAAGGCAGTCCTGAGAGGAAACTATATCGCGGTACAAGCCTTTCTCAAGAAACAAGAAAGGTCTCAAGTACACAACCTAACCCTACACCTAAAGGAGCTGGAGAAAGAACAAGAAAGAAACCCTAAACCCAGCAGGAGAAGAGAAATCATAAAGATCAGAGCAGAAATCAATGAAATAGAAACCAAAAAAACAATAGGAAAAAATCAATGAAACTAGGAGCTGGTTCTTTGAAAGAATCAATAAGATTGATAAACCCCTGGCCAGACTCATCAAAAAGAAAAGAGAAAGGACCCAAATAATAAAATCATGAATGAAAGAGGAGAGATCACAACTACCACCAAAGAAATACAGACAATTATAAGAACATACTATGAGCAACTCTACGCCAACAAATTTGACAATCTGGAAGAAATGGATGCATTCCTAGAGACATATAAACTACCACAACTGAACCAGGAAGAAATAGAAAACCTGAACAGGCCCATAACCAGTAAGGAGATTGAAACAGTCATCAAAAATCTCCAAACAAACAAAAGCCCAGGGCTAGACGGTTTCCCAGGGGAATTCTACCAAACATTTAAAGAAGAACTCATTCCTATTCTCCTGAAACTGTTCCAAAAAATAGAAATGGAAGGAAAACTTCCAAACTCATTCTATGAGGCCAGCATCACCTTGATCCCAAAACCAGACAAGGATCCCACCAAAAAAGAGAACTACAGACCAATATCCTTGATGAACACAGACGCAAAAATTCTCGCCAAAATACTAGCCAATAGGATTCAACAGTACACTAAAAGGATTATTCACCACGATCAAGTGGGATTTATTCCAGGGCTGCAGGGTTGGTTCAACATCCGCAAATCAATCAATGTGATACAACACATTAATAAAAGAAAGAACAAGAACCATATGATACTCTCAATAGATGCTGAAAAAGCATTTGACAAAGTACAGCATCCCTTCCTGATCAAAACTCTTCAAAGTGTAGGGATAGAGGGCACATACCTCAATATTATCAAAGCCATCTATGAAAAACCCACTGCAAATATCATTCTCAATGGAGAAAAACTGAAAGCTTTTCCGCTAAGGTCAGGAACACGGCAGGGATGTCCATTATCACCACTGCTATTCAACATAGTACTAGAAGTCCTAGCCTCAGCAATCAGACAACAAAAAGAAATTAAAGGCAACCAAATTGGTAAAGAAGAAGTCAAACTATCACTCTTCGCAGATGATATGATACTATATGTGGAAAACCCAAAAGACTCCACTCCAAAACTGCTAGAACTTGTACAGGAATTCAGTAAAGTGTCAGGATATAAAATCAATGCACAGAAATCAGTTGCATTTCTGTACACCAACAACAAGACAGAAGAAAGAGAAATTAAGGAGTCAATCCCATTTACAATTGCACCCAAAACTATAAGATACCTAGGAATAAACCTAACCAAAGAGGCTAAGAATCTATACACAGAAAATTATAAAGTACTCATGAAAGAAATTGAGGAAGACACAAAGAAATGGAAAAATGTTCCATGCTCCTGGATTGGAAGAATAAATATTGTGAAAATGTCCATGCTACCTAAAGCAATCTACACATTTAATGCAATCCCTATCAAAATACCATCCATTTTTTTCAAAGAAATGGAACAAATAATCCTCAAATTTATATGGAACCAGAAAAGACCTTGAATAGCCAAAGGAATATTGAAAAAGAAAGCCAAAGTTGGTGGCATCACAATTCCGGACTTCAAGCTCTATTACAAAGCTGTCATCATCAAGACAACATGGTAATGGCACAAAAACAGACACATAGATCAGTGGAACAGAACAGAGAGCCCAGAAATCGACCCTCAACTCTATGGTCAACTAATCTTCAACAAAGCAGGAAAGAATGTCCAATGGAAAAAAGACAGCCTCTTCAATAAATGGTGCTGGGAAAATTGGACAGCCACATGCAGAAAAATGAAATTGGACCACTTCCTTACACCACACACAAAAATAGAATCAAAATGGATGAAGGACCTCAATGTGAGAAAGGAATCCATCAAAATCCTTGAGGAGAATGCAGGCAGCAACCTCTTCGACCTCAGCCGTAGCAACATCTTCCTAGGAACAACGGCAAAGGCAAGGGAAGCAAGGGCAAAAATGAACTATTGGGATTTCATCAAGATCAAAAGCTTTTGCACAGCAAAGGAAACAGTTAACAAAACCAAAAGACAACTGACAGAATGGGAGAAGATATTTGCAAACGACATATCAGATAAAGGGCTAGTATCCAAAATCTATAAGGAACTTAGCAAACTCAACACCCAAAGAACAAACAATCCAATCAAGAAATGGGCAGAGGACATGAACAGACATTTCTGCAAAGAAGACATCCAGATGGCTAAGAGACACATGAAAAAGTGCTCCACGTCACTCGGCATCAGGGAAATACAAATCAAAACCACAATGAGATATCACCTCACACCAGTCAGAATGGCTAAAATTAACAAGTCAGGAAATGACAGATGCTGGCGAGGATGCGGAGAAAGGGGAACCCTCCTACACTGTTGGTGGGAATGCAAGCTGGTGCAACCACTCTGGAAAACAGCATGGAGGTTCCTCAAAATGTTGAAAATAGAACTACCCTATGACCCAGCAATTGCACTACTGGGTATTTACCCTAAAGATACAGACGTAGTGATCCGAAGGGGCACATGTACCCGAATGTTTATAGCAGCAATGTCTACAATAGCCAAACTATGGAAAGAACCTAGATGTCCATCAACAGATGAATGGATAAAGAAGATGTGGTATATATACACAATGGAATACTATGCAGCCATCAAAAGAAATGAAATCTTGCCATTTGCGATGACGTGGATGGAACTAGAGCGTATCATGCTTAGTGAAATAAGTCAATCGGAGAAAGACAACTATCATATGATCTCCCTGATATGAGGACATGGAGAAGCAACATGGGGGGTTAGGGGGATAGGAGAAGAATAAATGAAACAAGATGGGATTGGGAGGGAGACAAACCATAAATGACTCTTAATCTCACAAAACAAACTGGGGGTTGCTGGGGTGAGGTGGGATTGGGAGAGGGGGAGGGGGCTATGGACATTGGGGAGGGGAGGCGAACCATAAGAGACTATGGACTCTGAAAAACAACCTGAGGGTTTTGAAGGGTCAGGGGTGGGAGGTTGGGGGAACAGGTGGTGGGTAATAGGGAGGGCACGTTTTGCATGGAGCACTGGGTGTTGTGCAAAAACAATGAATACTGTTATGCTGAAAAAAATAAATAAAATGGGAAAAAAAAAACACATTGAGATACCACCTGACACCAGTTAGAATGGCCAAAATTAGCAAGACAGGAAACAACATGTGTTGGAGAGGATGTGGAGAAAGGGGAACCCTCTTACACTGTTGGTGGGAATGCAAGTTAGTACAGCCACTTTGGAGAACAGTGTGGAGATTCCTGAAGAAATTAAGAATAGAGCTTCCCTATGACCCTGCAATTGCACTGCTGGGTATTTACCCCAAAGATACAGATGTAGTGAAAAGAAGGGCCATCTGTACTCCAATGTTTATTGCAGCAATGGCTACGGTCGCCAAACTGTGGAAAGAACCAAGATGCCCTTCAACGGACGAATGGATAAGGAAGATGTGGTACATATACACAATGGAGTATTATGCCTCCATCAGAAAGGATGAATACCCAACTTTTGTAGCAACATGGACGGGACTGGAAGAGATTATGCTGAGCGAATCAAGCAGAGAGAGTCAAGTATCATATGGTCTCACTTATTTGTGGAAAATAACAAAGAACATGGAGGACATGGGGAGATGGAGAAGAGAGGGAGTTGAGGGAAACTGGAAGGGGAGATGAACCATGAGAGACTATGGACTCTGAAAAACAACCAGAGGGTTTTGAAGGGGTGGGGGGGTGGGAGGTTGAGGAACCAGGTGGTGGGTAATAGGGAGGGCACGTACTGCATGGAGCACTGGGTGTGATGCCAAAACAATGAACACTGTTATGCTGTAAATAAACAAAAAAAAAAAAAAAAAAAAGAAGAAGACACACACACACACACAAAAAGAGAGTGACCATCAGATGTAAGGGAAAAATGATAAACAGGCAATTTCAGAAGGGACAGAAACCACCTACACTGACATCAGCGAGACAGCAGAATAGGGGTTTCCAGCACAAGTCTTCTCCCAGAACCATCAATTTGAATAACCACACACATGCATGAGAGAGCAGGCATCCCGGGTCCAAGATTACAACTGGGTGTTACACAGAAATAAGAAAGGATGGATTCAAAGAGGATAGGAAGGACAGTTTCACATTACCCACGTTACTTTTCCTGCAAGCACGGAGAGATATGCTTCACTTGGGAGAAGGACAGTAAAGTAAGCACTCACTGAGCCACAGAACTCAGCACCAGGCTGACCCCCATGGCCCAGGTACACTCCTATGGGCCCAAGCTCCAGGACCACCCCAATGGACCTCAGCACCAGATCTGCCCCAGTAGACCAGGCATCTGGCCAGACCACCCAAGTGGACCCTGGTGCCAGGCCCACTTCCATGAACCCAGGCAGTAGGCCCACACACCCACGGAAGTAGGAGCCAGGCCAGTCTGCCAAAGCATTCCAGCAGCAAGCCTATCAAAGGAACAAAATAAAGTACCAATAACTGACCTTAAAGAAATGGAGATCTATGAAATTCCTGACAAAGAATTCAAAATAATCATTTGAAAGTTCACTGAGCTATAAAAGAGAACAGACAACTCAACAAAATGAGAAAAGTAATATATGAATAAAAATAAGAAGCTCAGGGCACCTGGCTAGCTCAGTTGGTAGAGCATGAGACTCTTGATCTCAGGTTCGTGAGTTCAAGTCCAATGTTGGGCATGGAGTCTACTTAAAAAAAAAAGAAGAAGCAACAGCAGCAGCAGCTCAACAAAGAGAAGCCATAAAAACTTTTTATGATACTCTAGAGCTAAAGAACACAATTGACTGATGTGAAAAATTCAGAGATCTTTAACAGCAGTCTTGATCAAGACAAAGAAAGAACCAGAGAGCCTGAGGCAGGTAATTTGAAGTTACCTAATGAGAAAAACAAAAAGAAAAAAAAAGAGTAAAGGGAGACTAGATAACTTATTATCACTAAAGGAATCAAATACATGCATTATGGCAGTCCAAAAGGAGCAGAGAAAGACAAACAGAAAACTTATTTTTTAAAGAAATAATACAGAAAACCCTAAATCTATAAAGGGAAGTGAACAGGTAGATCCATTAAGCCCAAAGAACCCTAAATAGATTAAACATAAAGAGAGCTTTACCAAAACACACTATAATCAAATTAACAAAAAGTCAAAGACAGAATTTTGAAAACAGCAAGAGAAAAGACAACGGTTACAAACAAGGGAAACCTTGTAAGACTAAATTTCTTAGCCTTGGCAGAAAGGCTGTATGACGTACAGAATGGAATGATATATTCAAAGTGCTGAAAGAAAGAAAAAAGAAAAAAGTGCTGAAAGAAAAAAAACTGCCACCAACAATACCATACCCAGCAAAACTGTCCATCAGACATGAAGGAGAAAAAGTTTCCCAGACACACAAAATCTGAAGGAGTTCATAACCACTAGACCTGCCTTGGAAGAAATGCTAAAGGCAGTTCCTAAAGGTGAAACAAAAGGACACTAACTAACAACATGAAAACATAGGAAAGTATAAAACTCACTATGACAAATTCAGAATACTCTAATACTATAATGGTGACACATAAATCACTTAAGTCTAACATAAAAGCTAGAGACAAAAGTATTAAAGATAACTATGGCTACAGTAATTTATTAATGGATATACAATATAAAAATGTGAATGGTGGAGGGGCGCCTAGGTGGCTCGGTCATTAAACGTCTGCCTTCGGCTCAGGTTAGGATCCCAGAGTCCTGTCCTGGGATCGAGCCCCTCAACGGGTTCCCTGCTCTGCGGGAAGCCTGCTTCTCCCTCTCCCACTCCCCCTGCTTGTGTTCCTCTCTCTATCAAATAAACAAATAAAATCTTTAAAAAAAAAAAAAAGATGTGAATTGTGGATAAAAATGTGAATTGTGGAATCAATAGTATAAGATGAAGGGAAGAAGTTAATGCATACAATTTTTGCATGCAGTAGAAGCTGTTATCAGCTTAAAATAAGATTACCAATACTATGTTTTATAAAAGTCTCATTGTAATCACAAAGAAAAAACCTATGATACACAAAATAAAGAGAAAGGAATCTGAGCTTAACACCACAAACAAATCATTAAAGAAAGGGACAAAGTTACTATAAAACAGAAGACAATCAACAAAACACAGTAAGTCCTTACCTACCAGTAATTACTTTAAATGTAAATGGTTTAAATTCTCTAATCAAAACCGAGTGGATAAATGTATTAAAAAAAAAAATCAAGATGGAACTATATGCTGTCTCCAGGAGACAAATTCTAGATTAAAGGTTCTAAGTGAAGGGATAGAAAAGGACATTCCATGCAAATGACAACCAAAAGGGCAGGCCTGGCTGTAAGTGTTATATCAAAACAGACTTTAAGTTAAAAATTGTCACAAGAGACAAAGCAGGTCATTATATAAAAATAAAGGGGTTAATTTATCAAAAGGATATGATATTGAAACCATATATGCTCCTAACATCAGAGAATCTAAATACATAAGGCAAATATCAATAGAACTAAAGGGAGAAGTAGATATCAACACAGTAATAGCGGGGGATTTAAATACCACTCTTCCAATAATGAACAGATCATCCAGACAAAAATCAATAAGAAAACAACATATTTGAACAAGACTATACACCAAATATTCCTAACAGAACATTCCAGCCAACGTTTGCAGAATGCTTTCTTTTTAAGTGTACATAGAATAGTTCTCCAGGACAGATAACATATTGGGTGACAAAACAAGTTAAAAAATTTAAGACTGAAATCACATCACGTATCTTTTCTGTATGAACCTAGGACTCAATAACAGAAGGAATACTGGAAAATTCACAAATATGTGGGGAATAAATAACACATTTCTGAACAACTAATAGGTCAAGGAAGAATCCAAAGGCAAATTAAAAAATATTGAAACGACTGAAAATGGAAACCCACCACACCAAAACTTACAGGATGCAGCAAAAGGCAATTCTAAGAGGGAAGTTTATAGCAATAAATATCTAGTCTAGGAAAAAAGAAAGATCTCAGATAAACAATCTAAGTTGACACCTCCAGAAACTAGAAAAAGAAAAAAACTAACCCCGAAGCTAGCAGAAGGATGGGAAAAATAAACATCAGAGCAGAAACAAATGAAATACAGACTAAAAAATATCAATGAAACTAAGAGGAGTTTTTTGAAAGATAAAATTGACAAACCTTTAGCAAGGAGAAAACTAAAATTAATAAAATCAGAAAGGAAAGGGTTAACTTATACAACAGACATACAAAGGATAAGAGTCTATTAACAAATTAGGCAACCTAGAAGAAATGGATAAATTCCTAGAAACACACAACATACCAAAACTGAATCTTGAAAAAACAGACAATCTGAACAGACCAATAATGAGGAAGGAGACTGAATCAGTAATCAAAAAACCAGCAAAGAACAGGTGAAGACAAGATGGCTCACTGGTGAATTCTACCAAACATTTAAAGAAGAATCAACACCAATTCTTCTCAAACTCTTCCTAATTAAAGAGGAGGTAACACTTCCAAACTCATTTTAGCTAGCCTTACCCTGATAGCCAAGCCAGATAAGGATACTACAAGAAAAGTATAGGCCAAAGTACCTAATGAACATAGGTACAAAAATCCTCAACAAAATACTGGCAAACCAAATTCAACAGTACATATATTAAATAGATTGTACACTATGATCAAATGGGATTTACTCAAGATGGAAAGATAGTTCAACATATACAAACCAATAGAGGTGATACACCACAGTAACAGGATGAAGGATAAAAATCATACAATCATCTCAATGAAGAAAAATCACTTGACAAAAATCAACATCCTTTCATGATTAAAATGCAATGAAACAGGCACAGAAGGAATATAGCTCAAAATAATAAAGGTCATATATGACAAGCCCACAGAAAATATATTCAACAGTGAAAAGCTGAAAGCTTTTCCTCTAAGATCAAAACAAGGATGCCCACTCTCATCACGTGTATTCAGCATAGCACTGTAAGTCCTAGAGACAGCAATTAGTCAAAGAAAGAAATAAAAAGCATGAAAATCAAAAAGAAGATTATCTCTGTTCACAGATGACTTAATCTTATATATATAAATCCCTAAATCACCATCAAAGAAACAGAACTACTAAACAAATTTAGTAAAGTTGCAGGATACAAAATCAACATACGAAAATCAGTTATGTTTCTATACCCTACTAATGATCTATTAGAGAAATTAGGAATTACCAATCCTGTTTACAAAGCATCAAAAATAAAATACTTAAGCGTAAATGTAAACCCTAAAGTAGGCAAATGATCTATATACTGAAAACTATAAGACATCTGTGAAAGAAACTGAAGACATGAATAAAGGAAAAGATATCCTTGTTCCTCAATTAGAGTAATTAAATATTGTTAAAATGTCTGTATGATGCAAAGCCCTCTACAGATGCAATGCAATATCAATATTCCAATGGAATAATTTTTTGCAGAAATAGAAGAAACAATTGATAGAATTCATATGGAACCACAAAAAGACCCATAATAGTAAAAGTAATCTTGAGTAAAAACAAAAAAGATGGAAACATCACACTTGCAGGTTTCAAATCATATAACAAAGCTATAGGAATCGAAACAGTATGATACTGATATAAGAAGACACAGAGACCAGTAGAATATAGTAGAGGGGCCAGAAATAAACCCACACATACAGTCAATCAACCTTTGATAAGGATGACAAGAATTTACAATGGGTAAAGGATAGTCTTTAATAAATGGTCCTAGGAAAACCGGATTATCTACAAGCAAAAGAATAAAATTGGACCTTTATCTTATACTATATACAAAAATCAACTCAAAATGGATTAAAGACTTACACATAAGACCTTAAGCCATAAAAACCCAAGAAGAAAACACAAAGGAAAAGCTCAGTGACCCTGGTTGTGGCAATGAGTTTTTGGATATGACACCAAAAGCATACACAACAGAAGGAAACATAAATGTGATTGCTAATTTAAATAACTTCTGCAGAGCAAAAGAAACAATCTGTAAAATAAAAGGATAACCTGGAATTGGAGAATACCTGCAAACCATATATCTGATAAGGGTTAATATCCAAAATATATAAGAAACTCCTACAAGGCACTAACAACAAAAAAAAACCAAATAATCCAATTGAAAAATGGACAAAGGATAGACATTTCTGAACAGACGTTTCTCCAAAGAGGACACAAATGCCAATAAGTACATGAAAAGGTACACAACATAACTAATCATCAGGGAAATGCAAATCAGAAGCACCATGAGATATACCCTCACATCTGAGATAGTGACTAACATTAAAACAAAACAAACAAGTTAAGTTGTAGAGATGCAGACAAAAGGCAATCCTGGTACATTGTTGGTGGGAATGTAAAGTGAAAACAGCATGAAGATTCCTCAAAAAATTACAAATAAAACTACCATATGATCTGGAAATTCCATTTCTGGGTATTTATCTAAGGGAATTAAAATCAGGTTCTTGAAGAGGTACTTGCACTCTCATGATCATTGGAGCATTACTACAAGAGGCAATATATGGAAGCAAACTACATGTCCATCAAAGGACGAATGGATAAAGAAAATGTGGAACATACATGCAATGAATATTCTCTAGCCCTGAAAAAGGAGGAAATCCTATTTACAACAACATGGATGAACCTATTATACTAAGTGATATAACAAACCCAATAAAGACAAATAATATATAATCACACTTACATATGGAATCTAAAACAAACACATTGAAGCAGAGTAGAATGGTGGTTACTGGAGTGGGGGAGAGGGAGAAATGGGGAGCCTTTGGTTATTAGGTCAAAAGTTATAAAGTTTCAGTTATACAGGTGCGTCTGGGTGGCTCAGTCGGTTAAGCGTCTGCCTTCGGCTAAGCGCATGATCCCAGCCCATGTTGGGCTCTCTGCTCATGGAGAGAGGGAAGCCTACTTCTCCCTCTCCCTCTGCTCCTCCCCCAACTCTCTCTCTCAAATAAATAAAATCTTTTTTTAAAAAAGGTTCACTTATGCAAATAAGTATGTACCAGAGATCTATACAGCAGTGTGTATAGCTAACAATACTGCACTGTATACTTAAAATCTGCCAATACTATAGATCTCAAGTATTCTCATGAAACTCTTTCTTTCTCTCATTCACCCTCACACAAACACAAACAATAAAGGGAGCAGGAGGAAACTACAAAATAATGGTATTTTTAGGGCCTCAATGGTGGTGATGGGTTCAAAGGCAGATACTTATCCCCAAATGCATGGAGTTGTACACATTAAATATGCATGGCTTTTTATGTATCAATTGCCCCCCCCATAAAGGGGTTTAAAAAAATCTCATTTGATATTCAACTTGAAAGCAGGAGGTCTTTGATTAATCTGACTGAACTGTTAACTTTACTCTTCGATTCATATATTAAAAAGTTTAAAGCATATGGAATTAAATATATCATTCTCAGTTAAAATTTAAAAAAAAACAAACACAGAAAACGACAGACCAGGCCTTATAAAATTTTTCTGTAAAAAGCCACAAATTAAATGTTTTGGGTTTGTGGGTGACATTTAGACTCTGTCACATATTTTTCTACTTTTCCTATTTTTTTAACCTGCCCTTTAAAAATGTAAAACTATTTCTTGTTTGCACACCCTGAGCAGGAGTTTGTCAAACCTACAGTTCCCCCTACAGCCACATCCTGAAAGCAGGGCTTGCCATATACTAGATGTTAAATGTATAAATGAGTAAGTAAATCCCAGTGGGGGAAAAAATGTGCTCGAAGTTGAATTCTTTTTTTTTTTTAAAGATTTTATTTATTTGAGAGAGAGTGCATGAGCAGGGGGCAGGGCAGAGGGAGAAGCAGGCTCCCCGGAGAGCAGGGAGCCTGATACAGGACTCTATCCCAGGACCCCGGGATTATGACCTACTCCAAAGGCAGATACTTAACTGACTGAGCCACCCAGGTACCCCTCAAAGTTGAACTTACACAATTTTTTCTCATTAGATTCTTTTCTTAAATTAAAAAAAAAAAATCTACACAACAGCAGCAAGAAAAATTGCTTGCTTCATATAATATTTTTTTTTAAAGATTTTATTTATTTATTTGACAGAGAGAGATCACAAGTAGATAGAGAGGCAGGCAGAGAGAGAGAAAGAGAGAGGGAAGCAGGCTCCCTGCTGAGGAGAGAGCCCGATGCGGGACTCGATCCCAGGACCCTGAGATCATGACCTGAGCCGAAGGCAGCGGCTTAACCCACTGAGCCACCCAGGCACCCGCTTCATATAATATTGATGGTAGCTCCTGGGTAAGCAAGCTGTAGCTAGCTCTTACAAACTGGGAGAGTACAGACGTGCTAGTAGATTTCTTAAAATTCAAAAGGTTATTCAAAAGCTCACTTTACAAATTTTTAAACACTAAAATAAGCTAAATGATATTGCAAAGTAGCTAGAAAATAATAAAATAAGCTATAAAATAGTATAATAGATTTTTAAATTCTCTTAAAGCATTCCTTCCTTATTTTGTCAACAAAAATTTCCATGGCTTTCAAATTTTTTAGTTTCTAAAACCTTTCATATCTACTATATAAATGAACTAGAAACAGTGGGAAAATAAATTGAGCTTATGGTCTCAATAAACCTGAGGTTTTTTTTCCACGCATTTTTAAAGTATCCATAAACATCCCATTGATGCTTTTTAGAATTCCATTGATTTTGTCAATTATTTAACAAATATATGTCACACTATTCTTTGGGCTATGATAATTACATACAACCAAAGACCTTAAGCAATATGTTCAAATTTCCTAAGTGTTAAGATCTACATTAATCAACATGACTTATTCATACTCACAGTTCTTTCTCAAGCTGCTGCTGAATTAACTTTGCGGATTTTGCCATTGTAATGTCTGTAAAGAAATAAAGACATTGTTATAGTTTAAACCAGAAAGGGTCTTTTCCCAAGACCTCTTGCACATATGGAAAATTCCAATTTAAACCAGTAAGTTTCTTTCCCCTCTTTTTTTTCCTAAAGAGCTTTTTACCATTAGTAGCTTAACTACTAAAATAAGCTTTCTAATTTTCAGGTATGGGTTTCCTATAATAATGCTTACAAATATATTAAGCTCATATCCCTAAAATTGACTAGTTCATGAAAGTTTCTACATCTTACAGACCTTTTAAATCAAAATACATGTAAGTCCAGCCAGTGTATCAGAGAGAAAACCTACCAGCTTTTTGATTGTAAATAGAAACATCCTACTTGTCATATAAAAGTAAACTAAGCACATTTCCAGCTGATACTAAGATAGTAAGTCACTTAATTGCCCCTTGGTAAGAGAGGAACACCCTCTTGGCTGGTTTGGCACCCAGCAAAAGCCAAATAAATATTACCTTCTCTCCAATACCAAAGAGAAGGAACAGAGAGGCCAGGTAATGATCCTAACACCAATTCCTGATTAGGCATTGTTAGGGTTATTACGACCTGATCACTTCTGAGAAATGCACTAGGCTCTCTGTAGAATCAGAATTCTAGTCTGAAAGAACACTATAAAATCAACTAGTTTATCTTATGTTAGAGATAATGAAACTGAAGCCTCAGATTACTGGGTGTGATAGAAAATGTTTAAAGGTTATGAGCTTAAAGAAAACACAACCCGTGCAAACCCTCCTTGATAAAATGTGCTGGAAGGTAAATTTGTTTGAAAAGATAGACAGTCCCCTGGCCCTCCACAACTGTGTGTGATAGGACATATAAGTTTGTCAATCTGACAAACTTAACTTGGTAAATAAAGTAAAATGATTTATAATTTTGTGAAATATAAAACACTGTATCAAAGAAAAACTGGTAATAGACACTCCTTAGAACAGACTGGTAAAACTAACAAAATTAATAAAAATTTTTAAAAAACTAATAAAAATGCAGGTACATAAACAATTTTTAGATTTAAAATCCTTCATAGTTCCTTAACATATCATCTCTCATCCTCAATAATAACAAACGTATTAGCTCTTAGTAACAATCCCAGAAAAATCTCAATTATTATTGCTGGAAAACATGATGGCACCTTGCTTATTGCAGGCGATTAAGAATGATGGTGTGTTCTTCAGACTCATACTGTCAAGGAGGACTTGATACAGAAACTCTGCCACATCTTTCACCTCTCGCTGGAAGGCTGCACTGTCCACAACAAACACAACAGCCCTGGAGGAGGAGAACGAAAAACCAGCATGTAAGCATGCAGGAGTGCAGCATTATACTGAAAAGTTACATCCTTAATTTCATCCAATTCAGTCCTAATTAGTAACACACAGCAGGCTCAAATGCAAGTGTGCACACATGTAATCACACCATACAAATACTTACTTAACAAAGGACTACTGAGGAGATGCCAAGTGTGTGCATTTTTTGTTAACTATGTACTTCTGGTGACTATACAGTTTGAAATATTTTTTATCAAGTTTTATAAAATGCACAACAACAAAAAACAAAAGTTACTGTATTATCAATGAATAATCCAAAAAGATAAAAAAGGAAATCATGCCTGCCCTCAAAGACCAGGAAATCATCATATACAAAACTGTGTCATAAAATGCTAAAACAGATCTGTGCACCAGCGGGAACAAAGAAGAAGACCATTTACATGAGAACAGGTCAAGATGACTTAAAGGAGGATGTCAACGACTGGGCTGAATTTTAGCCAGACCAAAAAATTGGGACACAGACTGCCTGGAAAGTAGTATGTGCAGAGCACAAAGGAGTGGAACAGGGTGGCCTACAGAGCTCAAGGCAGGCTGGTACACAGGAGGAAACCAGGCCAAGCAGCAAAGGGGAATGACACTGACCTCCAGAGTTTGTGCCTTTCTATTACAAAGAATATTGGTGCTTCAAGGAAGACAGATAAATCTAAGAGGGTAACCCAAATAGAAGCACAGTGGCCTGGCAGGGCCCAACCTAAGGCAGCAACAGTGAGAACCCTCATGTGGCACAAGTAAAGAGGTATCAGAGCTAAAGCAAAGCCGTCCAGGAGAAAGAGCAGATAACAGACTGCAGGGACTAGGGTTTGAATGCTCAGGAGTAGCTGGAAATGAGCAATGGCCAACATGCAGTCAGGGAGCTGGAACTGAACCCTCTGCAAAAAGCCTACAACTTAAAAGCTGTCTAGTGGAGGGAGGTGTGGGAAAATAATCCAAAAGGAACTGAAATACCAGGCCTCCCGTGCCAACCAGATTAGGGGTCGGAGGTATGAATTTACACTCTTTCACAACATAAGATGCAGAAAGATTTATATAAAAATGGGGCCAGATTCAATGAACTCCAAGGGCCCCCAACAGAAGGAAATATGAACCCATTCTGGAGAGAGGCTTTCATATAACAGTAAAAAACAGCACCCACAACAACAAAATGTTAGAAACACAATACCATTTATATTATCATCCCCCCAAAAATGAAACTTTGGTATAAATACAATAAAATATGTATAAGATCTATATGAGGAAACTACAAAACTGATCAACAAAATCAAAGCAGAACTAGATAAACAGAGATATTCCACCATTACAGATAGGAAGACTAAACAGTTTCAAAATGTCAGTTCTTCCTAACTTCATCTACAGATTCCAAGGAAATCCAATCAAAACCTTAGTAACTTATTACGGATGTTGACAGACTGATTCTGTAATTTATATGGAGAGGCAAAGGACCCAGAATAGCAACACAATACTGAAGAGCAAAGCTTGGAGGACTGACACTGCCCGACTTACTATGAAGCTTTAGTAATCAAGAAAGCATGGTCTTGATCAGTAGAACAGAATAAAGTCCAGAAAGAGACCCCTACTCATATAGTTAAGTGGTAAGTGATCTTTGACAAAGGAAGAAAAGCAATACAGATGGTCCCTGACTTAAAATAGTTCAACTTAAAGCTTTTTATCTTACAATGGTGCAAAAGCAATACACATTCAACAGAAACCGTATTTCAGGTTTTGAATTTTAATCTTTTCCTGGGCTAGCAATATGGAGTACAATCTCATGATACTGGGCAGCAGCACTGAGCCACCATTCCCAGTCAGGCACTGGATAAAGAGGGTAAACAACTAATACGCACAACCATTCTGGTTTTTACTTTTAGTATAGTATTCAGCAAGTTACATGGATATATTCAACACTTGTTAGATGATTTTGCCCAACTGTAGGCCAGTGTTAAGTGTTCTGAACACGTACAAGGTAGGCTAGGCTAAGCTATGACATTCAGTAGGTATATTAAATGTATTTTCAACTGGAGATATTTTCAACTTATTATAGGTTTATTAGAATGGAACCTCATCATTGAGTAAGATCTGTACAACAGAACAAGATATCTTTTCAAACAATGCTGGGACAGCTAAACATCCACGTGCAAAAAAAATGGATACATACAATGAACAGATACAGATCATATCCTTTTCACAAGAAGATCACATATTTACATGTAAACCACAAAATCATAAAAAGGCCTGAGAGAGAACACAGGAGAATATCTAGATATCTTGGGTCTGGCAATGATTTTTTAGATACAACACTAAAGGCATAACTCCTGGGAAAAAAAAGTATAAACTGAACTTTATTAAAGATAAAAATTTCTGCTCTACAAAAGTCACCATCAAAAGAATGAAGATAAATCAAAGACTGGGAGGAAATATTTGCAAAACATATTTCTGATAAAGAACTTTATCCAAAATACACAAGGAACTCTTAAAACTCAACAACAGAAAACAACCCAATTAAAAAATGGGTCAAAGATCTTTAGATACCGCACCAAACAAGATCTAGAGACAGCAAATAAATAGATGAAGAGATGATCCACATCCTATCAATGTCATCAGGGAAATGCAACTTAAAGAAGTTACATATCACTATGGATCTACTACAACAGCTGAAATCAAGAACTCTGACAACACTAAATGCCTGGGAGGACGCAGAGCAACTCTCTTACACTGGAGTATGAGGAACTCTCATACATTGCTGGTGGGGATGCAAAATGGTATAGCTACTTTGGAAGACAGCTTGGCAATTTCTCACAAAACTAAACATATTCTTACCATATGGCTCCTCAACTGCAGTCCTTGATATTCACCCAAAAACTTATGTCCACACAAAAACCTGCACATGGATGTTTACAGCAGCTTTATTCAGAACTGCCAAAACTTGGAAGCAACCAAGAAGTCTTTAGTAGGTGAATGGACAAATAAACTGTGTACCTCCAGACAATGACATATTAAACAGCACTAAAAAGAAATGAGCTACTGAACAATGAAAAAACATGGAAGTAACTTGAATGCATATTAGTAAGTGAAAGAAGACAACCTGAAAGGCTACCTACTGTATGATTCCAAATACATGATATTCTGAAAAAAAGTGCCATGTGGGGACCATCAAAAGATTTAAGTAGCTGTCAGGGATTAGGGAACAGAGGGATGAATTAGAAGAACATAGAGGATTTTTAGGGCAGTGAAAGTACTCTGTATGAAACTATAAATGGTGAATACATCATTATACATTTGTTCAAATGTGTAGAAATATACAAGACCAAGAGTGAATCCTAATGTAAAACACAGATTCAGAATGATTACGATGTGTCGGTGTAGGAGTTCATCAGTTGTAACAAACAAACCACTCTGGAGAAGGATGCTTGTAACAGGGAAGGCTATGCATGTGTGTGGAGTGCAGAGTAATTTAGGAAGTCTTTGGATCTGTTGCTCAATTTTGCTGTGAACCTAAAGCTGCTCTAAAAAATAGTCTTTTTTTTTTTTTTTTTTTAATTTGCAGAACAGATTGCTCATCACCACCATCTTGTGGGCAAGGAAGCAACAACAAAAAAGAAGTCAAGACTTTCAAGACTTCAAAAATAAGGAAAAGAAACAACTGCCCATTCCATCAAACCTAAGATTCCACTGTAAAAGACACATTATTATTTCAAGTACAACTAAGAAAGGGAAAATACTACCAATTAAACTATGACACAAACAACTATAACTAGCATTCTAATTTCACCGATATTAAAATATTTTAAAATCAATGAAATGTGGTATATTGATTTTCCTCTTAAGTTCTTATCAGTGTTAGAGACAAAACAAGAAACAACTATCTTCAACTGCAGCACAAGAATTTTAAGAGTAACATTAGGAAAATAGTAAAAGAAATATAAAAATTTGTTCTCTACTTTTGAGGCACTAAATTTAGGTAAATTAGGTAATTTAAGAACAAAAATATATAATGTTGGATTTAAATAACTTCTAGGATTTCACCTAGCCTTCCAATTCATTTTTTGGATTTTAATAGTTCTACACATTAAAATTTGTCCTCAAAGTAAATGAAAAATTTACTAATATGGTGAGGGTTAACACTTTCTGAAGACTCTTAAGAAATACTTTCAAATGTTATCTCATATAATCTTCATAAAATCCTAGTACAGGTGGGCTTGCAACCCAGAAATGGTTGACTCCAGGGTCCATGCTCTTTCCCCACCAGAGAAAGTATGGGTGGCAGTGATAAGAGATTCAGGCAAGTTCACTCCAAATCCTACTTACCTGGCTGAAGCCTTAAAACGCTCTAAGAACTGAAGTCTCAAGCTCTCATGGCCTGGGAGATCAATCAAGGTCAGGCTAGTGGCCTAAGGATGGCAGCAATAACAATAAATCAGTGTTTCAGTCCTGACTCACATTCACAACATAAACTTCTCATATGAGATTTCAGGTACCAGAACAGCATCCATTTTTATTAATGAATCAAAAAAATGTTCACCATAATTAACTAATGAATCAAACAAATGTTCACAAAGCATCTTCTATTTATACATCATTAGTAGAGACTCTGGGGATTGAACAGTGAGCAAAAACAAACATAATTCCTATTCCAACAGGGTTTATAGTACAATCGGAAATATCAACACAATGTAAAATTACAAATAAATGTAAATTACAACTTTGATAAATGTTCCCAGGGTATGTGAGAAAATGACCCTATCTGGGGGAGTCATGGAAGTGTAGCCCACCGGAGCCTGGGGAAATATATTAGTATGAATAAAAACAAAAACATGTGAAAACGGCAGTAAATATTCACAAACTAAATGATGTGACAGGAGATCTATACTTTATTACATAGCATGTTACCATTACAGGAATCCCCAACCTTTGTAAAAACAAAACATGCCTTTACATGTCCACTGTAATTTAACTTTTGAATATCTGTCAACTAGACACACCGTTTATTTGTTCCAGCTGTCAATATTTTGTGTCAATCATTCAAACAGTGAGGTGTTCTGCCCATACGTGCTGACTCATTAAGCACCCACGTAAGTGTTACTCATTTCAGGTCTTGAGCTCAGCTTCAGTGAGGATGTAGCTGTGCTCAGTAAGACTCTGATATAACCCTGGTGCAATTATCAGGCCCACAAACTTTTCTGAGATGTTCTACCTCATCCATAGCCAGCCTTAACCACTGTTCAGCAGGAGGGAGTCAGTATCATGCACTGATCTCACATAATTACAGCTGGGTTCATTAGGAGCCATCATGAAGTCTGTGCAGTCTTTTATGGGTAAAAGCATGATGTACAGTAGCTTTAAAAAAAATACTGATGGGGCACCTGGGTGGCTCAGTGGGTTAAAGCCTCTGCCTTCAGCTCAGGTCATGATCCCAAGACCCTGGGATCGAGCCCCGCATCGGACTCTCTGCTCAGCAGGGAGCCTGCTTCCTCCTCTCTCTCTGCCTGACTCTCTGCCTACTTGTGATCCCTATCTGTCAAATAAATAAATAAAATCTTTTTATAATTTTTTTTAAAGATCTTATTTATCCATTTGAAAGACAGAGATCACAAGTATGCACAGAGGCAGGCAGAGAGAGAAGAAAGGAAACAGGCTCCCCGCTGAGCAGAGAGCCCGATGCAGGCCTGGATCCCAGGACCCCGGGATCATGACCTGAGCCGAACGCAGAGGCTTAACCCACTGAGCCACCCAGGTGCCCCTAAATAAATAAAATCTTAAAAAAAAAAAATACTGATAAAGTCTAGGGACATTTCATAATCATTACTATACCACCACAAGCAATTCAAAAGACACAATATTGGACACATTACTAACTTGAGAGAGACAGACTACATCCAAAACATATGAGGGGGGGTGGGTGGGAGAAGGTAACAAAGAAGGGAGGAATGTTCTATATTTTCTTTTTTCTTTTTTAGAGAGAGCACACATGAGTAGGCAGGGGGTGGGGTCAGAGGGAAAGGTAGAAAATCTCAAGCAGTCTCCAGGCCTAGCAGAAAGCCATATGTAGGGCTCAATATCATAACCCTAAGATCATGACCTGAGTGGAAATCAAGAGTCAGCTGCTTAACCAACTGAGCCACCCAGGCACTGCTACATTTTTAGTAAAAATATGCAAGTTTCATATATAATCTTAAGTTTTCCAAAAGGAAAAAAGTAAAAAGATACAAAGTTAATTTAATAAAACAAAACAACACAACTGTATCAATCATATTGTTAAAAAATAATAATAATAACAAAATAAAATATGGAGCACCTGGGTGGCGCAGTGGATTAAGCACCCAACTCTTGGTTTTAGCTAAGATCCTGATCTCAGGGTCCTGGGATCCAGCCCCAGATCAGGCTCCATGCTCAGCAAGAAGTCTGCTGGAGAGTCTCCCCTCATCTCTTCCTCTGCCCCTCTCCTGGCTTGTGCACGGGTGTTCTCTCTCTCGCTCACGCTCTCTCTTGCTCTCTAAAATAAATAAATCTTTAAAAAAAAAATTTAAATTTAAATTTAAAAAATAAAAAATAAAATAAAAAACCAAAAAACAGTGGGCCAACAAAGAGTTAAAAAAGAAAATAACTGGGGTGCCTGGCTGGTTCAGCTGGTGGAGCAGGCAACTCTTGATCTTGGGTTTGTGGGATCAAGCCCCATGTTGGGTGAAGAAGTTACTTAAAAATAAAATCTTAAGAAAAAAAATTAACAGATATATAGATAGGTTTGCATATGCACAGACCATCTGAAGAGCCCACAGGAAAATAGTAAGTTATTACCTCTAAGGAGAAGACCTAGTAGGGACAAGAAAGGCAAAATTACTTTTCACTGAATATTCCTTTTAACCTTTTGAATTTTTGTCCCATATACATATATTACCACTTCAAAATATAAAGGAAAAGGTTTAATGCTCACCTTCTAGAACTCATGGTAAAGTTGGAAAGAAGACACAGAAACAAAAACTAGTAAAATGATATAACATCAGTGTGTATGAAGTACAACAAAACAGGGGATGGCAAGATTGCTTGGATGACCAAAAGCAGAATTTGTCACATGAACTCTATCTATCCATAAAAATAAGCTATGAATGGTACCTACACCATCAGACTAATTCGTATAACAAATGTCCTTCCCTGATGCACCAAAGTAAAGTAAAATTGTCAGACTCCCAACATTCTACAAACCCTTACCCTGGTATTGTTGACTCTGTACACAGCAGAGCTGTCAGTGATAGATGTCTGAGTGTCTCTGTAAAGGCCAGTTAACAACTGTAAAAAAAAAAAAAAAGAAAAAAAAACAATTTGAGGGAGATCAGAGTAAATATATAAATAGCAAACCTAAAGAGAGTAATTTTCTTCTAATTCTCCAGTTGGTCAGGTCAAATAAATAAATGTTGCTTGCAACAACTGTTTTTCCCTTGTAGAAAAATCTAATTCATAGCATCTTCATTCCCCACTCCACAATGAAAAAAAAACAGAAACAAAAAACCTAGTTTCAAATCCTTAGTAGCCCAATTCACCAAACTTCCATAAACATTTTTAATCATCACAAATGATTACGAGTTCTATTTCTGAAGTAGAAAGGAAATAATTTATCTTCTCAAAAGGAAGAATAATAAGAAAACCTCTGCTACTCTCCATACCAAAAAATTGTTTAAAATACTAGGTTAAATATTAGTGAAAAGATGGCTAAGTGGCCCAGTATGTCAAAGAATCAACCTTTTAAAAAAACTTCTCTGACAAGTTCTCAGACGAGTTTGTTAAACAAGATTATACACCCTATACAGATCACTGTCTTCTATCTCTTCAGCTGTTCTGGCATCCTTAGACACCACAGGAAAGTAGTTCCATAAAACTATGTAACTTTTGAGATAAATACTAAATGTTAGTATCTGGCAAGTGCAAGAAAACAGAAACCGTCAAGAAATCCCAGTTTATGAATTTTTCAAGAGCCTGTTCAAGCTTTTCAAGTCTTTCCAAGTGAATCAAGAATTAACCCCCCAAATTGCAAGCATCAGCTTCCTTTCCAAAATGAACTATGACCTCACAGTAATAATGATATGGCCTAACATTTCCTATTAACTTTAGAAGAGGTGTAAATCAAAGCATTTACTCTGACAAAGAGCAATGTTTTCCCAGAGTCGCACAGGCCAACAAGAAGAACAGCTCTTTGACTGCTCCTTCTGCTCCGGATGAACTTCCAGAACACTGTGGAATAGACAAAAACAACCAAAATTATGCCTTGTTCACCAACAGTACACCTGTATTGTTGGGGTAGGGAAATTAACAGAAGTTAATCACAGAACACCTCGTTCAGCTGGAACTTAACTTTTATTGTTTTCACCATCACTATAATCATTACAGTTGTTAGTGTTACCGGTGGGAGAGTCCGAGCTGAGCGAACGGAGGTCTGGGTTCTTGGATTCCCCATAAATGTGATGTTGTGCCCCCAGGCTTTCAATGTGTAACCCACTTATCAACGTCCTTGCCTCCACCTCCAGTCTAACCGCCTACTCTATCATTAGGGACTCCTCTAAGTGCCAGCCACTATCAACTGTCAACCTTTCTGCGTCTGTGGATCGTGGACTTCTCAAGTGCAATCTTGACTCACTGTGTATCCCCAGCGCCCAGGACTCAAATTTGGGAGTGGAGACCGCGTGAGTCTTGGTAGTAAGAGCAAAGAAAAGGGGGGGGGGGGGTCCGGGAGGAGGGAAGGACCGCGCGCTCAGGCGTAACAGGGCCCATAAAGGAAGAATAACCCGCGCCCCCAAGGACCAGGACGTCGCTCCAAGTGTCGCAGGGAATCTTCTTTAATGGAACGTTACTCCCCGTGCTTCAGGCACCAAGGCAGTTTGGTATAAGAGGTGAGTCTCCCTTCCAGATGCCCCCCAGGTGCCTTCGCCGCCCCGCGTCCGCGGTCTGCACAAGCCCAGTCCAAGCTCGGAACCCCGCCGGCCACACACCCGCCAAAACCACCCGCCGCCTCTTTACCCAGCGTCAGCAGCACCGCGAGAAGCGCCACCACGGCTGACAGCAGTGTCGGGTCCCTCTGCTGCAGCTCCTGCCGCAAGTAGTCTAGGTGGGGCTGGAAGGCTCCCCCGACACTGCCGCCATTCGCCACCCGCCGGGTGTCCGCGGAAGCCATGGCTGAGGTGCGTGGTCTCCAGCGCCGCGAAAGCGACGTGGCCCTAGACTCTGCGCAGGCGTCCGAAGCGGAGCATCACGGGAGTGGTAGTCCTCAATTTATATTTCCTCTTTCAGGGGCGGGGATCCCGAAGGTCCTGATGGGAGTTGCAGTTCTCTTGCGTACTGTTTCCCCAGCGGCGTTTGGCGAAATTTCACGAGGGACGTTCTTATCCCTTAAGACAGGAGTTGAATATCGCCTCCCTCTTCATGGGTGTTGACGGAATAATGGCTGAATAAAACGAATGGCTTAAGAAATCTTTACTGAGGATTTCCAGTCGCTCCTTTCCCGAGGTGAGTCTTGTGAGAAACTCAAGGATTACACGAATATTTCATCTGAGTATAATATGGCATGGGATGTGACGGAGAATGTACGGTGCGATATGGGAATACAGAAAGGGACTTATAATCCTTCACTGGTTCAGAGAAAAGCTCGTGGAGGAAAGTGAGAGGAACTGAGCCATGAGGGATGGGTCCGCCTCTGCAGGTGTAAAAGGAGGAAAAGTGCTCTGTGTAGAAGAAAACGGGCAACTCAGTTGCCTATACTGTAAGTCTAGGGCTGCAACGGAGATTTCGACATTGTGGGAAGCAGCTAGGAAAATCAGTGCGTGGGGTGAAGCTGTTGAAAAGTGCGGCTGTCATTCTTGCCCAGAGTGGACAGCCTCTACTTCTGCCAGGCAGGTATGTGGGGCCAAAGTGGCCTGATCTTCCCGTTTTTCCAGAGAAGCCAGAAGGGAAATGTTCCACTTTTCAAATTTCAGCAAGTAATGGAAAACACTAAAACAAAAACAAAAACAAACCCACTACCAACAACAACAACAAAAAACTTGTCGCCCAGATAAAAAACTTTGGCGGGGGGGGGGGGGGGGGGGGGGCTGGGTGACTCAGTGGGTTAAAGCCTCTGCCTTCGGCTCAGGTCATGATCCCAGGGTCCTAGGACTGAGCCAGGGTCCTGGGATTGAGCCCTGCGTCGAGCTCTCTGCTCAGCAGGGAGCCTGCTTCCTCCTCTCTCTCTGGCTGCCTCTCTGCCTACCTGTGATCTCTGTCTGTCAAATAAATAAATAAAAGCTTAAAAAAAAAAAACCACCTTGGGGGCCCAGAAGTGGCCCACCTAGGAGCTGCTACTTTGCAGTCTGTCACTAAGCTGATGTCATTTCAGCGGAAGTGGCTGGAGATGAAGCAGAAAACGTTGGCAAGTATGACCTAAAGTGATTGTGTGTTATGCCGAGGAACCTAGACAATATCCAGAATGGGATAAGAAGTTTCCTTTGGGGGGTAATAGAGATGCTTGGCAGATAAATGGAGAAAGGTGACTTGAGAGAGGAAAGACTGAAGCAGGGAGACCACCTGGGTGTTGTTGCTGTGTTTTGGCAAAAGATGTGCAGGGTCTGAACCAGGAAAACAGGTGTAGGTGTGGAATGAGACCAAAGATCTGAAAGATGTGTAGAAGGAAAATATATAGGATGTGGTGATTAATCGGGAGAATTACCAAGACTGCATCTGAAGTAGTTGATGTTTTGTACTAAAAAGATCAGAGTGCATAAAGTGAATTAGAGGGGTTGAGGTCATAACCAGAATGAAAATTTCCTCTCTTTTCTATATATTGAGTTTCAGGTGCCTCGGGGCATTTTAAAATCTTGTATTAATCAGGTGATAGAATAAACAGATGTAAAGTCTCAACAATAGGTGCTCTATTTTCCTCCGAGTTTCAGGCATAAGTAATTGTCATTAAAATCGCGGACGGAATGAAAAGTGAGGAGAAAGGAACCCACAAAGATACCTAGAAAGGAAGAGTCAGTGGTACAGGAGTAAGGCATGTCCTGGAAGTGGTCAGCAGCAGCTCTTGTAACAAAGGGGCTACTGTGATGAGGACTTGAATGAAAAGCGAACTCGGAGGGAAGAGTGAGGGGAGGAATGGAGTAGAGGGATGGGTTTGGAAGCAAGACTGATAGATGGAGAAGAGGGTTAGACTGTAATTACTAACATTAATGAGTGCTTGCTAGTGCCAGGCACTGTTTGAAATCATTTTAATTTATTAATTTGCTTAATCCTCACAGCAACCCATTATTCTATTTTACAGAGGCAAATGAGGCAGGGGTTAAATAACTTATCCATTAAACCCAGGCAGTGGGCTCCTTTATGCTTAACTGTATGCTCTAACATAGTACAATTCATTTTCCAGGCATTTCATTGATAAATGTAGGCAAATAGGGACTCCAGGTTAAGAAAGGATATTTAAGATGTGAGGCTAAAGAAAGTAAACCAAGTACTTCATTTTAAATTCGTTTATCAGTTAAAACTATCAGAAATGACAGTAATTTCACCACGTTCTCTTTTTCTTTCTTTCTTGTGGTCCTGGGCCCTGCTCTGTATCCACCATCCACAATGTGTGTGCACACACACACAAAAACACACACACACGCAGAGCTCCTTTACAATAACCATTGATTCCTCTGCTAGGAGCTAAAAGTGAAGGGAAGGAGGAAGGGCCAAACGGGGGAACATCTACCATTACTATCCCAACTGTGTAAGAATTTTTAGTCAGAGCTATGTGAATGAGAGAGATCTGCCTTGGTGGTAAAGTGTGGGAATGATGAAAGAAAGAAGGTTTTAAGAAGACACGGACTTTTTTTTTTTTTCTTCAGTATATTTCCTGGGTAAAGGCAGAAGAAATGTGCACGCCTTCCACACTCAAGTGGGAAGGTGGTGCCGTTCTCAGGAATGAGAGCAGGAGAGGATCAGCTGCTTGCTGTCCTCTCACATTTGCACCAACACACACTTCCAGGAGGTTTGTGGAGATGAGCCCAGAGGAAGGACAGGCAGATACTGACTGCTGCTTGCTGAAAGTGTTGTGCTTCTTCGTTCAAATAGCAAATGGAGAGTTACCATGAAATAAATGTAGTGACACAATTTTTCCCATCTCTTCCATTAATTAAAATGTCTCATTTACCAGACATATTTTTCTCTCTTCTATTCCCAGTAGCTCCAAAGCATGGTGGAAATGATCTTAGACTCAGGGACTCCAGTCATGTGATCGATGAGTGGTCAGCGGTATCAAATGCAGTTAACAGACTCAGGATTGAAAGAATTAAAATTGGTTTTCACAGTTGGCAGATGGGCGGTGACCTTGGCCAGGGTAGCTGCAGGGAAGTGAGTGGAGCAGAAGACCGGTTTCTGGATATTCAACCATTAATAAGTGAGGTGTGGAAAGAGTGAGGAGACAAGGCAGTGACTACTGTGGGAATCAGGGTTAAGCGATAATTTCAGATGTCCCAGTGGTTCACTTTTCCAACCTGCTAGAATCAGGACCTGATTCAAATATACCTGATGAAATTCATTTAAAATATTTTAAAAATATATGTCTTCTATATTCTTTTTCTGTCCTCTTCTGAACACTCCATCTCAATATCTCATTCAGCATCCTCCTTCCTAACCCCTCGCTAGCAACACACACACATACAGCCACATACACTTGATTCTATTACAGTAAGCATGCAGACCCCTTTCAGAAAGAATTTCTACTTGAATTGTACCCAGGAGGTGTGGCTGTAACACCAAGACCAAAGCTGTGGAAGGGGTCAGATGAACATTAAACTCTGAAGGAAGGGCTCGTTTGCACATATCTTTAGTCAGTACTCAAAAAAAAAAAAAAAAAAATCCCTCCAGGCCAAACATTTAGAAAACAATGAAGTTTTTAAAAGATAACACCAATAATATTTTTATTTTATGTTCTACAGAGGTACCACCGCCGAACTGTGAAACCAAACAAATCATTCAGGCCAGTGAGACCCAGAGGGATGCTTATGGGTCACGAGAGCTCCCATCTCCATCTGGTGTGGCTCCATCTTTTGGATTTTAATATCTGTGGAAAGTGCAGGCCTCCAGGAGTTCTGTGGGACAGAGAAGAGAGGTAGGGCAGTCAGAAACCTACGTATATTTATTTTCTGTTGAGTGAATGAATAGTTAAGCCTGATATAAAAGCACTCAGACCCATTGGGGGTCTGATGGGTGGACCAGGCGGTTCTCCCAGTAGCCTTCTCCACTTGCCTGCACAGCTCCTGTGTCTTTCTGGGCAGTACCACACAGCAAGGATGGTAACATGGTTTCCCTGCCCTGTATCATCCCCTACCTTGTGTCTCATAGGCAGGGCTCCCACACCTAAATCCATGTAGCTGGGAGGAGCCTGGTAGGACTGTTCCTCTCTGATCTCCTTAGAGAGGTGAGGAACTAATACAGCAAGCACCTAGAACATGCCAGTTTCCATTGGTAGGGGCTGGAGAAGGAGCAGAGAAGAGCAGAGGCAGACTTTCTCCCCTTATGGAGCATACAGGGTAGGTGAATGTAACGTAGGTGTTTACAGCAGTGGCTGTGGGTAAGTACATTCCTTACATTGGAATTAGGGGACCCTGGCACAGACTTGCTGAATCGGTATCCCCAGGGCCTGGAATCAGTGTTTTAAGGACCACGGCTCACTTACATGCACATAAAAGGTATAGCACAACCTCCCTCCATCCGCATGTTCTTCCCACATCTTCCAAATGATTTCAAGTGATTAAATGATGTCCAACATAGTTCTAGTGCAAAGGTGTGTTTTATAGTATTGTAATGCTTAGAAAAATGGTGTTCTAGGTGAGCAGTAGGTATGGCAACTTTATGGTTATAAAACTTGTCATTGTTAAGCTCATAAGAATAGCGCTGTGTAAAAGAACTTTCTGCGACGATGGGAGCGTTCTCTTTGCTCACCGATCTGGAGCTGCGTGTAGCCATTGAACACTTGAATTTGGCTGGTGTGGCTGAGATACTAAATTTTTAATTTTGTTTAATTTTAATTAATTTATTTAAATTGTCATAGGTAATTAGAGGCTACTGTATTTATTGGATGATGTAGCTCTGTATAAAAAGGAGTTTACTGCAGAGCAATGGGCATGGGCACATGCAGCTTCTTCCTTGTCTTATATGGACTTTCTTCATGTCTGAGTGGTTCATTACCTTAGTGCCCTGAGCCTGTGTCTGCCTTACCATCTACCCATACGAGTGGCCTTTCACACATGCTGGGATTACCGTGTTCTCTCATCATCTCATCTTGCCCGTTTCTATCGTTCATCCCCGAAGGGCCACAGCCCATTCCTCCTCATCTACCCACCACCCAGAAATGCTCCTCCCTCCCTCCCCGTGTTTGCTTATCAGCTTCCCCCATGCTTTCCCCCTACTCACTCGAGGTGGAGCACTGTCTCAGGTTAGCAACAGCCGTGACATATGCTGCTCCCAAGTAACTTTCATATGTTGTGCTTTCTGGAAGTTTGGCCAAACATTTTGTGTCGTCCCTGAACAGAAGGTCCTTGGTTTTCGAGTGGAACAAACAAAACTTGCCCGAGCAGTCATTTCCATTTCCTCCAAACATAGTCTGTCAAATGGATGGAAAATGCATGAGGACCTGTGGCAGCGAGCAGCTGAGAATACAGGGATGGGGTTGTGGGGTATAGAAGCTGGGAACCAGCCCTGGGATGAAAGGGAGCTGTAGAGGATGCCTCAGGGTGTTTCCATATCCTTCACCTGGCATTCACCCATTTTTGGCCCCAGCTTCACGCTTTCTCGAGGCCCCAGCATCCTCTATAGGGTCCATCCTGGTCTCACCTCCTCTGGGAGGTCCCTTGCACCCACCCAGTCACTCCTTCCCCATTTCATTGGTTATGGCCTCGGGGACTGCTTCCAGGAAATGAGAGAACAGAAACATGTCCCTTCCAAGTATTACTGTCAAAAAAGATAGTAAATGTGAGCCCCCACCCCCAATGAGGGGTGGTACAGGTAGTTGTTAAATTTCATGTCTGACTGCATCTTTGATCCTATCCTACGAGGCTTAATTCTAGGCCTCGTAGGATTATAATGAATGAATGTAGGATTATAATGAAATGATGAATATGGAAAGTTTAACATCTAACACATAAAAATGTCCATTGAATGCTAATTATTATTATTTACCTTAAGAGGACCGACAAAGATATGCTATCTTAATTTCAAAAAAGAACAACTAATGGCAGGCAGGAAGCTGTTGTTGAGGGGAAAATGGTGTTTGTGGGTAGAGGACGCTTAGAATATTCAAGCAGCCTCCCCCACCCCCACCTCCCTGGCAGTGCTGCCCTGGATTGATTGTTCTCCCCAGAGGACAAGCTCCCTGAGGACGGGGATCCTGTGTTGGAATGGTTCTTGGTCTCTCTAAACAAGAGAAATACAGTCCACCTTTCATGACTTATATCATGGAGGGCTGGCACACAGGATCACTCTCCTTCGTTTTCAAAAAGGATAGAGGTGGAGAAAATTGAGTGTACCAATTTTCTCAACCAAGGTCAGGGTTGAGCAAGAAAGCAGATGTGTGGACCCAAAACAGGTGGATCACATGGGACCTAATCTCTAGCGACCTGGAGTTATAAGTAGAGCTGAGCCCAAGAAATCCAGCCTCCCTATTTTAGTTTCCAGAAAGAGAATGCTTGAGTATGGGCTGCATTTAGCACCGAACTCCCCAAAATAATACCCGCCCAGGAGGAAAGAATGGGAGACCCTGGCTGGTCCATACCTGCTGCTCAAGTAATGTTTTGCTAACACAAGATGCCTTATCTTTCCGTGAGACCACAGCATGATTTGGGGCCTTGGCTAGGAAGCAGTTCTCAGCGTCGCTCACAGGCTTCCTACTGCCATCAGGGCACAGCAGCTGGAAGTCTTTTTCCTTCAGATTCTTAGCCCAATCTTCAGTGTTCCTTCCTGGAGACAGAGAAGGTGGGTCAGTCACAGCTTACAGCTTTGGTCAAGGTGCCCTCACTGAGGGGAGGTGACCAACCCACAGACTTGTGAAAGACCTGGGACCATTAGGCCAGCAGAAGTACACACGCTGGGGTCACAGTAGACACTCACATCTACCTAGGTCAGATTCAACTCACATTCAACCAGGAATTCCTAGCAACCACCTCTTCCAAACTAACTGCCCCACCTAACCAGGAGAAAGTGAGCTATATATTCTTGGATGATGTTCAAAAACATCTTCATTTCTACTGATTTCCAAAGCATCTGGACTTATTACTCTACCATATGAAGAAGGTGACCCTCTAAGCAGGTTCATAATCTCTGTGCAATACCAGCTGGCATTAGCAAGCAAAAGAACTTTCCCAAAGGCCCTTTTGCAAAGCGGACCAGTGTTCCAAATCTGACACACTCATACTGGTTCTACATGAAAATGTGCACATGCCTCTGTGCATACAGATCCGTACCCTGTTCTTAGCCCCTAGCTTCATGATTTCTGTATCCTCTCTGAAAAAAAGAAAAATCGCACCCATTTTCAGGGTTTCAGCTCCTTCCTCCTGAGGCAATTCTCAAATATGTTTTCCCAATTTTTAGTTCTCATCTAAAAGGCAGAATTGCAAATCTTTTTCTTTATTTAATGCTCATTTAATTTTTTATCTGAGCAACTAATATGTGACTTCACTATCATAAAATTATGTATTATATATAAAAGAAAAATACCTCTTTGCCTACTCTCCTAAGATATATACTTACAGTTTTAATAGAAAACTCCAAATTGCCTGTGCCTCTCCCACAAGTAACTTCATACATCTTTGCTCATCTTCTAATATTTCTCCTTCCCTTTCTTACCAGTCTCTCCAACTCAGCTCCTTCCAAAGGAAACCCACCATCATTCTCTCCAAACCAATTCTGTTCCACTTCATAATGTAAGAATTTACTCAACACTATGTTGCATGCCTTCTGCAAGCTGCAGTCTTATTGGAGGAGGAAAACAGTTCACACACCCAAAAAAAAAAAAATATATATATATATATATATTTATATATATATACACACAGATGATAATATATATAATATATAATATATCATGTGCTCTACAAAATATAATATATATAATATTTTATATTTTGTAGAGCACATTCTCCATGTTGTGTGAGCCGAACCAGCTTGGTGAGAACATACTCGTTAGGGAGAGCTGGCTGGAGGAGGCATGGTTTTATGCGTGTAAGGTGTGTTACACGTACTGACCACTGTACTGACCACCAAGAGACTAATCTAGGCCTGCCTGGCAGGGCATATGATAAAGTCCTCAACAGGGACAGAGGCTGTGAGAAGAGGAGTGGATTTTGAGAGAACTATGAGGAGTTTGGGCTTATAGAGATTGAGGTTGCAGGGCCAGTGAGCTTTGTACGTAAAACTGACCACATGGCAATTAGAGGCTCTGGGGTGTTATTTAGATGGGAGATGAGGCCTCTGCTGTATGTTGCCGTCAGGGCGTAAGGCTTTTGGAGTCATTGCAGGGTAGAGAGGTGAAGTCAAAAGAAGCCCCACTCAGAGGAGTACCCAAAAAAATTTTTTTCAAGGGGTAACAAAGAACCAATCTTAGGGTAACACTCAGGTAGTAGGAAAAAAGACAGCCTTTAAAGGAAAAAGCAAAAATAACAGGAGAGAAGAAAGAAAAATTAGCCAACACAGTATTCCTTCAAGTAAGCACTTAGCAGCTTCTGTGTGCCACTTAGTACAGTTAGTGTTGGGATATAAGAGGGAAAAAAAAGAGCTCAAAAGAGTTTCTATGGCCACAGTTTATTACAGAATGAGATGAACTCAATAATGCTAGCCACATGGACAGAAGATTCTATTGTGGGATGGAAGCCATCTGAGATGGCTTCTCAGAGGAGTCCGTGCTGAGCTGCTTCACTCTAGGTGGGTTTCTGGGAAGAGCTGAGGTTGGGCGCAGGGACACGAGAAAGGAAGTGAGGTAGTATCTGCCTGGCCTGTAGCGGGGGTTCTCTAAGCAGTTAGTGACACGGGGGGCGGGGGGGGGTGAGGGTAGGTGGAATGCTCATTCTTGCCAACTTTAAAAAAAAATTGTTTGGTGTTCCAGTGTCACAGCATCTTATATTCACCCACTAGTTTTAGTCCCCATTGATGCTTCTTGCTTGGAACAATTATTACTATATTATTTGCCAAATGATAGTTTTTTAACTTCATGATTATTTCTACATTTATTCTTGTTCTACAATAAGGAAGATCTTTTCCTTTACTTCTTTTATTTAATCAGGATAGACTCATGTATTCCTATGTTCTTCCTATGTTATTCTTATTACCATTATTATTTCTTTCAGCGTTCAAGATGTCCCAGATTTGGCCAGTAGGAGGGCTTTAAAAATGGCTTCTGTATATTTTGACATATCCCAACATCTTCAGCACAATGTTTCAGGCTCACCTTCATTTTTCCTGCCCAGCCCTAGAATCAGCTATTTTTCCAAAGGGCCCTGGCTCATCCTATTGGACAATGGTTCTAGAAACCAAGATCTTGATGTTCATTCCCACTGGTGTACTATTGTCTCTGCGTGTTTCAGGGGACCTAGAATTTATTTGGAATATATATTGGACCGAGAAATATAGGAAATAGTTAAACAGAACCTTTTGGGAATAATTCACCCAATCTGCATATGGACTGTGAACACAGTGAGTATTAAGTCCATGTTAGTATAAATTTCCTGCTCTTGGTAATCACACTGTAGGTAGGTAAGAGAATGTCCTCATTCTTAGGAAATGTGCTCTGAAGTATTTAGGGGAAAGGCAATGTCTGCACCTATGGGAATGTTCCTGCAAGAGAATTCAAAACCACCAGAACCTCACGGTCCTCACTATTCTGCCTACCCCGATAAACACCTCTGTCTTTACTGAACAAACAGGTTGAGAATCAGAGCTCTTGAGCCTAACAGAGTCCATAACACATCCACAAAGACATCCTGAGCATAAGTGAGCCCAGCAACCCCAATTTGTGGGGACAGAGGAGCATGTGAATGTACCTTCAGTGTTCTGCATGACCGTCTGGTCTTTCACAAAGGCCACATCTCCCTTCTCCACCAGACACCTGCAGAGTGCCAGACAGGGAGAAAGAAGAGAGCTGGTCAGAGACACATGTGTCATTCAGGAGGGTCAGCTTGTAGACCCAGGGCTAACCATCTGATATCAGCAGTTGTGACTCCCATTCTATCACTAATCTTACATATTACTTATGTAAGTAATACAGACAAGAAAACCTCCAGTTTGCTTTGTGGTTATGCAATCTCAGTTCCCACACACTGAATGCTAACTTCTGGCACAGTGGAGTTACAGCATTTCCCTGTCATCAATAGAGGTATTAGAGGGGCAGTGTTCCATTAAGGTGATTCCCTACTCACATTCTACTTTGTAAAAATTGGAAACTTGTGGACTGTGAATTGCATTTGCACAAACTCACAAGGTGGCTCTAACTGGAGAATTAGGATAACCTGTGTTTTCTCCTTCACTACCGAGAAGCTCAATTACAATACCACTATCATTGTGCCGTTGATGGACTCCTGAACTACTAACACAAGTCTGGATCAGAAAAGACAGTTAAAAAGTAATAAGGACGGGGGTGCCTAGGGTGGCTCAGTAGGTTAAGTGTCTGCCTTTGGTTCAGGTCATGATCCCAGGGTCCTGAGACCAAGCCACATATTGGGAAGCCTGCTTCTCCCTCTCTCTGCAGCTCCCTCAGCTTGTTCCTTCTCTCTCTCTCTCTCTTTCTCTGTCAAATAAATAAATAAAATCTTTAAAAAAGGTAATAGGGTCATAAGGTGCACAGGTGTCTTTATAAAATTAATAAACATCCCATGAAATAGAATTGCATTTGGGAATGTAGAAATCATGTTCTTTACTTTTGTACATTCCCAGGTGAGGATGGCTGGCTCTAGGTTCCCCAAAGGTGCATGGAAGAGCATGAGCCAGAACCCTGACTCCTGTATTCAACTATGGCAGGGTTTCCTCACCATGGCAATAGTAACATTTTGAGCCATGCAATTCTTTATTGTAGGGTGCTGTCCTATGCTTGTGAGATGTTTAGCAGCCTCTACCAATTAGATACCAATAGCACCCAAACCCATTTGATAATCAAAAACATTTCTAGACACTGCCAAAATTCCCCCGAAGGGGAAATCGTTGCCTGTTGAGAACCTCTGATCTGTACTGTTCTGCCAGTCTGGAAAGTGTCTTATAGGGGCTTGGATGCTCCTTCACACAGGCTTCTACGGATGATTGCTAACTGTGGCACCCTAACACATGTAAGACTAACAGGCCAGGAACGTTAGACTTTCACCTTAGTCCCTAAAAAGAAAACTTGTCAGGGATGGGTTTCTTTCAGGGTTAAAATACTCACCTGAAAGCCCCTGTGTAGCCATAGTATCTCTCATGGTTATTGGGAAGACACTCCTTTCCTGGACCAGTTGCCGAGCCAATACACAGAGCACAAAGACTGGAATTTCGCATAGATCCAGGGGCACAGCCTTCCTGGAAAAATTTATCTGTGCAGAAGGACAAGAGGAGGTCAGCTTCTCCTGAGCCAATATGAATAGCCTTCGTCTAATACATAACAGGTGTGTATGGCCCAGGATACGTGGAACATATTCAGTGACCTGCCACCAATTCAGGACCTGCCAGGCTGTAGGCTTTAAAAGGAAACTTAATTGAGGCTAGGAATAGAAGTTAGTAGACCATTATAATTCAGGTAGAGAGGATTCCATGGGCGCCCTATATGTGTCACCATTTATCTAAAGAAACAAGAGGGAAATTACGTAAAAATTGACTTAGAAGTGATAAAATTGCAAGTCTCATTCTGCAAGCTTGTGCTACTTATGTCCAGAAATTTCCTTCACTTGCTTTTTTTTTTTTTTTTTTAAGTTTTATTTGTTTGAAATAGAGCTAGAGAAAGAGAGAGCACATGCAGGGCTGAGGAGCAGAGAGAGAGGGAGAAGCAGGCTCCCCACCGAGCAGGGAGCCTGATGTGGGGCTCTATCCCAGGACCCTGGAATCATGACTGAGCCGAAGGCAGACACTTAACCAACTGAGCCACCCAGGCGTCCCTCCCTTGCTATTTTTTAGAAGAGACTTTGCTAGAACTTTAAACTCTGCACTCAGTTAAAGGCTAGGGGATTTTACTCACAGCTCAGCCCCATGGCTCTCCCATGGCTGTGAAATTGCCAGGAAGCTCAGAAAAGCAGAGATAGAGCCCTTGCTGGTGGGGATCCAGAGCTTTCTGGATATCACCCCAGCTGCATTTTGCATCCTCTCATGTCAGAAAACACTCCAGTGCAGAAATCTGGTCTCATCTCCAAGTCCCCCCACACAGGACTTGTCTGGTTCATAACTGTCTTTAGAGACTTCTTTTAAAGCAGTTATGCATATTTGGAAGTGGCAAGGAGGAAGCTGATGTAAATAACCATTAGAAAACATTTGTCTGGAGTACCTGGGTGGCTCAGTCGGTTAAGCATCTGTTTTCGGCTCAGGTCATGATCCCGGAGTCCAAGGATCGAGCCCCACATCAGGCTCTCTGCTCAGCGGGAAGCCTGCTTGTCCCTCTGCCCCTCCCCTAGCTCATTCATGCCATGTCTCTCTCTCTCTCCCTTTCTCTCTCTCTCTCGCTTACTCTCAAATAAATAAAATCTTAAAAAAAAAATAAAAAAGGAAAGCAAGCAAGCATTTGTCTGTGGTTAACTTACATGTAGACTTTTCATACCTGAGGATATTCAGAGGACATAAAATTAACTGATTTCTCATCCCTTTGAAGGGGTCTAGGTGTTGGGCATTCCCTCAGTGAGACTGCCAAGACCTTAAAGAGATCCACACACTCACATTTCTAGCTCATAGGCTTAAAAGCCTGTGGGAGGGATTGTCCACCCAACAGCCATTTGGATCCCCTGTTCCTTAGTAACAAAGACTTAGTTGTTTTATTCTTTTAATTTTTTCTCCATTATTTTTTATTGAGACATAACTGACATATAACATTACATTAGTTTCAGGTGTTCAACGTGATTTGATGTTGCAATATATTGCAAAATGGTCCCCACAATGGTCTAGTTAACATCCATCACCATACATCATTATAAAATTTTTTTCTTGTGATGAGAACTTTTAAGGTCTACTTTCTTAGCAACTTTGAAATATGCAATACGGTATTATTAACTATAGTCTCCATGCTGTACATTACATCCTCAGGACTTATTTAGTTTATAACTGGAAGTTCATACCTTTTGCCCCTTCACCTATTTTGCCCGCTCCACCATCCCCCACCTTTGGTAAGTGTCAGTCTGTTCTCTGTATCTTTGAGCTTGGGATTTTTTATTTTTTTTTTTATTTTTATTTTTTTTTTAAAGATTTTATTTATTTATTTGACAGAGAGAGAGATCACAAGTAGGCAGAGAAGCAGGCAGAGAGAGGAGGAAGCAGTCTCCCTGCAGAGCAGAGAGCCCGATGCGGGGCTCGATCCCAGGACCCTGAGATCATGACCTGAGCCGAAGGCAGCGGCTTAATCCACTGAGCCACCCAGGCGCCCGAGCTTGGGATTTTTTAGATTCCACATGTAAGTCAGATTATACAATATTTGTCTTTCTCTGCCTGATATATTTCGCTTAGCATAATAACCTCAAGGTCCATCCATGTTATCACAAATGGCAAGATTTCTTCCCTTTTTATGGCTGAATAAAAGTTTATTTTGTTTTATATGTATATAATGTATATAATATAATATATATATACATGTATGTGTATATGACATTTTCTTTATGCATTCACTCATCAATGGATGGACACTTAAGCTATTTCCATATCTTGGCTCTAGTAAATACTGCTGCAATGAACACAGGGATGCATATGTCTTTTTCAATTAATGCTTTCATTTCCTTTGGATGAATACCCAGAAGTGAAATTGCTGAATCATATGGTCATTCTATTTTTAATTTTTGAACAAAGGTCAAAATAGGTGTGGCAGAAACATGCCCAGTAAAAGATGACATTCCCGAACCTCTTTGACAACCAAGTGTGTCTATGAGTCTAAGTTCTGAGCAATGAAAAGTTCCTTGAAGTAACTGATTTCTATTTCCTGGATATCTTCTTTAATACAGTAACCACAGATGATGTATACTTCAAGTCGTCCTTATTCCTTGCTCCTGGAGGCTGCCTGAATCACAGTTGTGAATGTCAACCATGGTTGACCTTGAAAACAGAAGCTGCAGGCTCAGAATGGTGGCTCAGAAAGAGAAAAGGAGCCTAGGCTTCTAATGACCATATCAGCCATGGACTGCTCACCTGGTCCTTTTCATGAGAGATGAAAGTAAACATATATCTACTGAAGCCATATATGCAGCCCAAAAGAACCATTCTGATTCAGCTTCCCAACCCTACCATCTCTTTTAGATATCTCCTTGAGGGTTCACTTTAACCAAAATTTACTACTAAAGAACCAGGGACACGGCATTTTTTTCCATACTACTCTTTTCCCAGAACACCTCTTTCCAGCCTGGCCCTGATCACAGCATCCTCCCAGGATTCACTTACCAAATTCACAGTGGTTGATCCTGCTGTAGAGCAGGCCCATGGGGATGTTCCAGCCTGCGGTTCTTTCTACTGCGGTATGGCAGGACTTCTTGCCTTGCAGATTGTTCCAGGTGAGGCTCTCATCTGCTGATGCCTTAACTACAGCCACAGCTTTATATCCTACAAGAAAGACACCAAAAAAGAAAGTATTAACACTCCTGGGCCCTCCAGAGTATGTCTGCAACCAAAGCCTGCCATCTGCCTGTGAAAGCAAAATTATCCTAAATCATTCCTTCTGTTTTTGAAAGGGTCTTCCCCAAAACTGAGATGAAGTACCAGTCACTCTGTCAGATGGAGATTATTCTGAACATTAAAAACAAAATAGTAAGAAAACATTATCAAAGGAATGGCTGGTATATAACACTTCCCTAAATGCATAAAACTATGAAAGTTATAAACTAGCAACTCACCCTTCACTGTGGAATATCAGAGGAGTGGATCCTGAGGAGCACGTGACTCCCAACATTTTATACAGTAACAATTAGGGAAGCGTAGTAAGTGACCAATAAATTACAGGGAATATTCTGGCCAGGTATTTTTGGGATATGGAGAATACAGGTTTGCACAAAAATAAATATATGAAGTAGAAATTCAAAATCAAGACAGCTGCCATCTTTAGCAGAAAATATTTGTTGATCCTTAACTGCAAATAGAGGATCAACCCATGATTTCACCTTTTTAAATGAGTTAATTCAGTCAACTATTTACAGCAGAAAAGAGAAGCCACATGGAGGCTTCATCCATGGAGGAAGACCAAGTCTTCCTATTTTTGGCCAAAGAGCCTGGGTCCTAGAATCATGGGGAAAGGCTAAGAGGTTGTACTGGGAAATGACCAGAGAGGTCTGAGCACTGGGGCTCTGGGACCCAGTGATCATCTTGGCAAGAATTCCTGTCTTGTTCCTGCCCCATCTTTCCAGATCCACCCCCCACCAGAGCACCAGCTGAGAGCCAGATTGGCCTGAGTTCCTGGGCCCAGCCCTGGCTGGGAGGCTCGGTAATTTCATGCTCCTAGACATCTGCCTGTGTGAGCCTCACTGCTCAGCCCTGCCAGGCACACGTAAGCAAGACTCCCTGGCTGGTGTAACTCTCGTCTAAAACTGTGCAGGCCTTATGTAATGTGAAGGAGTTGGGAGTGCTGGGGAGGGTGTGAACTTGCTTGCAGGATGTAGGAACCCTGACAACTTGTAACCTCTGTGAGCTGTTGGTCCTCTTAGGCATCCTTAAAGGATGGCGGTACCCACTTACAGAATTCAATGAGAAATCCTGTGTGTAAGGCATGGCAAGTGTTAAAGAGTAACCAGCATTATCAGTTATCATCTTTCTGTGGTTCCTTTGCTCTAAAAATCAGTCTCTTCCATTACTTTACCTACTTTTGATTTGAATTTAAACATACCTTCCCCTTTCCCAAAAGCAAGACAAATTAAACTCATGAGGTTACCAACCCCAACTCACCTTCCTCTACTGTGCTGCTACATTGAGGGCCTTGAGTTTCTGGAGGAGAAAATGAAGAAGTCATTAAGCATATATTCTTTGGAAGTCATGCCATTCCAATGTGCATCTCAGAATAAAAAGAACCAGGAAGACAATCTACATTTCCCAATTCCCAAACAGTCAGGCTCTCTGGATTATACAAATTGACTTTTGCTCTGGAAAAGCCTCTGGAATTTAGCCCAAAATTGTAAATTTCAAGTTTCCTGCTCTGTTTGACCTGTGGCCACAGTGGTGCCTGCCAACTATATTTGAATCCCTGTACGCAACAACAGAAGTATGAATTTGGGAAGCAAGGAGACCTGCCAGGAATCCCAGCTGTCTTCTGCAGAGGTCCCCTTTAGCTGGAACTTCCCAGTGCAAAGCCTCCATTACCCCTGGTGGAAGGTGGGATGGAAGACTCTATCCTTCAAGACGAGTGTGGGGATTAGAGATGAGAGAGTCCAGAGTCTAGGAAGTAGGAGGTGCTCAGTAAGCAAAAGCTTTCTGGCCAATGTGGTATAAATCAGGCTATGATTTTCCCATTTCCTCTCTCCCTGGTGTGGAGGAAATAAAACACAGAGAGGCACCCCCTCCACTTACTGTAGTTCTCTGCCAGGACAGGCACGAGACCGCACTGGCCCGCTATGTAGACGAAGCCTCCATCCAAGCTCATGGCATCAGCCTCTCCTTTCTGCAAAGACACAGCACATTACAGCTGGTGAAAAGAGGCCATCTCCTGTCCTACCCACTCCTCCAACCATTTCCTTAAGGCAGCCTTCCCAGCACAGGCCATGAAGGCCCCAGGAGAGAGCAGATGCTGTGCCAGACCCCCAACGGTCTATCACCAGGAATACCCAGCAGAGAAAATAAAATGTACTCTCATTTTCACCCAAACCATGATGAACTAAGGATTATTTTGGAGTACCTTGCTTAGTTTCTTCAGGAGCAAAGACCCACAGTTAGTCCTCCTGTTCTCTCATAAGATGCACTGTCCCAGAGACATTTCCACAACAACTTTCTAACA